>NW_026963340.1:602991-1205982 GCF_036588685.1 Mytilus trossulus | reverse complement strand
GTATTCATGTGGTGTTATGAAAATAAAACGAGCATGACTAATTTAAGTCAAGTTGTTTCGATATGTTTTAATCTGAGACATTACCAGCAAAATAATTGAACACGTACTGTGAAACGTTTACTCGGGTAGTGGTATTATGCCTGTACCAAGTCAGGAATATGACAGTTCTTGTCTATTCGTTTTTGATGCGTTTTGTTGTTGGATTTTGCCATGTGGTTGTGGACTTTCCGTTTTGATTTTCCTCTAAGTTCAGTATTTTTGTGATTTTACTTTTTATTAACCATATGTGGATTCTAAAAAACTCTATACTACTTCTGTATAATTCTCGATCTACTTCTGAATTTAGGTCTATCAACACTATTCATTTTTTAACCTTGTATACCCCCATTCCCCAAATGAAATTAAAAAATCTTCTATAAACTATAATTCACAATGCTTTTCAACGTAAAAAGGGTATCATACGATATATAAATATATTACGGATTACAAATGTGTCGAGGTTTGTAACAACAACGTTTTTATCCCCAATTGGAACCTCAAAAACATCATCTGTACACCGCATACTATGCGAAGTAGTCAAAAGCTACGGTTAGTAGTGAGGTTGCCTCCCTGTTTATAAACTCAGGCTGTTCTATCTCAGGCATATATTATCTTAGCTGTATTTGGCAAAACTTTTAGGAATTTTGGTCCTCAATGCTCTTCAACTTCGTAATTTATTTGGCCTTTTTAAATTTTTGGATTCGAGCGTTACTGATGAGTCTTTTGTGGACGAAACGTGCGTCTGGCGTATATATTTAATTGAGTCCTGGTATCTATGATGAGTTTATTTATAAAAACAAAACTGCACTGAGAAAAACCTTAAAAGTTTCAACAAACGAAAAAATTGATGAATTAGATAGAACTAAATTCATAAAACACATTAAAACCTAACAGGTTGTTATTATTGACATCTGTTTTTGTAGGATCAATGGATGGAGCTAGTTTCTCACAGTATCGAAGACTTCCTCATTTTGATAAATCACTAGTCTAAATTTCACATGTTAATATAGTCGGTAAGATAAATTCGTTTAATAGTGTGCTAGTGACGTAATATCACTAGCACACTATGTAATTAGTAGTAAAACGTGCTCGCCAATAAGATATTTATAATTCTAATGCAATTTGGATGTAACAATTTTTTTCATTGGCTAAAAGTTGCCGTCAAATCCACAGTTGACCAGGCGTAACTAAGGGGGGACCCGCCATTTTGAATCCATGAATCAACAAATGTTCAAGTACTACTATATAATCGGAAATAAAACAACACCTACCTCGAATTCGCCGTTTTAATGTAACTTTATCCGAATTTGAAGCGTACAGGTAACGTTATAACCTCCAGTTTGTAAGTTTTCATTTGTATGACGTCACGTTTAGCCATGACGTCTTTGTGCCAAAATCATTTATGAAGTTTCGCGGATTTTTTTTTTATTGACAAATATAGATATTTTTTCAAGTTTTATCGTATTTTTTCTTTTTGTAATGCATTAGAATCGGAATAACAGTACTGTAGTTGAAGCGTTGCCACCGTCAATTTTGATTTGACGGTCGCAAATCTCCGTTTTACTGTCTCCGCTACGCGTCGCCAGTAAAACTGCATTTGTGACCGTCAAATCTACAATTGACGGTGGCAACTCTTCAACTACAGTACTGTTATTCCTTAAATATTCTTACAAAATATGAAATGGCGGGAACAAATTGCACCATTTCAGAAAGCAGTTCATTAACAGTTATTTGTTCTTTCGTTATTAATTTTCTGGTTTTACACACAGCATTATATTTTCTTCAAAAAATAATACCTCAATGACAGTTTTTTTTTGTTTTGGTAATTTTTTTGTTTTGATAATTAGTTTGTTAAAAATCGGTCTTCATCATATAGCTAGCTATAAAATCAGGTTTTCATTTCACCCTTTTCTAAAATACCTGTACCAAGTCAGGAATATTACAGTCGCCATCCATTCGTTTTATGTGTTACTATCAGCTTTTGGTTTTGTCATTGATTACGACCTTTCCGTTTTGGATTTTCCTGCGGTTCTTTATTTTTGTTATTTTCCCTTTTAACTGACTGGTTTTATATTTGTAACATGACTATGTTGACATGCATATGCATAAGTATTTTTTTTCTTCAGAAAATAACTGCGCAATCACATGTGTAAACATCATATTTATGTCCATCATTAATAAATTTTTATGATGTCAATTTTGTTAAGATAACTCTGTTATGTTTTTTATAAGACTATCCCAAAAAATGCCAACCTTATAATCATATGCTGTTATATCAATATATCAGAGCAACATTAGATAAAATATGAATTTCATTTATGGAAAGCTTATTAGTGCCTCTGCAATTTCATATGATATAAATCGTAAGTATAAACCCTTCGTTCTACATTTTACTTGCAATTGTTTGAGGTAAATGGAAAACATATCCAGATGAAATAATACCAAGTTGGCGTTAAAAATCCTCCAAATATTGTTGACAATGATTCATAAAACTTACATTGACATTAAGACCAAATATAAATTATTAATAAAAGTTCAAAGACGACTTTCAATTTGTACTAGGGTTGTTATGATATCAAATCTGGAAACTTCTATTGTCCGGTAAAGTTTTGTGTCTCAAATGAATATATACTTTTCACCACCTTCGCAGTATTCTTGCTGGATAAGAGAGCAGTGTCTGAAAGCAGTTGCACCTCTTTAAGTTGTGTAATGTGTACCTTTGCCATGACAATCTGTATAAAAACTAAACAAATCGCAAGGGTAATTGTCTTTTTTCTTTAAAAAAAAGGAAGAACGGTACCAGAGGAAGAGTCAAACTCACAGCGTTTGGTTTACCTATTAAAATGTTCTGTCTGGTTTTATTTTCAGTGAAACGCTGTTCTTCTTATGATTCTAAAAAGTGTCCAATTGGAAAATAGTGGTTGCATATAAATGGCGTTTGAGAATAAAATTATTAGTAGTTACAACTATTGCTTACGTCTCATAAATATGTAATATGCATATTAAAACAGATTTAAAGAGCAACTAACCAATGGTGTTTGTTGTTTAAATATTGAATTCCACTATTTAAAATTGGTATTGCAGCATTTTCCTGATAACGATTTTTAATTTCAATGCACCTAGACATTAGACTAAAATGTTATACATCGTATATTGTATCGCAATTACACACTTTGTCTCTCTTGTTTTGGCACAACACGCGAAAACGTATACTAACTGTGTCCATGGAGGAACAATAGCAGTTCACAAAACTCCCCTTTTACACAGAAGTTGTCTATCAGCTACGCATGGTGCAATATTTTGCGCTGAAAATGCTGATTGCAATGCTTTTTTTTACAATTATTTGTCTGAAGTATGTGTTTTCTATCGGAGTATTAACTGTCAGTTGAATGGAGAAAATGGAAAGACTACTTTCACAAATGTTACAGGTAGGGAAACAATGCTTTATCTTTTGTTATAGTTTGCTGAAATTCAAGTGTTTAACACTCTTAAAATATAATAGACAATGCTTCATTAGTTTGATTGTTGAAGATAAATGTTCAAAACAGTAAGCAAATTTAATCAGATTTCTAAACACTGGCTGATCCTTAGCTATTCGTATTGCAATTTAATGAAATCGTGCCGTTCCGTGTCAAATCGTATGGTATCCTTAACAAATACTTTGTGTTACCATACTTGTCCGTAGTTCTCAGGAAAAATACTGAGGACCTACGAATAAGTCTGGTTTAATGGCAAACCGTAATCTTGGATTGCACAATCACAGTACAAAATAGATAAAGTTATTAGCCCAAATCTGCAAATTTGAAGACAGATTTACAATTGAATGATTATACTGTTTAATTATATAAAGAAAACTTTGCGATTTATTATATGATTCAAAAATATTTAAACAAATAACAGATTTTTAAAAAAAATTTCAAATGATCTATTTAAGGTGAGATAACACATTCGCGGATTTGACACCAGATTGTTATGAATATGATCCGTCATTAATCGTTACAATCTGTTTTAGTCCGTAGATGTCCGTATTGTAGCCGTTCTAAACAGTTGTAGCACATTTAAACAGACTTCGTAACCCTGACTGATCCTTAGTAATCCGTATTGCAATTTAATGAAATCGTGCCGTTCCGTGACAGATCGTATGGTATTCTTAACAATTACTGAATGTTACCATACTTGTTCGTAGTTTAATTAGAAATTAGCCATGACGTTGTAAGTTTATTTTGTTAGTCTGACTGTTCCTCTGGTATCTTTCGCCGCTCATTTAGAAGTACTTGTATATCCTTGATAACTCTTTGATCATGCACAAAATTTGATCAAACAACCGTAGTAAACTTCACTAAACCGTATAAGAACGTTCACGTCCGTTTTAGTCCTGACCACACTCGCATCAAGGAAGATCAAGTGTCATAAGTATAGACTCTTTGAGACAGCATTTTCTTATAATTAGCCCAAAAGAAGATTTTACTATGCTTTTTCAAAAATTAAATCACCGTGCTATTTGTTATGCTTTGGCCCGTGGCACAGTACCAAAACTCTTCATTAAAAAACACATTTGTGCGCATGGAATGGGGAAAACATCTATTAGAAAAGCATTCAAAGACGGTTTATAGGAAAATCACGGTACAGATTGTCATCTCATTTGAACATTGATTCTGTTCTCAATTTTATAAATACAACAATAAGTTCAAATCCAGTTTATACACTGGTACTGAAATGTTGCTTACTATCGTATTTATTCATCATTTCAGATACAAAAACGATGAATATTATATCGAACTTGAAATAAATAGTTCACACTTTTTGAAGATACAGACAAATAATCTACATCTCTGTTTTAGAGAAAATGTATGATTTCAAAAGATATCTAGCTTTTGAGAAAAAAATAGAAATCTAACTTTCCTAAACATTGTATATACAATGTAGGAAAAACATTCGTATATTTCAGAACATGAATCAATATTACTTGTTAAAATCATTTTATCTTTAAAAGTTGAACTTCAGAGGATTACATGAACAAAATTAACCTTATACAAAAAAGAATATTTCATACAAAATTAATTCTCATTAAATTAAAATACCCATAAAATGTTCCTTTGAAGATAATGAAAAAATTTCCAGAGGAATCCACTAACAAATATTTTTGAACTAATAATCATGAAAAAAGGTTCTCATGAATAAACTCATTTAATCCACCATTTTCTACATTTGAAAATGCGTGTACTGTACCAAGTCAGGAATATGACAGTTCTTGTCCATTCGTTTTTGGTGTGTTCTGTCATTATATTTTGCAATTCGATTATGGTCTCTCCGATTAGATTTTCCCTGAGTTCAGTATTTTTGTTATTTTACTTTATAGTACGTATTTCTTATGTTTTGCATCATATTTTTTTAACAAATTAACAGGAAACAATAACTTTCAGTGAGACATTCTAGTATTTGGTCCACCTATTCTATGGTGAGACATTCTAGTTTTTGGTCCACCTATTTCATGGTGAGACATACTAGTATTTGGACCTCCTATTCTATGGTGAGACATTCTAGTATTTGATCCACCCACTCTATGGTGAGACATTCTAGTATTTGGTCCACCTATTCTATGGTGAGACATTCTAGTTTTTGGTCAACCTATTTCATAGTGTGACATTCTAGTATTTGGTCCTCCTATTCCATGGTGAGACATTCTAGTATTTGGTCCACCTATTCTATGGTGAGACATTCTAGTTTTTGGTCCACCTATTTCATAGTGTGACATTCTAGTATTTGGTCCTCCTATTCTATGGTGAGACATTCTTGTATTTGGTCCACCTATTCTATGGTGAGACATTCTTGTATTTGGTCCACCTATTCTATGGTGAGATATTCTAGTATTTGGTCCACCTATTCTATGGTGAGACATTCTAGTTTTTGGTCCACCTATTTCATAGTGTGACATTCTAGTATTTGGTCCTCCTATTCTATGGTGAGACATTCTAGTATTTGGTCCACCTATTTCATGGTGAGACATACTAGTATTTGGACCTCCTATTCTATGGTGAGACATTCTAGTATTTGATCCACCCACTCTATGGTGAGACATTCTAGTATTTGGTCCTCCTATTCCATGGTGAGACATTCTAGTATTTGGTCCACCTATTCTATAGTGAGACATTCTAGTTTTTGGTCCACCTATTTCATAGTGTGACATTCTAGTATTTGGTCCTCCTATTCTATGGTGAGACATTCTTGTATTTGGTCCACCTATTCTATGGTGAGACATTCTTGTATTTGGTCCACCTATTACATGGAACGATATTCTATTATTTGTTCCATGTTTTATATGGTGAGACATATCACTATTTTGTCATCCTAATCTATGGTGAAAAATTGTAGTATTTGACCCATCTGTTTTATGGTAAGATATTTAGTATTTGTTCCACCTTTCCTATGGTGAGACATTCTAGTATTTGGTCCACCTATTTTATGATGAGATATGCTGATATTTGGTCCACCTTATATGTGCTAAGACATTCCTTTATTTGGTCCACCTATTTGATGGTGAAACATTCTAGTATTTGGTCCATCCATTTTATGATGAGACATTCTAGTATTTGGTTCTACTATTTTATGGTGAGACATTCTAATATTTGGTCAACCTATTTTATATTGAGACATTCTAGTATTTGGTCCACCTATTTTATGGTGAGACAAGCTAGTATTTGGTCCACCTATTCTATGGTGAGACATTCTATTATTTGGTCCACCTATTTTATGGTGAGACATTCTAGTTGTTGGTCCATCTATTTTATGGAGAGACATTCTAGTATTTGGTCCACCTATTCTATGGTGAGATATTATAGTAGTTGGTCTCCCTATTTTATGGTGAGACATTCTAGTATTTGGTCCACCTATTCTATGATGAGACATTCTAGTTTTTGGTCCACCTATTTCATGGTGAGACATACTAGTATTTGGACCTCCTATTCTATGGTGAGACATTCTAGTATTTGATCCACCCACTCTATGGTGAGACATTCTAGTATTTGGTCCACCTATTCTATGGTGAGACATTCTAGTTTTTGGTCAACCTATTTCATAGTGTGACATTCTAGTATTTGGTCCTCCTATTCCATGGTGAGACATTCTAGTATTTGGTCCACCTATTCTATGGTGAGACATTCTAGTTTTTGGTCCACCTATTTCATAGTGTGACATTCTAGTATTTGGTCCTCCTATTCTATGGTTAGACATTCTTGTATTTGGTCCACCTATTTCATAGTGTGACATTCTAGTTTTTGGTCCACATATTTTAGGGTGAAACATTTTAGTATTTGGCCCATGTATTTTATTGTAAGATATTTTAGTATTTGTTCCACCTTTCCTATGGTGAGACATTCTAGTATTTGGTCCACCTATTTGATGGTGAAACATTCTAGTATTTGGTCCATCCATTTTATGATGAGACATTCTAGTATTTGGTTCTACTATTTTATGGTGAGACATTCTAATATTTGGTCGACCTATTTTATATTGAGACATTCTAGTATTTAGTCCACCTTTTTTATGGTGAGACAAGCTAGTATTTGGTCCACCTATTCTATGGTGAGACATTCTATTATTTGGTCCACCTATTTTATGGTGAGACATTCTAGTTGTTGGTCCATCTATTTTATGGAGAGACATTCTAGTATTTGGTCCACCTATTCTATGGTGAGATATTATAGTAGTTGGTCTCCCTATTTTATGGTGAGACATTCTAGCATTTGGTCCTCCTATTCTATGTTGAGCCATTCTAGTTTTTGGTCCACATATTTTAGAGTGAAACATTTTAGTATTTGGTCCATGTATTTTATTGTAAGATATTTTAGTATTTGGTCCACCTATTCTATTGTGAGACATTCTAGTTTTTGATCCACCTATTTTATGGTGAGACACTCTAGTATTCGGTCCTCCTATTCTATAGTGAAACATTCTAGTATTTGGTCCACCAATATTATGGTGAGACATTCTAGTACTTGTTCCACCTATTATATGATGAGACATTCTAGTATTTGGTCCATCTAATTTATGGTGAGACATTATAATATTTGGTCCACCTATTTCATGGTGAGACATTCTAGTATTTGGTCCTCCTTATCTTTAGTGAGACATTCTAGTATTTGGTCCATCTATTCTATGGTAAGATATTCTAGTACTTGTTCAACCTATTATATGGTGATATATTTTAGTATTTGGTCATCCTAATATTTGGTTAGAAATTTTAGAATGATGGCCTACCTATTTTATGGTTAGATAGTTTAATATTTGTTTCACCTATTATATGGTGAGACATTCTAGTTTTTGGTCCACCTATTTCATAGTGAGACATTCTAGTATTTGGTTCACCTATACTATTATGAGATATTCTGGTATTTGGTCCACCTATTTTATTGTGAGACAAGCTAGTATTTGGTCCACCTATTCTATGGTGAGATATTCTAGTATTTGGTCAACCTATTTTATGGTGAGGCATTCTAGTAGTTGGTCCCTCTATTTTATGGTGAGACATTCTAGTATTTGGGCCACCTATTTTATGGTGAGACATTCTAGTATTTGGTCCTCCTATTCTATGGTGAGACATTCTAGTATTTGGTCCTCCTATACTATTATGAGATATGCTGGTATTTGGTCCACCTATTCTATGGTGAGACATTCTAGTATTTTGCCCATCTTTTTTATGGTAAGATATCTTAGTATTTGGTCCACCTATTCTATTGTATGGTAAGACATTCTTGTTTTTGATCCACCTATTTCATGGTGAGACATTCTAATATTTGGTCCTTTTATTCTATAGTGAGACATTCTAGTAGTTGGTCAACATATTATATGGTAAGATATTCTAGTACTTGTTCCACCTATTATATGGTGAGATATTGTAGTATTTTGTCATCCTTATCTATGGTTAGAAATTTTAGAATTTGGTCTACCTATTTTATTGTTAGTCAGTCTAGTATTTGTTTCCCCTACTCTATGGTGAGACATTGTAGTATTTTGGTCCATCTATTTTATGGTGAGACATTCTAGTATTTGGTTCTCCTATTTTATGGTTAGACATTCTAGTATTTGGTCTCCCTATTCTATCAGTTGAAATCCAAATAGAAAAAATACAATCTTGATTTTATCATTTTATCTTATATATACCGTAGATCAATATTATAAGTATACACAGACAAACAGAAAAACTGTTTTAAGGATATGTGCCGACATTATGCCAAACAAGTGAAAAAATATTGTTATCACTAATACACCAGAAAAGAGGATATTATTTATCAGTTTTATTACTGTTACTTCACTAACCTGAAATCGCAGTTAAAATGCAATAGGTTTTGCAATGTTCCTACATATCAGTTTCACCAGGGATTTCTCACTGCATCATAACACTGTCAGTGGAAAATCCAGTGTCAAAATATGACCTCCCCTGGAAACACTGAAAGTTTGATCTTTTATTGTTGGTTCTGTTTTAGCAAGTATAATATATGTTATTAATATCCAAGCAAACATTCTGATAGTACCAATAAACAAGATTTAAAATGAAAACAAAATTTCCAAATAAATGTATCATTTTATTGCTTCAATTGCACACGACGAATACAACAGACAAATAAAGCATGGTGTAAACTTAGGTTAAAATACTCCTATGCAAAAATGTTCCTGGAGTGCCTGAGCGTCAATTTTTGTTTCTACTAACTATACACTCATCTGGAAATTAGCCGCAAATGTATCGTGTGTACTATATGGTTTAGTGGTACTGATTTGAAGCAGTCCTTTTTATATACTAGTATATACATCGGGGATTATTATGCCTTGCTATGTGGTATTCGGTTTGCTCCTTGTTGAAGTGGTGACATGGTCTGTATGTAAGTTACATAACATTTGATTGAAGCAAATTAAATCAGTGTGCGAAAACGACAATTTTAGAAAATTTTCCCTTTTTAAAGCGGCATAACTCGAGAACAGTAAAAGTGATGCCAGCCAAACGGGTCATATTGGAGACAAATACATGTACGCTTGGGGAATGTCCCATTCTATTTTAATGTATTTTAAATATTTTTTTTAATTACTTCATTACTTTTTATTATTTTCCCACTTTCAAAGTAATTTTGAAATCATCGTTTGACTTATTATAAGAGTTATGTATAACCAATGCCCCTGTATTCCAATTTTCAATAAATTCCAAAAAAGACATCTAAAATATGAGCCCTATTCTTCGTCTTTTAAACGCCTGTGATTGGAGATCTTGTAGAATTATGAAATAATGAGAAAGCACATTACAGAAAGGAATAACAAGGTCTTAATATGTAGTTATTTTTTACAATTTAAAAACTTTATCATTACAACCATTCTAAAATACATAATTGATTTATATATCAGAAGCTGTTTTGATGACATTTGACAAGGTTTTCAATTAACAGCGCTTGCTTTATGCGTGAAACAGATGACACATCAATCAACTTTAACATGTTAACGATAAGAGTTGCTTTATCGGTAGTGGTTGTGGTAGTCTGGATGACCGAAAGAACGATTTTAAGCTTTCGCGTGTTCGACATTATCTTTATATTAAATATGTAAAGTATTGTAAATGAATACACAATCAAGTATTTTGAAACGTTCTAGATTATTGTAGTATACATGTAGGTGTATTCATGTTTATTTATTATTTAATTGTGTGGTTACCCGTTTCTTGGCCCCTTAAGTATTTGTGGATGCAAGTCTCTAGAAGGAGTAATACAAACTTTATTACAATCTATTATCGCTGTTTTGTCTTAGCTTTTCCCCCTCATATATCATTCATTTAGGATAACATATTCGATAGTATGGTTGGGTCCGTTTTTAAGGAATGGGTTTGACATATAGGGTTCCGTCATGCTGGAGATATACAGCTTATACACTATAGATTTTGTAGATTTAATTTGAAACTTGAATTCCGTACAAATATTTTATATGGTTAACTTGCACTCTTGGACTCTTGCCATTGCATATTCATTGATATTGTGAAGAAAAAAATAATTCAAATAAACCCGACATCAAGTAAATCCTCATAAGTTAGTCTATTTTCTCTTTATATCATTGGTAACAGGAACGTACGTGTATGATATATCACTATGTAAAAGTCTATCCTGTTACCTTTTTGTCTATCCTGTAACCGATATCAGTATTGCATCTCCGAATGCTTAATTGGGAAGAATAAGTATAAATTATAACATGCCATTTTTCATATTGGCCCTGGTATCATCCCGAGACTCCAATATCGGCCTCTAGGCTTTAGCCGAGCGCCGATATGGGAGGAGGGATAATGATAGCAGAACCAGTATGGAAAAACATGTTATAATCTGTTTATCACATATTTAAATTATGCAGAAATGAAAAAATAAATTTCATTTTAACAATTTGATGAAACATAACAGGTAAAATCTTAAACATTTTATCACAAAAGTATCATTAAGGATGCAACGGCGTGACGTTATTTGGAACCAGGGCACAATAACCAATAACCCCTTTTTTGGCCCCGGACAATTTTGAGGTTATAACATATGCAAAACCTGACCTATTTGTAACAAATATGTGATAAAACGTTATAACTTTAACATGAGTTCAAACAATGAAATATTTTATTCGTTTTGCAACTATATATAAAAAAAATAACGACGTTTCTGTCTACTATTGTCTATCCTGTTACTGTAACCATAGCAACTACAGTAACATGATAGACATTTTTTTTTTAAATGCTGTTGTGAAATACCTTCTCCTTTTGATAAAGTGATTATGGTTTTGTTGTGAATTTGATTTCCAAAACGTTATTATTGCACTTTTTACAAGTATACTGTTGGTGTAATTAATCAAAGTTGCTGTAACACTATAGACATGAAAAAAGTACCCAGTATTTACTTTCAATAAATGTCCTAAAATTTGTTTTCTCTACACTGTCGTACAATAAATGTGGTGTTTTAAATGTAAAGGTAACTTTGCACTTTTGAAATCAACATTAACTGTTTCGATATTTATAGGGAGATCAATATCACGGCTGATTAAAGTAGCGGTAACAGGATGGACATGAACCTCCTGTACGCTGATTGAATTAAGTTTGTAGATAATATGTTCACTGTCCCTTTGGTATGTTTCGTCCCTCTTTTACACATAATGACTACAATGTTTCGTTAGAGTAATTATTAACGTTCTTAAAAAGTCCCTTTTGCAGATATCAAGGCGATCAGAAAATCGGAACAAAAATCATTTGAAATGTGTTTTTCTGACACTGTTCATACATGAATACCCCGAAATCGGACTTAAATACATTTAATCTTATCAAAATAGATATAAACCGTGTTTATTATCAATGTTTTGAATCATAAATCCGACAAGCTTTCATTTGAACCGTTCCAACTGAAATTTCTATTAGAAATAAAACTTTTAGCATGGGTGTTCTGAAAATTCGACATTTCTGAAAATGACCCTTATGTTGAATTCATTTATTAACTAATAAACATAAGAGTGTATATGAAGCTTCTAAACTTTTGTGCAAATAGTTGAAAATTAATTGGGCGTCTAGCGTTAAACATTTGATATGCAACCTAGGATTCAATTAGTACGGTGACCAATTAAGAAAAAGTCGCTTATTTAAGGAGTTTAATGGTCATTCGGACTATGCGGCTGAAAATCACAGTATTTATAGTTCAAAGTTTAAACTCAACATTTTGACTTGTCGTCAAAAAATCGTACGGTGCAATTTTTGTAAAATGGACTTTGAAAAACGTTAGTTTAATTGAACGAAAAACACAGACTAAAACACGTCTGAGGTCTACATTGTAAAATAAAATCCGTGATATAATTTCTGTTATTATATACATTGTTGAAATACCTTATTTTAACGATTTCAAATAACGTTTAGCAAAATTAACCCGTTTTTAAAGCATCTATGGAAAAGATAAACTCTAAAGAATATTACGCATTTAATAGAGAACGTTTCAATTTAATTTCATCATTTTTTTTTAACGCAAAATGTAAAATAATTAACATTTATATGATATTTTATACCCTTTTTAATCAATAATATCAAATTCATTTATTTTAGAAGATTATTTTATCAATTCAAGCAAGACACAAGTCATTACACTCACTCATATGACGGAGCTATTCGAAGCTCATATATACAGCCTCTCATAAAGACATATAAGTAATGGGGATGTGTTGTATCACATACATTCAAATACTTGCATATGTTCATAAAACAGTAGACATGTTGCTGTCAAATGATAGAGCAGATTGACGAGAAGGAAATTGGTTACCTCCTATGGAACTTCATCTCAAATGTTACCTTAAGTTTTTGCAACCAACCGTACCAATTACTGAAAGTGGATACCAGTTAACATACTCGATATGCTCCAACTTTCTGAAAATATTCGATCACCTTTTATAGATGGCTACTTTGCCTTTATACAGAAATCTGGACATTTGAACGGTACATGGACAGACATGGCAACATAAAAGACGTTATAAAAGCCTCAAGCGAATCCAGGGGCGATGTATAGGCATAACAAATCAAAAGTATGCACTTGTAAGATAGACCCTTACTAGACATTTCCTAGAATCCTTTAGTTGTGTAAGGCTGAAAGGGGCTGTAAATGATGCAAATTCACAAGAGGAAACATTATTTATAACAATGAAAAGAGATGAAGAACATGTTATAGCCATTGTGGACCATCTGAATGATTCATGACTGATCTGATCCCTTTGTTGTGGAATCCCATCCTCCATGTCTTATCAATATTTCTTCTAGAATGCATGCTACAATAGTAATTCGAGATTATTTGCTCCCCACTGTCGAGGAAGGCTTGAACATATCTAAACATTTTCTCACTTGTGCTCTTTCTTTAGATCAGTACGATGTTTTATAGTCCAATATCAAAGGCAAAACTAACATGACCACAAAAACAAACCTTAAATTTAATTTTTGAGAAAATACTTTTAGGTCTTATAAAAATAACTTGTATTTAGACGTGCACTGATTTTGACCAAATGTAGAGATGATGTTACCATAGAACATGTGCTATCACACCCTGTAGGTCCCATTCCAATTTTTCTTTTTCAAGACGACGGCACCATGAGAAATTCATGCAAGTCTGATTTTTGTGACGCAATTAAAATCTGAAGGCAATGGTGCACTTTCCCTGCCTTCCTTTGCACCATCACTCACAACGTGCATGATAGATTATGTATTGATGTTAAGAAAGGTAACATTCGGTGACCTTGCATCTACATGCATGTATTAAAAATATATGTCCCACTGAATTTCTACAACGCACACAAAAGCAGATGTTGCAGATGTTTTTGACTGCTACGACATGAACAACACTGTCGAAGAAAGTATACAGCTTCAATCAAAATAATTAGCGGAGAATTTGAAAAATCCCCTATGATTGCACCTCATGTGAGCTTTACATTGCCAGAACGTTTGTAAATCCCGAAATTGTAAAAGTTAGTAATACCAACACTGTTACAGCAATGGCTTTCTTAACTTGTTTAGCACTCATGATCAAGAGGAGGCCGATACTGAATGCCTGGAAATTAGACACAAGGTTTAGAGAAATGGGAAATAGTGGAAGAACAATCATACGGACCTCTAATACAAATGTGATTGTTTTGTTTGTTCGCTACTATAAATATATGACACATACACGCGAGTCTTGGGTGTAGATGGGAACATAAGCAGTGTAAAGGACAAGCGAAGATTTTCAACCATTCACTCACTATGTGTCTGTCTTTCCTCAACTATTGCCTGCTATACATGCACTTACCGGATGCGACACAACTTCGTCTCTGTTTGGAGTAGTTGAGCAAAACGTCTACAAGACACGCACGACTTTTTCAGTGTTTTTAGAGTTTCGGTAATATTGACAAAGTTGAAGCCCTTGTTTGGGCACGAAAGTTAATCCCAAAGCTTTATGACTAGGAAAATGTCTTCGAAACCATCCAATCATAATAATTATCAAATGCGCATCAAACTTGCCACCAGAAAAGTTGTAAGTTTAGTAAGATTACCTCCCTGTGAGGCGACACTGAGACAATATGTTTTTCTTCCTTCGATTCAAACTAAAAATTTGGATCGCATTAAACATTGCTACCCCCCTCCCCCTATTCTGTCAATTTTACAATACAGTTGGTGAGAGTTAAATGATTCATTACACCACGTGTATTTCAAAGGGCATATGTCAGCAGAATACTTGCAGGATCTTGTGTTTTCATTGAAGGGAAAATCTCCATGTAAAAAGTCATGTGTTTGTTCACAACAAAGTTGTATATGCCCGGAGCTTTGTCCCTGTAAAGCCCCCCTGTAAAGGGTTATAATTATGTAGAAATTTCAAATCATGTTCCTTGCCAGATGAACCAGAAGATACTCCTGGCATAATTCTATTATGTGGATCGATTGTTTTTTTTTTAATTGTTACTGTTTTCGAGGTATTGAGTGCTTCTTGGTTTTGATGAATTACATGAATGAGCTTATGCAAAATACGCCTTCATAAAAGTAGGCTTCGGGTAAAATAATAATAGTTATCCTTATTGCTGAGGTTGAATGGCAGCCGGCAAGGTAACTATTGTAACTTTAACAGAATATGTGTATAATAGATCAAGCGTTCGAAAAACGCCAATTTCCAGAATAAATGATCGATTTCCTAATTAATATTCTTACACTTTCATGATAATTCATTGTTAATTGATTTGAAAAAATGTCTGTTTCTGAAATTTAACCTAAATTGTTGTATATATCTTCAAATTTTGAAAGCATGGACAAAAACAGATAAAAACAGAATTTAATCTTTGACCTTATTTTATGCAAAAATGTTACCACATTTCTTTTTGACGACATCGATATTTCAAAAGTACTCATTTTTCCAAATCCTATTATATATAATATAGCCATATAGTATGTTTGACGATTAATCTTTTAAAAAATGGGTCTGGTCACCGTACTAAATGATGTATGGATTTCACAAGATTCTAGTAAATTATCATTTGATTGTGTAAAACACGTATTCGAGATCAATTTTTACAAAGCTGGAATACAGTTTTAGAAAAATTTAACAAACTTTGTATTTATAAACGATATAAACGATTATTTGGTATTGAATTTCAATAATTGAAATCTAAATACTCAGAGAGAAAACAGAACTTGTATATGGTGCAATATGAATGTTTAAGAGGATGAACATATTTTGTTTGTATCATTAGATCTGTACGAACATAACTGTTACCTATGTTACTATTCTGGGCAAAATCGGCGTAAATAAGATAGTTTATTACTGATGAGTCTTATGTAGACGAAACGCGCGTCTGGAGTACTAAATTATAATCCTGGTACCTTTGATAACTATTATTACAAGCTCATAGTAAATTTCTGATAGTAAAACTATGCAATTATTTCAATGCAGCTTGGAATATTAAGGCACATATATTGTCATGATATAAATGTATACTACTTTTTCCTGTTGTCTTTTGTTTGTCATATATTGCACATATTAACGTTTGCCATAGCATGTATATGCTTCTTGCAAAAAAACGTATTCATTCATTCATTCATTCATTCATTCATTCATTCATTCATTCATTCATTCATTCATTCATTCATTCATTCATTCAATTCTAATGTATCATATCAATGAACCTCTCTTGACATTTTATTGGCAACTGATAACAGCAACTGATCTGCGTTCTCAAATTATCTTGGTCAATACCCAAGTGACCTGGCTTCACGAGGTCAACAGCAGAACGTGTATATTGTACAGTGTTTATTGTTTGTATTTATATTTAGAAAAGTTGGCACTTGTGACAGTTTTTTGAAACTATAAAAAATGAGATTTGTGCTTTTTTTTACTTTTCTATAGTATTCATCGATTCCGGACGATAACCAGACTTCATTATATTTTATCAAACTATATATTTAGGCCACACCAATTTAATTTCTTGTTCTACGGATTATTGGACTCCAAAAATTGGGGCGAGCGAGCGATTTGAAAATTTTAATAAAAAAATATTTAATTTGCAAATTTTTGAGGCGAAGCTTAAAAAGTAAAGGCGAGCGATTATAATTTTTTTTTGTTAACATAAAATAGTAGGTTTTGACTATATTAAAACTTGATTTATCACTTGTACCTTGACATTTCTTTCATTTATGAAGTTTTTTCCCTGTTCAACAAGAAATAATTGAATAATTAAATCTGGTCTATGTATGCATGTGTGACTGACAATGAGACAATTCTCCATCCAAGTCATAATCAGGTTCAGAACTGCCCCTTGATGTTATGAATATCCCTTTTATGAGGGGTCAAAATATTAAAGTTATAATATATTTTTTTTTGTAAAAACACTTAAGTATAAAAGGGCTTATATTTTCCCAAAGAACTATAATATTTGGTATTAAATGGTCAAAACATGTCCAAGAATATTCCTGGACTTTAACCATGTTACCACATTTAATATTATTCAAAATAAGTGGACCCATCCCTCTTTTAGAAAAGTCGTTTAAAATATAATGTATTTCTCCTCTTTTTGAATAAAAAATTCTAAGTTGTCAAAGGTTTTGTATAGAAGCACTGTACAAATCTTAGTATTTCTATTTTCTTTTCTACAACAGACTGAACCATAAACATGGTAAAATGACCCTTCAAGGCCCTTGTCTGAGGGAGGGTTGGTCCCAACCTGATAATAACAAACATAGGTCTAAGTACAGCCTTTTACACAGTGCTTTGATCAAGACCAACCAGCAAGCTATAAGGGACCACAACTTGGTATTGTACACAATTCGAACAGGAGAACCAACGATCTAATTTATATTTCCAAACGGGAAAATACCAATGAACCACATCAACAAACGATAACTGCTGAACGAGAGGTCTCTGAATCAACCAGGACAGGTGCACAAACCTGCAGCAGGTATGACCGTCACCATACATTATAATTGCAGTTGAAGGCAAATCCTTCAGAAGTTCTTTGTACTTTATTTTAACAACGAACATTTTTTATAGGGAATATAAGTTTGGGGGAAAGAAACCAACGTTTTGTTCTGTACTGGTATTTCTATTTATTTCGGAGCACTCCCGCTAGGAATAAATTGGTTTCATGCTGAAACAAATATTCTCGCAGATATTTACAGTGTTGTGGGGTGCTGATAGGTTTAAAATCGTTATATAAAGGCTAGACTGTGATGTTAAAAAACAAATTTTGAGATCATTATATAATATTTACAAAAAAAATCGGTGCGGGAAATGGACATGATTTCATTTCCGGATGCGGGAAGCGGGAATATAATAAAAAAAAAAAAAATCTGTTTTGAAAAAAATAGGTGCGGGCGGGTCCGTCGAACAAGGAATCAAATTGGTGTGGCCTTATATTCAACTTTAAATATTTTGTTCGATTTAGCTAATATGATAATATGACATTGCTTAATCCAAATGAACAGCCTACACGAAATAACAACATGTTTTTCTTCATTAATAATTTAGAGCAACTTTGTTTGAAGTATTTGTTTCTATATTTTTATGGAACGTATTTAGTTGTGCATACGTACAATTCAATGCGAGAAACAATTTTTTTTTTATGTTTTTGTATAGCAGCTTTTAGTTCACATTTAGTATTTATAATATGTATATTTAACAGAACAGTAAACCCAGCGGTAACATTAATTTTTAGATACATTCACTAGCGTTGTGTTCTAATGACACCATGCTAACTTAGTCTTTTATCTGTATTCAATTGAAGTTTAGTTAGCAAGCCATATACAAATAGGAATTCCTACCACAACAGTTCTAACTAGTACAATTCAACGTCAGTATTTCCAAGGGATTTTAATAATGAATGTCTTTACTATAAAATATAAATTCAAATGGATTGTTATTGCAATGTTCTGGTAAAAACATTACGGAAGCCATTTAGTGTCAGGGTGTAGTTTTATATCCGAATCGTTATAATGATTTCGTTTACACGTTAAAATTACTTAGATATAGGAAGATGTGGTGTGAGTGCCAATGAGACAACTCTCCATCCATGTAACAATTTAAAAAGTAAACCATTATAGGTTAAAGTACGGCCTTCTTATTAAAACGATTTAGTAACTCTTTATAACGACTGAGATGAAATATTCTGATTTAGTTTTTTAAGGAAATAAGATAGTTCTGATTCTAACTGCTGAAAAAAGTATGCAAAATATCATCATTAATAGACTGTAGCATTCCCTCTTTATGTCCCCGTGTCATATTCGTGAACTTTAAATTCATATTGAACACATTGAATATTTCCCCTATACTTGACCTTTTTTATTTGACAAATTGTTATGTGATTGTTACCATATTGTAGCTATCATACTATAGTATGATAGTCACAATATGGTAACAATCACATAACAATTTATTTAACATATATAATCCCGATCTATTTAATTATTATTATACATGTTTACACAACATTTAATACCAGAATTAAATAGATCGGGATTATATTTTGTTGCATCGTAGCAGTCTTGTTCTTTTTATAATTTTTTCTCTGTTTTCTAAAAAAGAATATTGGACGGTAGCTTCCTAGAACATGTCATAATGATATCCACTCTGAAATTCATCTGTATACACATCTCTATGGTATTAGTTTTTATCACTTAATGGATTTCAAAAAGTTGGAATAACAATGACAAGTCAATTTGCTGAAGAATAGAATGAAGTTAACAATTTACAGAACTTGTCTTGATAATGTGCCTGTGTAGGGTAAGAAACTTCGCAAGTGCCTTTGTTCTCATTGTAGGTTATCTGTTCCAGAATGTTATGGATTTTTCCTATCAATGATTTATTTACAACTTTTAATCCTAGTGGACTAGAAGTTTGGAATGTACCTGCTTGCTCTTTAATATTCTATAGAACTGTCAATATGGGCAATTTCAGTGTCACTTGCCAAAATGGAAAATGAAGTTCCATTTTATTTTTTTTACTGACATATTCAACTAAGATATTCAAATGAAGAATTGGAGAAAAAAATATTTTTCAACATACATATGACGTTTACAGTGATTCGTGTAACTTGCATTTCAACTGCACAATAATGCGTTTCAAAATGAACACATATGAGAAATCCAATTTTTGTTTTTGAATCTGTTTGGCTTCTACCATGTTTATATACCTGTTGAATGTACCGTTTGTTTAAGATATTTACCCATAGTTATCCCAAAAATTACTCCAATCGTTAAATATTTCTACTACATGTTCTACGTTTGCAAATAAAAAAGAAATACTATCACATGCATTGAAAGATTGTTAATTGTGGTAATACTTGTTTGAGTTATGTATCCAAATTGAAGACCATGTATCAGTCTCTAGAAATGAAGAAACAGAAATGTTCTTTACATGTTCATGTGTTGTTCCATCAAACAATTACCGTATATTATGTTTATTGATAACAGCATATAACAGAATTAATTTTTCATTTTAGCAACAACAATAAAATAAATAAAAAATAAATAATTGCAAATTCTTATATGAATATCACAAAGCAAAGTGGTAAAAATAATGCAATACACGATTAAAATGGGCAAGTTATGAGCTAGACATTTTCAACAAGTATTTAAGGAATGACTGTAATATGGGGACGAAGAACCGACCGTGCAAGGGCTGAATAGCCAGTCAAGGTCGATAAAAACTTCCATTTGTGTGGACGAAGTCCCAAAACAGTAGAAAAATCAATAAAAAAAAAAAATTAAAAAATCCGGAAATTTTTCCCGAAATTTTCATTGTACGAATGAACTCAAAATCGTTCATTTGTTTTTATGTCATGTTTTCAATTCCCGCATCTGCGCAGAAATCTACAATGTACTTCCTTTTTCCGGTCTCGTTTGTATGAAACTTTGAGTAAAATATGTATTTATCAGTCTAGTATAAAATACGAAGGAAAACAATACCAATTTCATTTTTAATAATTCCTTGATATGAAAAAACGTTACCTGATTATAGCGTTTCTTTGTTTACATTGTATATGACGTCATAACTTAAATAACTAAAATCCCTAACAACAACAGAATCAAAATCGGAAACGTTACGATAATTCCGTTTCTTCTTTTTAACAAATATAATATTTAGAAAAAAAAAGTTCAAAAAAATAATTCATACAGACTTCGTCCCCATTTACAGGTAATGCCTGCCTCATATTATTTTTCTGTCTATGAAGAAATAACATTAAAAATGTGGTGCACACTGAATATAGCGCGTAGCGGGTGACTTAAAATTGTTCACCACAATTTTATGTTAGTTTGAATAGACAGAAAATATATTACAGTTATTTTTTATAATTCAATTCTAAATTTCATTTTAAACCGGAATAAACCCTGAAAAGATCGTTGATGACGTCACGGTCACATGACAAAAATATGTATATTGGCTGATAAACAAAACGAAGTCAGCCAATTAAAAGACGTGTTACATCCAAAATTAAATTATGTCTGATGTTTTGACTTAATCTTTTTATAGGTTTTGTATATTGCCCCTCTGGATGGATAATGGTAGGAAATAGTTGCTATTTTTATGAAAACACCAGGATATTAGATTGGAATGATTCAATGGTAAGTAAGGTAAATATTTGTGGGAACATTTAAGTGCCCTGTCAATCAAGATTTTCAATATTTGCCATTTGATTATAGACTAATCGATTTGAATTTTCCTTGGAGTTCAGTATTTTTGTTATTTTACCATTAACCAAGTCGTATTTTTTGTATGACCATATATGAATTATCGCAATAATTTTGAAGTTAAATTAAACATATAAATACATTATAGGAATACTGTACCTCTCAAGGAGGGTATCTGGGGGAAGTAACAGATGAAGCAGAATTCCAGCTGGTTGATTCATTTATAACAGGTATGCTTTTATTCAAACTACTAGTATATTTACTTCAAAACGATTAAGGACTAGAACATTATACATCGTTTAGATATCTGATCATTGATAAAATCTGATTCAGAGTGAAGTTTAAATACTTATTCCATCTAAATCAAGCAATAAAAATAAATATATTCCACATTTTCTCTATTATCAATAACTCAAAGATTTTTCACAATAGGAGACGTGTATATTGGATGTAGACTTAACAATGGGAATTGGCAATGGATAACATCTGGAAGAGAGTTCCTGCTGAATGATACACTCTGGACCCCTGGTGAACCGAATACCAATGGGTCGGAATGCGTTCAAATATGGAAAGGGTCAAAACTTGATGATGTTTTATGTCACGAGCTAAGAAATGTCCTCTGTGAAAAAGTAAGCAAATTTAAATTTGAACTATACAACTTGTAGTTCTTGAAGAACAACGAACAGAACAAAGTGTTGATTTGATGTTTTCACATGTATTCTGAAAAAGAATCAGTTAGCTGACTTATAAGTGTCCTTTTATTTACATCTTAACTCTCTTATTATTTGTTAACGGCAACTTGCTTTAATACACACAATTCTTTAAAAGTACAGAAAAAAATGCTTTAAGCCTTTGAAAAACACATTTTGCAAAGGAATTTGAACTAACTCTCACTTGAGAATCATTAATTTTAGAATTGATATTCACCAATATTTGTAATTTCAATTCGATTCGAAATAACTCCACAACCTTTACGGAATTCACAAATGATTGTAAGAAATTGTTCGCAAATCCACAAAAGTCATAAAAGTGCTTAAAATATGTTTGATTTTCATGATACCTTTGATTTTTTCAAGAATTAAGACAGCATTGTTGGTTTTTGAGTTTTGTGTGATCACTACTTGAAGCTCGTAAATCATTATATACTGTTTATTTCCAATTCGTGTTCTTTGATGAATACTTTCTTAGTGATAACCACAATGATATATATATTATGTAAAGATAACCTAATAATTGTATTTTTCTGAGATATATGAATTATATTTTTCATTTTTATTAATCTTTTTATATGATATTTTTTGAATATCCTGTTGAACTAATAGATCTGTAGGATAAACAGTTTGGATAAGTTCCTTCCTTCATTCTTAGAGAAGTAAAATAACATAACTACCTTACCCGAAAGGA
Organism: Mytilus trossulus; assembly: GCF_036588685.1. Lineage (NCBI taxonomy): Eukaryota > Metazoa > Mollusca > Bivalvia > Mytilida > Mytilidae > Mytilus > Mytilus trossulus. The sequence continues at coordinate 1,182,869 of NW_026963340.1, read as the reverse complement.
AAATTAAAAACGGAACTTCCTTTATGAAATGCCAAAATCAAGACCTATAACATATAAAACGAATGGAAGACAACTGTCATACTACTGACTTGAATCCGGTAAATCGCCGAGGCGGCTCGGACTTTAAAATTGATAATTTAACTATCTCGATTGGATAAATCCGATAATCCACTGGTATCAATGTAAGAATCTATATATAAAGAGTATATGGATTTATAATTTTACAAGTATAAGAAGTGGTTTAAGAGTGGTATAAGTACACGAGGAATATATACATATTAGACTCTAATCGTCGTCCGGTCCTCAAATCGAAGGCATTTCTCAAATGAACGTCCAAATCTGACGTCACATTCTCAAATCGACGTCTAATATTTTGATACTCTTATCAACGTTCAATATTTTAATACATTAATCGACGTCTAATATGACGTTATGTAATGCCAAAAATCAAGACCGAAAGTCGAAAATACCAGAGGGACAGTAAAACGCATAGATTGAAAACAAATTGACAACGCCATGGCTAAAAATAACTGGGGCTGATCTCAGTTAATAGATGACATGTAAAGGTATCTTAAGGAGAAAGAAACCTAACGAAAACGAAAACGGAAATAAAACTAGAGAGCATTATTCAATCTTAAACAATAGACAAAAAAAAAAAGTTGCAGTCAATTGGTTTATTTTGTTTTGTATTATAATTCGAACCCTGTAAGATATATTTTTAAACAATCATTTTAGTTTTACAATGTACATGTACACCTGGTGTGGAACATATACGCAAGAAATTGGCATTACGTTTTTATGTGATGTTGTTACATCTTTGTTCTTGATTAAGTGCTTACACACAAGTTTAACTTCGAAATATTCTTTATGGGCCTGTAGTGCAGTGGTTTTCGATGGTTTATGTATGTTTTTTCGGATTATTTCTTTTATATAAATAAGACAGTTAATTTTCAAATTTGAATTCATTACATTATTCAAGTAATTCCACGTCGATTAGAGAAGCCAATATATGGACGTCGATTAGATACATTGTAGGCATCACATTGGTCGTCGATTTGGAAAGATATATTGTGAAATCAGATTTGGACGTCAATTAAAGGAACGCACGTCAGTTAGAGTCTTACATACATATTATATTTTTGGAAAGAGAAATTAAAAAAGAGGCTTTATCTACCAAATGATATTCAAACAAAGTGGCTCAAAAACTTTCAAAGCCAAGGAAAAATTAACCAAAAACAAGGACGAAAAAACATACATCAGCCTACAATAAACAACATTGACAATTCTAAACTGGATGTGATCTCAAGGACCTCGGAAAAATCACGCGACCCTGCTCTACATATGGCACCTATCTTAATATTGTTCTTTGCATTTATGAAATGAGAGAAGAAAGGAGGGGCGAACGATACCAAAAAAAGGGACAGTCATTGCGTTAGCAAGTTAGGAATATGCCAGTTATTATCCTTGCGTTTAAAGTGTTTGGCTTTTGATTTTGCCATTTGATTACGGAATTTCCGTTTTGAATTTTCCCGGAGTTCGGACAGTTTGGTATCTTACCTTTTAACTATGTTGAAAAAATGAACTCGTAATTACATAAGACATACCCAATTGATAGTGTATATTTATTGGTAAAACAATAAGTATTTTTGTCTTATATTTTCAGGCTGTATTATTTCTTTAAATATCAGAGAATAAAGAAGACGGATGGTCTAGTTTAAAGGACTAGTTGAACAAAGAATATTAAGAACTGTGTAATTTAAGATTCATATATATTTATAGTATATTTTTAGCTCACCTGGACCATTTTTCCAAGTGACCTTTTCTCGTCAAGTGGGGTCCGTCGTCTTCGTTGTGGTCATCGTCGGTCCTCTGTTAACGTTACAAAAATCTTCTCTTTTGAAAATACTAGCCTAAATTCATCCAAACATCACCACAAACATTATTAGAGGATATCATGTTTGAAAAATTAAGCCAATGACCCCGCCTGTCAAGCAATAAAGACGACATGGCTTACAAAAAAACATAGGTGTACATTTCAGTGTTTGGTTTATATCTCTGAAACTGTAGCATTTAGAGCAAATCTAAAGTTCAATAAAAATGTTAATCAGGTTATGATTAGTCCGCTCTGAAATTTGTTGTTGGGTTGGTGTTCCTGAATCTGTTGTTGGGTTGCTGCTCCTGAATTTGTTGTTGGGTTGCTGCTCCTGAATTTATTGTTGGGTTGATGCTTCTGAATTTTGTAATTTTTTTTCATTAAAGGATACAAAATAAACTGTAATCAGCTTGATTTTGTTCAGCAGAGAATGATTTATAATTAAATTAGTCAATCTGACCAAAATTGTCAAGTATCCCCAGTAGGAATAATTGTCCATATCAGTCAACTTATAACAATTGTTCGTAATTTTTTCTTCCGAATATACTGAAACACATTTATGCACTTTTGGCCATAATAGTCATAAGGGTATTTAGTTGAAGAAAGAAGACTAATGTCAGATAACACAACCTGCTAACCAATTATGCCGTCATGCCTTCAATAGAACATAGGGGTAAAATGTGTGTTTTTTGTTTATATCTCTGACGCTTAATCATTAGTAGTAAATCTGACCGGATTCTTTAGCGTTAGATCTATCAACCTTACATTTTCAGACGAATCAGACAACTCGTTGGCTGCTGTCCTGAAATGGTTATTTTAAAGAAATTTAGCAGTTTGTGTTTATTGTCTTGAATATTTTTATATACTGTAAACAGCAGTAATGTTTAACAACAACTATCTTATAATAGGTCAATTTGACCAAACTGTCAATTGAACTCTTAAGGAGTTTTTGCCTATTAAATTAACTGTTTCGTAAATTTAATTATCTTTTTACAAAATGTTTTACAGCTTTTTGGGTGCATTTATTTTTAATTCAAGTGCTTTTTGCTTAAGGACTTTACCTGATGTGTTCTTTTTACATCTAAAACATCTGTATTGCACTTTTCTTTGCTGTAATGACAAATTACTCGGCCTACATAATTCGAGTTTTTCTGTTATTTAGTCACTGAATAACAAGGGAAATTACCTTGTGAATATTTATAAGTCGTTGGGTAGTTTTATTGTTTATAGATTAAACCAACACTTTTTGCAAACATGTAGCCAATATTAAAGACAACTCTCTACAAGAGACCAAAATGACACAGTAAGTTACAACAATAAGTCACCACACGGCCTTCAACAAAGTGCAATGTCAGTTATAAAAGACCCCGAAATGACAAGTCACATGAATCTCGCACGAATCTGAAACATTAAATACATATTGTAAGTTGTCTTGGAGTCGTGAGCTGGTTTCGCCAGCCCAGTAGTCAGCACTTCGGTGTTGACATGAATATCAATTATGTGGTCATTTTTATAAATTTCCTGTTTACAAAACTTTGAATTTTTCGAAAAACTAAGGATTTTCTTATCCCAGGCATAGATTACCTTAGCCGTATTTGGCACAACTTTTTGGAATTTTGGATCCTCAATGCTCTTCAACTTTGTATTTGTTTGGTTTATAACTATTTCGATATGAGCGTCACTGATGAGTCTTTTGTAGACGAAACGCGCGTCTGGCGTAATAAATTATAATCCTGGTACCTTGATAACTATACAGTCCGCCAAAAGTTAGGCACCACCGAAATAAATCTGGCAATATTTTCATAACTATTGCGAAAAAATATTAATGTTTGGTGTTATGAATTACCTTTAACATACCCTAAGAAAATCCATTACGACCAAAAAGATTGAACAGATAAAGCAGTCAAGTAATCTCTTATCAAAGGTCATCTGTGCGTTTAAAAATACACTGTTTCTCCAGGTGGTCGTGTTAGTGTTCGCACATTAGTCAGTCGACTTCTCAGAGGCAACCGAAGAGCAAGTCTTGGTATATAAAGACTTGTACGTACAGGAAGGCACTCTACCGTCAGGTTTTAATGGGATAATGACTAGCTTTGCTTGAACATAAGAAGCTGAGAAAAACTCATTGTTCAGATGGTAGTCAGTCTCTTTTACTGCCAGTAGACGCCATAATATGAATTTCGCGGCGAAACAAAACGGCCTATGACCAAAAATAATGTTTGCACAAGGACTGCATTCAGTGCTGGTGGTGTTCCAGTACGGAGTTGCTTCTTATACCCTTTAAGCTGGGTACGCATAGTCTGCAGGGTAACATAAACCGACAGACATACAGAGATTTGGTGCCTTAAAACATTGTAGTCCCTCATTTTAATAATCCCCCACTTGCGTCTACATTGCCAAGACCCTTGTACATGGACGTCAACGCTAGAACACATAGGGCAAGGATTTTAATCCGAGTCCAAAGGGCAGCAAGCCATTCACACCATTGTTTAGCCTTCCATGTCCCCATACATAAACCCTATCAAGCATGTCTGAGATGCCATTGGCGGAAATCTCAATCACAGAGATCCACCTTCACAATATTTTGTCGATTTAAAAGTGTTATTTTGTTGTTTAATGCAACAGAATATCTCAAACTAAAACTTGGAGTCTTGCACCGAGAATGATACGTCGCGTATTGAAACTGTACCGGAAGTGAGTTTGTTACACATGCTATTGACCTTCAATTTGCCCAACCTACCAAAGCTTATGTGCGGAAAATTTTAACAATATTGGGTGATCAATTGTTGTAAAAAAATAAAATCACAGTTAAACTTAAATTATGTTTCTGAATTGTGTAATTTACACTATTTCTATGAACGGAAAACCTAAATGCATAGAACCTTCATAAGTGACAAAAATTACATTTCTGGTTTGTTTATGGTATACATTAGCGAAATTGCTATATGAGTGATTTTTTTTTTTCGTAGAATAATTGATTTTTTAAATTTGAAAAAAAATCTATGCAATAAAAATAGGTGGTGCTTAACTTTTGGCGGACTGTATATATTTAACAAACTGATGGAGCTGGCATGTGATGGAAAAAAAGTCCTCAGTCAAATTTCTTCACGACACATATATTTGTATCTATATTCCATCGTTGTAGTAATTGTGTACATGGGTGAATGTAAAGGATCAATTTTCGTCTTAATATTTTATATTATTTTTGTCATTTATTAAATGAGAAAAGGGATATTGTAGCATGTTACTTATTGGAGTGATTGTTTTCTACATAAAGTACGTACAGCTCTCTCATCATTATTGATTATTAAGTTGTTGTATTTTTTGAATTTGATAAATGCTTTTTTGTGCTTCTTTGTTGAATATTTGTTTGTTTTTGTTGTGATTAAGATGATAACACAATGTTCACAGGTTTACCTCTATTTTGACAATTTTACCAGCTATATCGGTTTGTTTTGTTCACGTATTGTTGTCAATATAATGAAATGTGATGCGACTGTCATCCAAGTGAGAGGTTTAGCTATCTATAAATCCAGGTCAATCCACCTTGTTCGACATAAACGATTGCTTATATCAAGTGAGGAATATGAAAGTTGTTATTCATTCGTTTGGTGTATTTAAGCTTTTGGTTTTGTCATTTGATTCGGGACTTTCCGTTTTCTATTTTCTTCGGAGTTTAGTTTATGTGTTTGTTTACTCTTTCGAGAATGTATGTTCGACAGTTTTATTTCATTTTATTAAATCTAAGTACAAGTTAAAATTTGTTTTACAAAAGTTTTGAACAATTCTCATTAATTTTTGTTCAGGTACTTTTTTTCTGTTGAACAAATAAGAAAAATAGAGTCAACACTGAAATAAAATTGGAACTAAGTTACAGAAATCTCTTAAATTATACAGCTCATATCAAAAACTGATAATATATATGTCACCGATGATCAGGTAGATATGGTATTTCAATTTGAATTTTTGCTGCAGTTTTTGTACCCTCGACCCTCCTGAATTTTTTTTTTATAATTTTTCTTTGTGATATATACCCTTTATGATCAATGATAAAATAACGTCACGCCATTGCATCCTTAATATCATCGATATGAATACTACCATAAATAATTTATGCATCAAAGATAAACTGAACAGTTTCTTTAGAATCTAAGATTTTTATTTTACATTTGCTGTCTAATGTTTTCAAAGTTTGTGTCTGGTATTATGTTTGTTGGGGTATTGTTTGCTTTGAAACAGCTATTTATATATTTTAAATAAGGTAAGATTTGTTACTTAAAATTGTGAGGGTGTTTCTGTTTTCAAGCATTTTTTTTAAACATAACACTGATTTTACCAAATGTGTTAGAATAATATGGAATGACTTTCGTAATAGCCAATTCATTTGTAGCTAATCTTTTAAACTATGAGTTTGTAATGCATTTAAGAAATTGTCAATTTTTTTCATTTTCAGACACCCATTTTTTGTGATCTGTGATAAGTGTTACGTATACGTTTTTTTTTAATCTTTCATGTTGATGTAGGGGAGACAATAAATGCAAAGCTACATTTGTTATCCGACCTATTATGTTAAATTTCTTTTTTTCCAATTAAGGAATGAGTGTAATATTTTTTCTGTCTTAGAAGAAATAACATAAATAATGTGTGCACACTGAATAGAGCGCGTAGCATGTTATTTAACAGTGTGCACCAAATGTTTTATGTTATTTCGAATAGACAGAAAAAATATTTCAGTCATTTCTTATAATTTAATTCCTTTTAAAACCGTAGAAAACCACGAAAAAACGTTGATGACGTCACGGTCACATGACTAAATTATGTCTATTGGCTCATATCAAAATAACGTCAGCCAATCAAAAGACGCGTTACATCCAAAATTAAATTATTCAAATATTAATTTTTTATACTGTTCATTATTGCTACAATATTTAATGTATCATGATTGTCGTTATTTAATCCAAAGTAGAGGTGTTTCTGTTCTTTGCCACATTGTATATTCTGCAATACTTTCTTTACAATGTTTGAGTTTACCCTACCATAAACCTTCCGTTTTAGATTTATTGAGTTATAAAGAAGAAGTGTTCCGACTATCTTATAGGTCCGATGATAGGGCTATTTCATTTTTAGAATTGAGAAAACGAGTCATCAGCCAGTTGACTAAGAATTTTATCATCTTGTTTCACATCTTGTTTCACATCTTGTTTCACATTTTTTATTCTTTAAAACTTCCATTAAAGTCAAATTAAAGGGGCACTAGCTGTCAAATTCATGTTCACCGATTTGACTCAGATTCTCATATGTGATTGATAACAATGTAAAACATGTATTCAAACTGTAAAAAGTGCAAATTTAACAAAATACCGGACAGGGACTTAAAAATATACAGCTTCGTTTCGTGTATATTTTAGACTGGACGCCATGTTATTTACTGTCGAGTTGACCACCAAATGTCATACCTCAGAAATACAAACTTTGAAGTCTTTGGTTTGAAATTGCAAAAACTATCCCTCTAGCAGCATGCATGATTCCACAAAACAACAGAGAATGTTTACAATCGAGAAAATTGTTTAACCCTTGAAATAAATTATCAAATTAATTTCATAATACATCTGATCTGTTTACATATAAACATATATTCGTGTTCCTGCTAACATGTTTAACCTCGCCACATTATTTATGTATGTGCCTGTCCCAAGTCAGAAGCCTGTAATTCAGTGGTTGTCGTTTGTTTATGTGTTACATATTTGTTTTTCGTTCATTTTATTTACATTAATAAGGCCATTAGTTTTTCTCGTTTGAATTGTTTTACATTGTCTTATCGGGGCCTTTTATAGCTGACTATGCGGTATGGGGTTTGCTCATTGTTGAAGGCCGTACGGTGACCTATAGTTGTTAATGTTTGTGTCATTTTGAACTTTGTAGATAGTTGCCTCATTGGCAATCATACCACATCTTCTTTTTATTTATACATACATACTAATTGTTTTTGTTAGATATCATATATATATATATATATATATATATATACAACTCGTCTAAACATCAACCCAACAATGTTAGATCTGTAAATTTGCTTTCGCAAATTTTTGGTTCTTCCCTCGCCGGGATTCGAACCCATGCTACTGTGATATCGTGACACCAAATCGCCTGCACTGCAGCCGTCCCCCTAGACCACACGACCACCTGGGCTCTCAAAAAAAGAGCTTTCGGTGGCCATATGTTACCTTTCCACGTCAGTTTTAATCTAGCGGCGTACTACAGTACATGATATATAAGGCATGAAGATGTTATTGTTACAGATCAGCTTAATTATCTATAGTAAAGGATCCTTCAAATTAATGTAAGATACAGTCACAGAAAATAATTATATTCATAAGTACGTCTGAGTCAGTGACAACCCTACAACAGATGTATCCATCGGATCGCCATCAATGATGGAGGTACATGGCTGTGTACATAATGTATATACAACTCGTCTAAACATCAACCCAACAATGTTAGATCTGTAAATTTGCTTTCGCAAATTTTTGGTTCTTCCCTCGCCGGGATTCGAACCCATGCTACTGTGATATCGTGACACCAAATCGCCTGCACTGCAGCCGTCTCGCTAGACCACACGACCACCTGGGCTCTCAAAAAAAAGAGCTTTTGGTATATATATATAGTTGAACGCAATCGATGTTGTAAGATCTAAACTGTTGTCACATTAACCTTTTACTATATTCTCCAGTTTATTTCCACATTACTATTTTTGTCTGAAGCATATCTTTGCAGTCTCTGTTTTAAATAGCTATATAATCTACGTCATTTTGGAATTTTAAAATTGTACAAACGTCTTTTAGTTAGGTTTTAACTTATTTATCTAATTTTAATGGTGGACGTTTCGACCCTGAGGGTATCAGCAGCCCAGTAGTCAACATTTCGGTGTTGACATGAATTTCAATTATATGGTCATTTTTATAAATTTTCTGTTTACAAAACTTTGAATTTTTCGAAAAACGAAGGATTTTTTTTTATCCCAGTCATCCCAGTGGTTCTCGTTTGTTTGTGTGTTACGTATTTGTTTTTCGTTCATCATTTTTTTTTACATACATAAGGCCGTTACTTTTCTCGTTTGAATTGTTTTACATTGTCTTATCCGGGCCTTTTATAGCTGACTATGTGGTATGGGCTTTGCTCATTGTTAAAGGCTGTATGGTGATCTATAGTTTTTCATTCTCGTGTCATTTTGGTCTTTTGTGGATAGTTGTCTAATTGGCAATTATACCACATCTTTTTTATATGGATTACCTTAGCAGTATTTGGCACAACTTCTTGGAATTTTGGATCCTCAATGCTCTTTAACTTTGTACTTGTTTGGGTTATAGATTTTTTTATATGAGCCTCATTGATGAGTCTTTTGTAGACAAGATTGTTACTGTTTAATTAGAATAAATTAATATGATACATTTTACATCATAACCAGACTGTTGAAGGATATCTGTGACATGTTTTCGGAATTTTTAGAGATAATTATATTTAATGTTTTCTTTTTTTTTGTGTTATTGGTGTTGTTTTGTTCACTTTCTAGGCGTTTTTTTATATACAATTATATGTTCTGTTATCAGATTTAATATTGTATATGCATGTTTTAAACTTCTCTGTATTATTGTAGGTGTAACTATTCATCTATCTAATTTGTTTTCATCTTTTTTAACATTTAAATAAAAAGAGCAATATACAAATATGTCCTATAGAATAGTTGTTTTAATATAATGACAATACTGTCAATGAGACAGACAAAAGACGTTGAGGTTGATAACTAAGGTCATTGTATGGCTTCCAACATTGAGCAAAGCCCATGCCACAAAGTGAAATATTTATTTCTCCGAACTAAATATTTGTAATGGCATATTTAGCAACATTCCAGCAGCGCTTATAGACATAGTACATACTTCCCAATTGATACAATATACTGGGCTTGCATTTCATATCACGATTTCCTCGATATAAGGTTGCAGCTCACCAGTAAGCTATTTAACCAAAAGTTCGAAATGGTGAAGTTGAAATCATCCCTTCTTTTATTTTCATTGGATTTTGTCAAATGCTTAGTCCGTTTCTGTGTGTGTTACATTTTAATGTTTTGTCGTTGTTCTCCTCTTATATTTAATGCGTTTCTCTCAGTTTTAGTTCGTTACCCCGATTTTGTTATTGTGACTGGATTTGTAAGTTTTGAAGAGCTGTATACTACTGTTGCTTTTATTTACGGTTGCCATCATTAGTTGGTTGACCACTATGGAATAACCGTTTCACAGATGATATGGAATCTCGGATATGTTCCGTATGTCGTAGCTACAATCCTTTAACCATGTCATGAATATGACTTGCAGAATTAGACTATTTACCATGTAAGTAATAGCACGTGCAACACGACGGGTGTCACATGTGGAGCAGGGGATTCTCATCTCAAGTTTTTTGTTGGGTTCGTGTCAACTAATCTTTTGATGTTGTGTCTTTTGTACCATTATTTAAAAAAAAAATGAGACAACAACCCGACCAAAGAGCAGATAACAGCTGTAGGTCATCTTCATTGCACCGAGAAATTCCTTCATCCGGAAGTGTGCTTCGGTTAGCCCCGAAACATAAATGCGTACTTGTTTAGTGATATTGGCGTCATACTAAACACCGAAATATATATGAACATTTTTTATTTAAAAATGAAACAAAACTAACAAAGACCAAAGGGTAGTTTGTCTGTTTTTTGTTTTTTTGTTAGCCATGGCGTTGTTAATCTTTTTTTGTATCTGTGAGTTGATTGTCCCTCTGGTTACTTTTGCTCCTCTTAAATACTAAATAATTTGCAGACAAAGTTAATATACTGCCATGAAAAACAACCACATAATGACTAGCTCCTTACTCGGGACCAGCAAAAAATTGGTGTGGTTTAAGGTTCGTCATAAATTTTGAGGGGTAAACACGACCATATTTTTAAATTCCTTATGATGAACCTTAACATGTTTGCAGGCGTCAACCGTTCCCTTGTGTGGTGACAATACAACATTTGATACGGTCCACTCATTTACACAGTTTAAATCACCTATGTGTAAATGACTGAACCGTATCAAATGAAACTCGGGTGTTTGTTTATTTTGCTATCTTCTGCAGACTGGAAAAAACTGGACATTAAAATCCAGGTAAGTTTTTAATTTTCTCAAACGTATACTTCATATAACTTTTATATATCTAGTTCCTGCCATGCCTTAAAACTTTCCTAGATGTACCAGTTTCTCTGTACTCATAGTAAATTTTGAGGGGTAAACACGGCCATATCTTTAAATTCCTTATGATGAACTTAACATGTTTGCAGGCGTCGACCGTTCCCTTGTGTGGTGACAATACAACATTGTTAAGGTGTAACACCACTCATTCGGGCCCGTTCAGAAAACACATACAAGAAATTAATACATATTTAACACAAAATAGTTCCTACGCATGATTGTAACTTTCAAAATATGTAGAATATTTATGTATTTTTGGTATCAAATAAAAGCCGAAAGATTGATGATAATTGTAGAACACTTTTGGACTTTTAATTTTGAATGCTAAAAAACTGCACCAAATGTTAAAAAGAGGGTACATTTTGTCTTTATGTCAGATCTGAAGTACCTGTTTTGTTACATTCGAAGTTCCAGGAACCAGTTCTATCTTATTTGTCATTAAAGGTATGTTGATTTTTCAGTACAAGACACCATAAAGTGTTGCAATGATTGTCGCTTTATTAGAACTTTAAACAAAAGAGGTGTGCCTGCTTAAAACGGCGGAATTTAACATAGAAAGCAATGGGACCATTAATTAGTGGTGTACTTCCTTAACAAATTATTATGAAATTTGTTTTTACTCAACATACCACATTGTTCAAGGATTACACAGCACTGCAGGGAGATAACTCTGTAAAAATCAGCTGAACGTTTTAATCACTATCCATTTAAACTTCTCAACGATAAATATTATTGTTTGTCCAACTGCTATTTATATCTAGTGATTTTTATTTTATTTTTTGTATGTGGTTCAAGTTTTGAAATTAAAAGTTATGTTAAAGGGTAGTCCAAATAATTATGACGTCTTGAAAGGCTATTATATTTTTTTTCTTTGACGCCTTACTTCGACGTCATAATGCTGAAGCCGCCATTTTTGGTTGGACTTTGAGAGCATATTTTGGTCTCAACTTTGAGACCCAATTTAGCCATTAAATTTTCATTAAAGGCTTATACAGAATGCATATATTGAAATTCTTACCTTTTATGTGTTTGTTTGTGCAAAATATTTCCAATTAATCCCTACACAAATAATAATATAAGGAACACTTCCATCCGAGGCGGGAACACGTCGACTGCATTTTTTAAAACGTTTGTCTGATTTCCTTTAAGAAGATTTTAAAATAATTTTCACACCAAACTCGGTAAAACCCGAATTTCCGGAACCATTGTTTTACATTATCCGGAAATACAGGCCCTTAAAAATGTACCGAGTTTGGTTCAAAAATATATTTGATACACCTCAAATGAAGCATCTTTATGAGAAATCAGATAAACGTTTTAATAAAGGAGTAAATTCCCTCTCAAAGTCCAACTGAAAATATGAGTTTGGCGTTATGACGTCGAAGTAAGACGTCAAAGGAAAAAAAATAATAGCTTTTCAAGACGTCATAATTATTTGGACTAGTTAAAGGGTTAAATTAACATTTTGTCAAAATTTTGTAATGAAAATAAAACAAGCTTAATGAATTTAATCAAGGTGTTTGGTATCATTTTAATATGAGACATTATCAGCAAAATAATTGAACACTATTAGATAACAAATAATGTTAAAACCCAAAGGATTTGAAAACTCGAGACGGAAAATAAGTTCATTGATTTCTCTGATGTATTGGAACTGCACTAAGGTTATAAAATATTCATGACACTATGATTACCACTGCATTATGTTCGAAAATGATAATTAAAAACAAATATATATCTATACATAAATCGGTAAACCTTGCAACATAGACACAATTGTCAGCGCTAATGGAAGGTTAAAATTTACTACGAATTGCAAGTCAGGTAGGCATGGCGATATTTTATTCATATTCTATTGATATTTTATTGATATTTTATTGCTACTTCATTGATAGATTTGTAGAAATTTAGTTGTTCAAGTATACTATTTTTGGTTAAAACCTACATGAATTTTAGCGTTTATTACAACATTTAAATGTAATGAAACTAACACTGAGACGTTTTAATTGCTCACCCAAAAAAAGATCAAAACAGTCATCTGCAAATCTTAAAGATAAACATTGCATTTAAAAGTGTGAATGCCGTCTTTTTAATTTAAATTTTTTTTTTAAAACTGTCACGGTAATTTAATTCCAGTAGAAGGTATTTTGGATTTTTCTGGGGGATGCCCGTCATCTTTTTGTTATTTAATATTTTAAGTACTTTCGTTATATGTTTAACTTTTAAATTTCTAATCAATATATTTAAGCACTTCATTTCTCACTTTTCTTTTTTTTCTCAATTTTCTTCATTTAAAATTAGTTTATGTTCATTTGTCAGAAAAAAAATTCCTATAATTAAGAGATAACTGTATTGTATTTGAAGCTTTAAGGACGTCCATCGGTAGTTTTACTGTCGCAAATTTAGTTTACCTGGCGACGCGGAGCGGAGACAGGTAAACGGGTATTTGCGACAGTAAAACTACCGATGGACGTCCGCAAAGCTTCAAATACAATACAGTTATCTCTATTCTAATGCAAAACAAGTTCATAATTAAATTTCAATCATTATTTAAGTGTAAAATCTACATTACAGAAAATTCCGCGAAAAGATGTTATCTTCTTTGGTCCCTACACTAGGTGACGTCATAGGTATGATTCCGGCGTTAAACATAAACACCGGGCGTTTTCTGGATTCTGTGCCGCTTCAGAATGTAATAAAATTTGATAAAAAGAAGATTTTTAGGCGCAACAAGTGAGTGTTTTGTTTATTATTGTAGAAATAACATGTCAATACATTTTGAAATTCAAAATGTCGGCTTCCTTAGTTACAGACAAGGAGATAGAGAATTTTACGCTTGCTGTCATCCAATCAGAACAATTGTTACAACATAATTGCATTAGAATCTGTATTATGTAAACCCCATCCAGACCTGAATTGAACAATTCGTGCAAAAGGAAAAATTACTAGATTTAGAATTTCTAGCAATTAAGGCAATAAAGGATGGTAACTCGTTGTCCCATTCCCAAAACGCTTGCAACAATGGCACATGACAGGGACATTATTCTAAAAGAACCACTGAATTTGACTTGCCTAGTATGCATGTAAATACTACTTTAAAAAGATCATCAATTCGGAAATGTTGTTATACTCTTTAAAAAATCAATCTCAAGTCTTTATATGAGACATAGTTATTAATTTATTATAACTAATAAAACATAAATTCGTCGTAATAAGTGAATACATAAAAAATGTGACATCCCTGACTTTGTACACACATATTTATAAACCTTGACTATTGTTTTTAATCAAATTCAGACTTTCACAATGAAGATATGCTTTTTTCATGGACATTATTTTTCACTATTCAAATGTATATTTTACACTTCGGTGTTGACCTGAATATCAATTATGTGGTTATTTTTATAAATTTTCTGTTTACAAAACTTTGAATTATTCGAAAAACTAAGGATTTTCTTACCCAAGGAGTAGATTACCTTAGCCGTATTTGGCACAACTTTTTGGAATTTTGGGTCCTCAATGCTCTTCAACTTTGTTTTGTTTGGCTTTTCAACTATTTTGATCTGAGTGTCACTGATGAGTATTATGTAGACGAAACGCGCGTCTGGCGTATAAAATTATAATCCTGGTACTTTTGATAACTATTTTTTCGCTATTCAAATGTATATTTTACAAAGGTGTCAGTAGAGTGTTTTATTACATTAGCTTTTAGTATTGATCGTGTCAATACAACACTGCATGCAGTTGATTAAGCTGATCAATACTTATTATTCTCCATGAAAACTTATATCCGTAAACTAATCACTTAATCTACTGTTAACAAAGAAAAACGTAGACAAGTAATTAAATAATATAACAGACGTGCTTAATAAAAATTTGATATGAAGGAACGGTAATATAACTATTTAGTTACTTTGAAAATATTGTATCGTGCAAAACCGTCACCATTGTATGTAAAAATTGCAAAAGGGGAGTCGCGATGTGGAGGATTTATTTTGTATTGGGTTACGAATTTCTTTTGGGAAAAATGAACATAAAAATAAGACAATCTAAAGTAAAACAACAAATCACATTTATCCCAATAAAGGATAGGTCGGTTTTTAAGATAGTTTTACGTATACGTCTGATTTAATAATTGCGTCTGTTTCCTGATTTTAATATGTTCGTTCTTTATCACACTTCAGATAGGAGAACGAAAAAGGGGGGAGAGCATATCATATAGAGCGGTCACAATTCTTTTTTTTTAATTTTCGTTAAATTTATTCAAAGGATCAAGGCAAATTACAATAATATTGAGCGTTTCTTTATCAGTTCTGGCATACAATGTACAGATTTCTAAGCCCATGATAAGAAACATGTACTGTAGCAACTTTACCTGACCATATCGGGAAATATTATTTAGTCGGATCTTAACTCGTACTTGTGATTTGGTTAAAACCGGTTCTGATATAAATATACGAAAAAATGTCGAAATGTTCAGGACTTAATTAAATCCGTATTTCGATAGGGTGGTGCAGGCATACGATTTTTATTGCGTCTCACACTTAGAGAAGCGAATAATCTTTAACTACTTTATTCAAATATTGTGTAAAAACGTTAACTTTGAGCTTTGAAAGTCAGGTGACTCGAGCATTTTCCTAATGAAGTTTTAAAAAATTGCAAAGAAATATTTTTACAGCGAGTTAGCTTTCACTAGTCTTCACTATCTATAGATTATCAACTTTTGGTTATTTTTATAATTTAGAATCACCATTGAAGGTGGCGGACGATTGCACAGTTAATTAATTCTTTTGATATGCCATTTGTATGCCAGAGTGACATTCCGTTGTATTATGTGCCAATTCGAAAAAGTTATGCGAGTATTCTCTCCCCTTAACAGGTTCAGTATTTTATCTTTAAGTTAACGTTTCTGATATAATTTGGAATACTTACAAAATGTATCAATTCAATATATTTCATTTTTTGTTATTGGTGTATCAAAAATATTGATGTACGAATAAAATTTCATAAATTTGAAACGTTTAAAATGATTACATACCAATACAAAGAACCGTTCATCATTTTTGAAAATGACTATGAAAGAAAATCGAATTAATTATCTCCTCTTGATGATAGATTGATTGGATAATTAACCAGCGTTATCTACAGGTAATCACAGAGAGGGACCGGCGAGCAATATTTAATTGTAGCTTATTCAACCTTATAACAATTTTCCACTATAAACGAATGATACTTTATACAAATATAAGGACTGAGTAAGCTAAATCTATTAATTCTATTAGATATTATGATTTTTTATTGCAATAGATTAATATGCTACATGTAGTATTTAAAGCGTTTCTTGGTTAATTCGCATTCTGAATATTTAAACACTGCAAAACTGAAAGACAAATATAGGAAGTCTAAAGCTGATACTGTTTCCTTAGATCTTAAATCAAATACTTGGCCTTGTTTTCTCTGATTTCAAAATAATAAAAAAGAGACAAAAGGTACCGAAGGGATATTTAAACTAATGGTCGAAAGACAAATTAGCTATGCAATGGTAAAAATGAATAAAAGCCAAAACACATACAGAGTATATAAACACAACACAAAAAACTATAAGTTCATCAACAGGAACACCAACCAAAATCAGGAGTTTTTTGGGGGGAATGCTGAATATCCATTGCTTTTCCTATAGCTACAAAGATAGGATACACATATACATGTATATATATCCACTGGGAAACAATGATGAACACCCTTATTGGTCAGCATGAAAGGTGTATGCATTTAAAGTGGAGCATTGTCTACCAAACGCGTATGATAGTTAAAAATGGAAAAGAACAAATCAAAATTATATACACTGTGAAATAGAAACTTATAATTTATTAGAAAAAATGTTATTTGTTAAAGGATTAACCACGATAAAGGTATTTGATACTCAAATCAAGAGTTCCAACTGGTGAAGTTGAAATCATCCCTTCGTAAGCTTTACGGACGCCATCACGAGTTGGTCGACCGATATATATTGTGCCAAACAATTTAGCAACACAATGGTGAAATTTCATTTTATAACAAAATCTGAACAACATATAATTTTGATAAAAACAAAATGCAATAATGACATGTCAGAGGCAAACTGAATGTTTATCACTCACATTCATTAGGAGTTTCTTTGTATGGAGCGCGGGAGAGTCAAAATGCCAAAATGAGTATATTGTAATTTGTCGATATCTGTTTTTTAGTCTCTAAACTATTGCCTTATGCACATTAAATCACGCCATGATATCAGCAATACTCATTCTGACATCAACCATTTCCAATGGCATTATGGCGGTCATTTTTCTTACCAATGGTGTGTTTCTGAACGTTAGTGAAAAAGAAATTTGTAATATCGTTAAAAAAACAGCTACAGATGGTAAAACATCAAGTACACGTGCAAAGCTGAAATGGCGCGAAATCAATCACTAGGAACAAAGTATGACTGTTTTGAATTACAGGTTTATATCAATGATGTTTAAATATTTTTTTTCCAGAATCAACAAAAATTAAAATTAAAATAAAAGTGTTGCTAAACTTTTTTGGCTCAGTATAGAATAATCGTTTCACAGATGCTATCGGATATGTTCTTTGTGACGTAACTACAATTCCCTACCCTCTTCACGAATGTAACCTACCTAATTAAAGTATTACCCGGAATTGGGTTTTTTTCAGCAACACGACGGTTGTCTCCCATTTGGAGCATGATCTGCGTACTCTTCCTGAACACCTTATATCAACCTCAGTACTCAGTAGTGGGCGGGGTTCGGGTCGTAAGTCTTCAGTTTTCTATCTTGTGTCTTGTGTACTTTTATTTGTCTTTTTTTTATTTTTTAGTCATGGTATGTTAGTTTATTTTCGATTCATGCGTTTGACTGTCCCTTAAGTATATTAGGTCATCCCTTCTTTTAATGGTTTAACAGGTTTATTGTTTGAAATTCACGATTTGAGGGGAAATGAACTATTGTATTCCACTATCATAAATTAAAACGCATTTGACACGTTGCTCTAGAATTAGACTAAACGATAGAATCCTACTGATTCATTACGTGGTCAGTTTATTTACGTTTTGTGTCCTTATCTAACAGTTCGTTCTTATACCACAATTTTATATTTATTGCAGGTGTACTTAGATAAAATGTCGACAGATTGTTCTACTGATATTTCAAACACTGCGTGTGTCACCACAGATATGTCAATACAAGATCTGAAGGATTCCGAAAAGCTTGGAATGTCAATTGCAGAATCTAGTGAAACCTGTATCGTCAGTGATATATCTGATCATGATATAAATAGGAAAAATTCGTCGTCATATAACACTGCATGCGCAAGTGACGACATAAATGACGTCATAAACTCAATGACAGAGAAAGAAAAAGATAAAAAAGATAGTCCAAAGTCAGCACAAATCAAAAGAAAGGGGAAAGTTCTTTTGAAGAAATTTCTGATATTCCTATTTTCTCACGTAGGTTTGACATGCCTGGTTATAGGATATTCAATATTTGGTGCCATCATTTTTCAAAGTTTGGAGCAAGGAAATGAAAAACAAAGTAGAATTATTACTACAAACCTCAGAAAGGAGACATTAAATGATCTTTGGAATACGACTTATCTTCTTAATATTTTCGAGAAGCCAAATTGGACGGAAAGGGTGGAAAATACTTTACGCCTTTTTGAAAAGCAAATCTACAAAGCTACAATGCAACTAGGATGGGATGGCAGGTCAGACGAGGCCGTGGGTGAGCTGCAATGGTCCTTTACTGGTTCCTTGTTTTATTCAGTCTCTGTTATTACAACGATAGGTAAATTATGAACAAAATTCAGTAAAGAAAATTCCAACTTCCAAACATTATTCTTGCATCTGATGGTTAACAATCTGCTTTGTCACTCTCTCAAGTCCTCTCAAGTGTGTCTTTTGATATATTTGCTACAACTATTGTGATTTTAATAACATTCGTTAGATACTTATTTTCGTGGATACATGGGAACCAAGAATCCAAATGATCAACGAATTACAAATTTTCTAAAGGAATGAATGCAGAAATTGCCAAATCCACGACATCAAAAATCAACAAATATGCAAATAATTCCTCAAACCACGAAAATTGGTACCTACGAAAATTAGTGAATTCACAGTATTCACGTTTAAGTTTACACCTCTTCATAATTACATTTTCTCGACCAAGGTAGATTATGTCATAACAATTGAAAAAGATACATTTATTTGGATTTGATCTATTCTAATTTTTACGGTATTACTCATACGTGAAATGCCAAATGTCCTGACTTATCATGTGTGATGATTTCATTCTATGTATTGTATACGGACATTATATTTTTCAATCAAGGAAATTGCCTTATTTTGCAAATAAACGAATACTTTGGAGGCTTTTCATATGTTGTGATCAATTAATTCACACGCCAAACGTTATGCATATTTCAGTTGAGTTGTTATAATGAATTTCTATCAATGTACGGAAATGTACGGGAAGTCGCCAAGCGAGATGAGAATTTACAAAAAAGATAATACAAAATTTTTATTGAACTTATATCTAAATATGAATGTGTCATAATTGATTTGAGTAGAGTTCTTGGAACTATTGTTTACCTTTGATTATTTTTTGATTATTTTTTTTTCTAATACTATATAACTGTTTGACATTGATGATCTAGTGTTCAATGCTGTCGAATGATCTCCCTGACCTTTGTATGGCTGTAGGTGGTGATCTCATTGACAGAGACTATATACCTATGAATGTTCATTTGAACC
Organism: Mytilus trossulus; assembly: GCF_036588685.1. Taxonomy (NCBI): domain Eukaryota; kingdom Metazoa; phylum Mollusca; class Bivalvia; order Mytilida; family Mytilidae; genus Mytilus; species Mytilus trossulus. The sequence continues at coordinate 1,162,948 of NW_026963340.1, read as the reverse complement.
AATATCGAGGTGTTATGCTTTAAATGAGTTTCAGCGATTCGACTCGAGATCAATCGAGTTTAAAGGTTAATCAACAGTCTTACTGTGGTGATGCAACATCTTCAAAAAAGAACACTAATGTTTATTGGATTTACTCCATGACATATTCGACTTAATTTTTTGAGACAGAGTATACTTATGATTTGCCAAAAATGATGATTTTACTATGCTTTTTTTTCAGAAATGAAGATTTTACTATGCTTTTTTTCAGAAATGAAGATTTTACTATGCTTTTTTTTTCAGAAATGAAGATTTTACTATGCTTTTTTTTTCAGAAATGAAGATTTGACTATGCTTTTTTTCAGAAATGAAGATTTTACTATGCTTTTTTTTTCAGAAATGAAGATTTGACTATGCTTTTTTTCAGAAATGAAGATTTTACTATGCTTTTTTTCAAAAATATAATAAAAATTATGAGCCACCGTGCGCTTTTTCATTCTACTGTTGAAAATTGCCTTAATTTGGTAAGATTGTTCATGAGAAACACATTTGTGTGAATAAAAAAATCTATGAGTTAGAATGTTAAAATAAATTGTGAGAAGATAGGTTTTAGTATATGTTTTAAGAAAATAAAAAGAAAACATGGTGTCACCGGAGTTGTTTTCATACAACAACTTGAAGTAAAAAATTTAAGAATCAAGTATACATTTTTAACTGAAAAAAGTTATCTCAGCCTGAATGGCTCATTTGAACAAATAAATGTTATTTGTTTAAATATTATGAATAACACACAAAAAAACACTTAGTTCTCTTTCTATAAATGAAAAGTCTAAGCATTAATTTGCAAATTTGTCTCCAAATTTGCAGATTTGAGCAAATAACTAGACCGATTTTGTACTCTGAATGTGCAAGCCAAGATGGCAGTAAATCATGAATCTACCTTAATATCTGATAGACTAAGATTTGTTTCTTTTGTCGATTGATAAGTACTTTGTTTTACAATTTCCTGCACTTGCTTGTTTGATTTTCTAAAACACTGATCAATTGTTTTCCTTCGATACTTTGTTTAATTGCATATTAAGGCATTTTGTGTAGTTTCAAATATTTAACTCTCTTATAAATTATCAAACTTTTATCAAATATCATTTTTGGCTATACTTATTGGTTGTCTTAGTTGTCTTTCTTATTTTCCCCGTTTATAAACATCCACCCCCTGGTTTATTAAAAAAAGAGGGGGTTCTTTTACAGCTTAATATATAGTTTGCATACTTATCATTGATCTATTGTGATGTCTGTTGTCTGACTGGCAATGCTATCACATATTTCTCTATTCTATATTAAATTGGGAAAATCTGATTAGTTTGGTATTAAGTAGAGATCAACCACATGCGATGACTGTTGTTCTAAATGTTTCGGGAATCTAGCCGATTGTGAAATTAGTTCTATAAATGAATAGTCTAAGCACTAATTTGAGCAGATTTGAGCAAATAACTAGACCGATTTTGTACTCTGAATGTGCAAAAGACGGTAAATCATGAATCTATTCGATAGAGATCAACCACATGCGATGACTGTTGTTCTAAATTTATGGGAATGTAGCCTTTGTAGATTGTGAAATTAGTTATCAATAAGAATATCCTCTGGGTGTGCCTATCAAAACAAGGTTCTTTCAAATCAGGCAAAATGTTGTCCCTATCAAATATTCTATTCATTTTTATACTGTGGATTCATTTATTTTCGTGGGTACCAATTTTCGTGGGTATAGGAAAACTTACATATTCGTTGATATTTAATTTCGTGGTTTTGGCAAAGTCTACATTCATTCCTTTAGAAATTTTGTAATTCGTTGAACATTTGAATTTGTGGTTCTTCTGTACCCACGAAATCCACCAAAATTGGTATACAACGAATATTAATGAATCCACAGTATGTGTCAGATAATCTCCAATTCTATGTACAACCACATTTTAAAACATTTTAGGTTTTCCTATTAAATATGTATGCAATATTATTTTTTCATAGCTGTTGAACAATCAATCAACCAGAAGGAGGCAGTAGTTTCTATCTTCCTTTCGCAAGTGTAGGCTAATCTTTTCCATGCTCTCTTGTGTTCATACGACCTGTTCTAAGCAAACAATGATCATCAATTTATTCTGTTTACAGGTTATGGCCACATTACACCTAAAACTACATGGGGACGAATTGTCACAATGATATATGCATTCTTTGGAATACCACTAACATTGTTGTGTCTTGCAAATATTGGATCCCTTCTGGGGAAAGGATTTCAGATCTTTTACAATAGGATACCAGTTGTTAGAAATAAACGAGATTTTGGTATTGGAACTGCTTTACCACTTCCAGCAACAACTATCCAGCATAAAAAGGTCATAGGAGAAGACGGGACTATAACCGAAGAAAAAAATCTAATAGTTTATATTCCATCTCGTACTCTGCCGCCGCCACAGCACGTGCCAATAATTGTTTGCAGTTTACTTGTTATAACGTATACACTGATAGGAACATTTCTTTTTCATTTATGGGAAACCAGTTGGGGCATACTACAGTCTGCTTACTTTTGTTTCATCACCTTATCAACAATTGGATTCGGTGATGTTGTACCAGGACATAGCTTAGACTCGTGGCAAAGTCAACCAAAACAGTTTATCGGTGTGATGTATCTGCTATTTGGATTAACACTATTAGCTATGTGTTTTGATCTTTTGCAAGAACAGGTGAGAACCTTTGCTAAATGGTTTGGAGAATGGATTGGCATTGTTGAAGTTGAGGACGACGTAGAGTACGAGGAAGATACAGAACACAATTCAAATTAGATATGTTTTCCAGCATATTAGCACACTGCGTTATTGATTTATTAAATGCGTCAAGTCTTTTTATGCATCCGATTGCTGGATGAACAAATTTGGATTTAAAAATCGTAAAGACGATTTTTATTTTTAATTTCTAAACAAGTTGTAACTTGTAATGAATTGATTTATTTGCGCTACCGTTTCGATATTATCGATAATATCAGTCATATCGTTTTATTACTGTACGTGTGCAACGCGACTATATACATTTGTGTATTTCGAGATGTAAGGAATAACTTTGGGATGGGTGTTTAGAAAAGGTAATTTCGGTTGATTTTACCTTCACTCTACATGCTTTATACAAACGTTGCTCAATTTAGGGTGTGGTTTTGAACATACCAGAAAAATTACGGCATACATCAAAGTGGTACGTCTACTCACACGTCGATGAGACGGCATACATCAAAGTGGTACGTCAACTCATACGTCGATGTGGTACGTCAACTCATACGTCGATGTGGTACGTCAACTCATACGTCGATGTGGTACGTCAACTCATACGTCGATGTGGTACTTCAATTCATACGTCGATGTGGTACGTCAACTCATACGTCGATGTGGTACGTCAACTCATACGTCGATGCGGTACGTCAACTCATACGTCGATGTGGTACATCAACTCATACATCGATGTGGAACGTCAACTCATACGTCGATGTTGTACTTCAACTCATACGTCGTTGTGGTACGTCAACTCATACTTCGATGTGGTACTTCAACTCATACGTCGATGTGGTACGTCAACTCATACGTCGATGTGGTACGTCAACTCATACGTCGATGTGGAACGTCAACTCGTATGTCGATGTGGAACGTCAAATCATACGTCGATGTGGTACTTAAACTCATACGTCGATGTGGTACTTCAACTCATACGTGGATAAGACGGCATACATTAAAGTGGTACGTCAACTCATATGTCGATGACAAACATATTACACAGAGTTTCAGAAAGAATAGTAGTTGAATTTATGAGTTTTTCGATTAAACGTTAAGTTCAAAGTTCAAAACAGTTGAATCATTTTTACCAGAACTATTGTAGAGTAAATAGTATTATAGTGCTTTGATCTGCATTGTCATTTTTAACAATAAGTTTTGGTCGTGGCTCTTTAGAGGTGTCCAATTTTATGAGGTTAACATACTGTGTACTATATTCAATAATAATATAGATCTGTCATCTCTGATGTCGAGTTACAAACTATGTAATACTGCCTGTAGCGTAGCTGGTTAAACGATCAAGGTACGCGTAGCGTAGCAAGCAAAACAGCCAAGGCACTGTTCTTATTATAGTAGTTCAGAAACTAAATGTTAACATTGACTAACATATTACATGTAAAAAAAGATAACAAGATTAATTTATTATATACAAAAATGTAATACTATTACAACGGTATACATTATTTAAAAAACGAGAAACGAGCGAACAATTATGAATCTCAACAACAGACAACAACTGATCTTAAGATAACATGCATATGAATTCGCAGGATCAGTTCCATAGTTACGCATTGACTAATTCACATGAATACTAAACTGCTCTAGGTCGTCGAAAAATTTGTCATTACAGTGAGGAAATATACAATAAAATATTATTGCATGGTAACAAAATATGTGTAATATAATGATCCTTAAGCCACATAAGCTTTTAAACTAAATAAAATAAATTTTTGCTTTACTCATTCAAAATTATACATATTTTGTAATACCGTGGCTCTTTATAACTATAGCTTCTCCTATACTATGTGAATATTTAACTAACATTGCGACTTAAACATGTTAGAGTTGAACATGCTCAAGGGCATGTGATAGTTGTAACATTGGCCATTATATGGCTGATGCGTCTTTTTATAATCTACAAAATAATGAAAACCATATAATAATTGATTTCCGTTGACAACATTTTTGCAACCGATATAAAAGAAAAGATTAAAATACAAAAAGAAACACATACTCTTAACCAAACTGGCAAAGACATCAAACGACCAGAGGAAACACAGTGGTATTAAACAGGGAAATCAGACTAGGCCCACGAACCACACAACTACATGAACAAAAAGTAAAATCAGGAAAATACTGATCTCTGAGGAAAATGAAATCGGAAAGTCCCTTATCACATGGCAAAATCAAGTGACACAACACATAAAAAACGAATGGACAACAACAGTCATAATCCTTACTTGGTAAAGGCATTTCCAAATTTAGAAAATTGTGGATTGAACCTGGTTTTATAGCACTAAACCTCTCACTTGTACGACAGTCTCATCAAATGCCATAATATTTACAACGATGCGTGAACAAAACAAACATAATAAAAGTGTGGTTCCATATACTCTGGAAGGGTTAACAGATTTTTTATTTACAAGTGGAAGCGACCTTACCGCTTAAGTACAAACCTAAGGATAACTTTTAATTAGAATGTCAAATTCGAGGAAGAGATTATAATATCGTAATTACAACAATTGAAATATATCCATCGACATTCAGGAATAATGTAGTATAAATATATATAAATCTTAAATTAAACAGATCTTTATCTTCTTTGTAAAGGATGAACATGATTCAAGAAGTCATTTACACTCCATCATACGTCGTCTTTATTCGCTGACTTTTAGAGAAATAATACAGCCTGAAAAATAAAAAAATAGCTTACTTATTGTTTTACCTTTGAAAATACATTTTCAATTGGATATGTGTTATATATGTACCAGTTAATTTTGTCTACATAGTTAAAAGGTGAGTTAAAAAAATACTGAACTCAGAGGAAATTTCATTCAGAAAGTCTGTATTCAAATGGCATAATCAAAAGCTCAAACACGTCAAACGAATGGATAACAACTGGCATATTTATGACTTAATAACTCATTTTTTTCATTTCATAAAATTCAAATTACAATAGTATAATGTAAAGCAGGGTTTCCTGACCCTCCGGAGCAATTAAGATAACACCCAGTTTGTAGTCGTCTATGTTATTATTGTAGTCTGTTTTTTGCCTTTTCGTTTATTTTTTTATATATGCTTCTATTTTTGTGTTGAAAAGCATTGAATTATTTCTGATATACACCTACGCATTCCACAAGGTTTTAAAATCAACAGTATTGTAAGAACTAGTTTCCAAAAAAGATCTAGATTTTTAAAAATATAGAAATTATAAAGACTTTTTTTTAATACACAAATGGTAAATACCACTACGCGAGTTAACAGTATTCCTTAAAACTGCTTTCTGTTTGGAAATTTGTTTTGTTAATCTAATGGACAATTCTTAATAGTCAAATATGCAAATGAACCGGCATCGTATCGTTTTCTATGCGAAATTTTGTGAAGCTTGAGTTTCCAATACAAACAAGGTGAGTCCTGCGATTTGATGTCTAATGTAATGGCCATTACAGTTTATAAGTGACATCCTAAATATAGTTTGTTTTATTTCAGATCCAGTTACAAGTAAACGAAATGTACGTTAATGATAATAAAATGAAATTATTTAATTGTGTAATTTTAAGTTTAGCTCACGCGACTTTGATTAAAGTTTTAAAAAATAAAGATGTAAAAAATGATGATAAAAAGCAAAGTCAACTGACTGACCTCACAATTCTTTTTTACAATTCTAAAATCGAAATTGCCCTAGCATTTGACATAAAAATACATTTTTTTAACACCTTCTTGTTCAAAACTCGGTAAAACTAAAACGGAAGGTATATTGTTGCTATAGTGAGTATTTGAATTATTCTATACTGTTCTCGTTTAACATTGTATACGTTAAGGGGGCTCGCGGGTCTAAATCATTTTTTTTAATTTAATATAAGATTTCGCTATATTTTTCTATAAATCAACTTTATCTTATACCTAATAGAAAAATGAAATAAAAATATGGGGTCACCGTTCATTTAAGCTCATTATCTGCCTTCGAAAGAAGCATACATTTTTGCTAATTTCCTTTTTTCTGTTGAACTAATAGGAGAAAAATCGGTAATATAGAAATTAAAAAAGAAATGAATTACAGAAATAGCTAAAATTTTACAATTATTTAGTTTATGTACAGCTTATTCGAAAACAACAATAAAAAATATAGGTCACCGATGAGTTAAAAAAGATATTTAAATTTTAATGCCAAAAGATGGCAATTTTGCACCAAAGGGAGATAATTTGGAGCTTTTTCAATGATATCTACATTTCAAAAGTCACCTGGGGCCATCACGTATTGATTTTTTGGAATAATTTTTGTACCATATGATAAAGTAACAACTTCTTAATGTAATTAATAAAATTTGTAATGAAAAATAAACCTTTGATTTTTTCCTGAAAATTTTATACCCGCGAGCCTCCTTAAATGTTTGCATAGAAGAACTCAAAAAAATAATAATTTACATTTCATTTTATTCATTTTTGGAGACCAAAATATTCCTCAGTGTGGACGTTTCACTAAAACAAATATTGGCACAATATACACTTTCAGATATAATTGATTGCATTGCAATACATCTATGGAAAATCTACTTTCAGTTGCTGTATTTGATTATGTTTTCAAATTTTTATATTAACAAACGTAGAATAGTAAATAAAAACATATTATGGTTGATGTCATTTTAGTATACATAACATGTGGGGAAACATCTTCGACAGATCATTCATGTACAAAATACATTTTAATAAGATTTTAATTAGTTATTAGTGTTCAATAAGCAGTTTTTGTTCCGGTGAAGTGCAAGTTATGCCAACAACAGTCACCGTAAACAACATATGCATCTCTATAACGTTTCTTTAATAATAGATGATATGCCATTTAAGAACCGGAGGCTTTTATATATTATTTTTAAAACATTATCCAAAACATTGTGCTTGATCTATTACATTTTAAACAATGACAATGGTGATTGCATATATTTTGTAAAACATAAAATGTTCCCTCATTTTCCGTTTTTGGAACTGACAATTAAATACCAACCATGACAGTCTTATATAATCCGAAACAGCAAATAAAGATCCTGTCAAGCTTATTTTCCACTCGTTTTGACAGTTGTACATGAATCATGTATACGACGGGTGCCACATGTGGAGCAGGATCTGCTTAACGTTCCGGAGCACCTGAGATCCCCTAGTTGTTGGTGGGGTTCGTGTTCCTTATTCTTCAGTTTTCTATGTTGTGTCATGTGCACTATTGTTTGTTTGTCTTTTTCATTTGTAGCCGCCATGGGCTTTATGAGCTTGACTGTCCCTCTGGTATCTTTCGTCCCTCTTTTATAGGGAATATCAATCAAATTCCTGAAAAGAACATAAACAGTACGAAAATATGAGACACTAACGAAGTTCCGTACTCGGGACAGGATTATTGACAAGTCAAGTTTTGAAGATAGTTGACTTCATGTTTCTCTTCATACAATTTGCTGGTTATTGAAACTCAAATATTTATACAAGTAAAAAGTTTAGCTAGCTATAAAAGAAGGATTAATCAATTATATCAACATAGGAAAATACCTGTACAAAGTCAGGTTTATGAGAGTCGTTATGAACTCGTTTGATATGTTTGAGATTTCGATTTTGCCATTTGACTTTCCGTTTTGAAGATTCTTTAAGGTTCTGTATTTTTGTGATGTAACTTTTGAATTCATAAGGTGTTATAAAATATCAACTTAAAGATTGATATGTGAATGCGTCTGTATAATCAAAGATATACCTTCTTTGTCTATGCACGTAGATTTTTTTCTTGATCAATTTAATAAAAAAAGTGTCGGAATTCTCATTTCCGCTCGTTTTCTGAAATTAAGAAAAAAATATATGAATCGAAAAATAGATAATCGTACTTCATCTCTTTTGCACTCTACTGTAAATGTTATATATTATGTCAGTTCAAAAACAATGAAATTAAGGTAAAACATAATTTATTGTTATCTCTATTGTTTGCTATAGTGAAAATTGAAAAAAAAATGTACGTATGTTAAGGGGTAGCACTTTTCTTATACAGTCATCGAAAATAAAATTTGAATCAAAATTTATTGAAGTGAGAGACACTTGCATATTAAGATTACCTTGGCTGAATTTGGCCAAACTTTTGGTCCACAATGCTTTTCAACTTCGTACCTTATTTGGCCTTTTTAACTTTTTTGGATTCTCGCGTCATTGATGAGTCCCTTGTAGACGAATCGCGCACTGGTTTATATACAAAATAAAGTCCTGGTATCTTTCATGGGGTTATTTGCTAAAAACCAAGCAAAGTTATCCTTATCTCTGCCAGTAACCCAGTTAAATATAAATGTATTGATTCGGATCCGATTTTGAGGTAATCACTGTTGCCTTTACATTCTCAGTGCAGGGAAGTCAAAAGATTTTAAATGTAGGGTCGTTACTTCATCTTTAGAGAGATAACTTGAAAATCAAATGGGTGTACCATATTACTGGGGTTCGTGTTGTTTATTCTTTAGTTTTCTATGTTGTGTCATGTGTACTATTGTTTTTCTGTTTGTCTTTTTCATTTTTAGCCATGGTGTTGTCAGTTTGTTTTAGATTTATGAGTTTGACTGTCCGTTTGGTATCTTTCGTCCCTCTTTTATAAGTTATTATGAATTTTTTGACAATACATTAACATGCTACGTGATTAGTATCGTTAAATTAAATTAATCCATTTTGTTAACGTTTTCTGTGACTTATCTACCAAGCAACAAAAATGTATCAAACATATCTAATGAAATAATAAAACAAACAAAAAATAATGATAAGTATTCCATGTTGAGTCGTTTAATAGATTATTTGTTAGACATTTTTTTTTTTTAAATTTGAAATCACACCATAAAGTTAATTCTTATTTTCTGCATGTTCGATTGAGAAATGCTCAGATAGCATATAGGGGTCTGAATGTGGTCATTCCGTTTTGTATCCTTTAATTTATAGGCCATTTTTCTTATTTTTTTAGAATGTTTGCCCAATATCTTTTAATTCGTTACATCTTATAACCTCATTATTCGCTGTTCTCTCTGTTTGATCATTTTATCTATATTTAAAATTGAGAAAGGAAATGGTGAATGTGTTAAAGCGAGAACAATCCGACTATAGAGCAGACAACAGCCGAAGGCAGTATTTGTTTGCCATTATTCTTTATTCTGTAAATCCCAATCTACACCATCAACAAGTATTTCAAGTTTACATCTTATATATATGTAAAGAATGGGAAGATAATTGTAACTTGATAGTGTTTGATAAATACAGGTATTGACACTACAAACGTCTATCTGATAGCATATGATGAAAAAGTGGTGATGAATTAATCACGAAAAAATATTATGACATTTCTTTTTGTGCATATATGATTTATAGTTCTATTTTTAACAGCTAGATACTAGTATATCATACAATAAGAAGGGGGACAAGCTTCAGGACATTTGGCAATGGGGAAACTCGAACTATGTTAAAATTCAGATAATTCTAGGAACTATGACTGTCCAAAAATATTGGAATGAGAAAAGAGGCAACTTTAAAGGAAGTTATGAGATATGACAGTAGTTGTCGGGCAAAACGTGCGTGTCAGATTAGTGATTTATTATACAAAAAAAAGATGTGGGATGATTTTCTAAGAGACAACTATCCACAACTGACCGCATGACACAGATGGTTACAACTGTATGTCACCGTATGAGCTTCAACACTGTGCAAAGTCAATAACACATAGTCAGTCCAGAAAATAACACATGTAAAACAATTTCAAGACTTTTGAAATGGAAAACTTTGTTCTGCTGGAATTTAAAACAAAACATACCCATTCATATATTGCCGAAAAACAAAAATCGTATCCACGCTATGACTAACATTTTCATATAGAGAGTAACCCACGGCCAGTTATAACTCGAGATATAAATATTTGTCCCAGATATTTACCCTCTTCTTTTCTTTTTTGAAGGGGGGGGGGGTCTTTGCGTTTATGACATCGTTTAACTGGTCATTACCGGCTTACAGACAAAATGCCATTGAAAAGTTGGAAGATAGATTTATTATTTTTCAGTTTCTATTATTCGATTTTATAATTACGATTATCAAACAAGAAAAAACGTCATCGAATAACGATGATCAACCCTATTTTTTAAAGTTTTTCTAAGCGCTTAAACAATTTTTGGCCACCGTAACGATGGAAATTTTCATATATGATGGTAACGGTAAAGTAAAAGCCTTACCGCTGATTAAATCTTAACAGGCTATATTTAATGAAAAATAAATTACTGAAAATATTTTACCTATTTCTGCCGTCGCCAAATTTGAATCGTCGTAATTATAGTTACGATTATCAGTTTAACATAAGTGGTTCATATATCCTATTGAATTTACGTTCTCACTCTGGTTGTTCCATGTTGAAAATATTGAATCATAGATGTCTTGTTGTGCTCAATACCGTATTATAATTTATCTTTAAAAACTTATAATTATGTAAAGGTAAACAATTTTTTAGTGATTTTTACTTTATCAAACAAAAAAGTATGAATACACCAAGATCATCTTTGCAAATATGAAATGAAATGATGCTTTGATGCGTTATTGCTTATACAACCGCCGTTAATCTTTCTGAAAATAAGTATCCTATGCATTTAAGTTTGTTGAGCCCATCTCGTTTTAAGACACATGTCTTTTTGTATTTGTTGTTGCTATACACATTTGTTATAAAAAGGACGAATAATGTATCCTCTGGTTCTATTGAACCTGCCATGATGCCTGATTATCAACAATAGAGTAAACATTTTGTTAAACTATGTTTAGTATTTTATTCAAAGTTTCCTGCATAAATTAATTAACAAACCGTCAGTGCCGTCACATCTGAACCCAACATGACCAAAACATAACGGTTATTTGTTATGCACTTTAAATTATCTTATTAAGCACCGACATATACCCATTTATGCAAGGAATAAAACAATCAATTCCAAGAGAGTAGAACGAATTTCAAAGACAAAAGGAAATTTCTCATTCACCATGAAATTCTAAAACTACCCAAAAATTTAAACCAAATAAGATTATTAACTTAAATGTCATGGTTCAAAATAAACGGTTGCACATAGAAATCAATATGTGATAAAAATATTTTAAAACAATGTTCAATTAAATGTTAACGTATTCCTTAGTTTAATGATTCACAAAAAAGTGTGAAAAAAATAGAACTCCCATTTGATGGTAAATTTTCTTGTCATACCCCAGTGGATGTTTAATATCGTGCAAATCGACTTAGTCAACAGCAATGTTTTTTTAGATTATGTTTGTAAGATTAAAATAAATTGGCTTCTAAAAACAAACAAATATTTCCCTTAATTTTTTTTTTATAATTTAACGGGAAAGATAGCTTTACTCTTTTAATATCTCGTAGCTTATTTCTCTTTATAACACAGGTATCTTCTTGTTCTAGCTTTACTCTTTTAATATCTCGTAGCTTATTTCTCTTTATAACACAGGTGTCTTCTTGTTCTATTTGTTAGTCAGAAAACTAATTATATAATTAACTAACTAAGTTATCGTAAACAGTTATCTGATGATCAAGTGAGACACTTTCTTCATGTTTATGTTTCAGACCAGATGAGTATTTGGACCGTACGCGAACGGTCCGGACCGTATACGTATACTCGTATGGTCCGACCATTATCATGTTTGCAGTTCATGCACGTTCCTTTGCATTTGCATTTTTTTTGTAAAGTTGCTATATATTCTAAAACAATTGTCCTCCCACATTATGTTTACTTTGATATCTTCAATTTCAGTGATCATAATTCAATTGTATCACAGATCGACATGCTTAATACAAGAAATTACCAGATTTAAATTACAATTAGCGTGACTTTAAAAACAGGTTAAAATATAAAGTTTTTATTTCAATTAAAATTGAACTATTTTATATTAATTTGAGAGTTAAGTTACGTTGATCTGTTGTATGTATTTGTATCTAAAACAAACATGACAAACTTCTTAATATAAGTCAGAACGTACGCGTACGGTCCGACCGTATGAGTATTTTGAAACAGTACGCATGCAGTCCAGACCGTACGTGTATGGTCCAAATACTCATACGGTCTGAAACATGTATATATATATATATATATCATGTATATAGTCCTTACTGACTCAATGATGACAGCTGTCGAACTACTGTTTTAACAAAATATGAGGTATGCGTTCGTTTTCAATCTCATATGCCTAAGACGATTAGTTTTCCTACTGAAGATCAATAGTTCTCTGCGGGCCGCCCAGCTCCCTCTACAAATAAAAACTGACCGCAATGATATAAAATAATAAGGAAAACACGTCTTTAAAATCGTTAAATAAATTTTGTGTATAATCCTTTAATCGGTTGATGATCATGTGTTTTTATTTTTTAATGATGAACTTAGGTAAAATTAAATAAATTCAAAATTCAAAATTTATACTTTTTGATGCAAGAATATTAGTTAAGAATCGAAATAAGCTTAACATATTGATAGATCATGGTGTTCGTTTTTGAGATATTTGATTTTACAAATATGGCGGGAAAAAAGCTGACTTGGACTTTTACCTTTTATATTTGCATTGTTGTTATGTGGGTCTCAAATCAAAAGAAAGAAAATTAGGATTCTGCTTAAATGTCGTCAAATGACCTTTTATGAGCTATTAAGTCTTATGTTAAAAGATAAATAGGTATTATGGGGCAAAATATTTACCTTGTATTCAATGACAAAATGCCAAGGAGTCCGAAAATTTGACAGTTATTCCAAAACTTCACCAAAGTACATCTTTAAGTGCATGTTTAATTATATATTTGGCAGAAAAACGACATGAGACTATCTATAATACTACGACCTTTACATGCTCTGTGCTCTAGTTAACTCTTTTTGAAGATTTGAATAGGATTTTAAAAGTGCATTAATAGTGTTTAATGTATCTAACAAAAAAATATAAAAACATATCCAAAAATATATGTCAAAACTATGCATCGATACGTTTTTATAAAACAAAACCAACATCAAGCATAAAATGATTTTAAAGTTGACGTATGTTATACAAAATGGACAGAGAAGCATAGAAAATGCACTTCTTATCAATCACTTATAGAGAAAAAAAAATGAAAGTGGTGGTCTGGCAAATTTCCATCAATCTGGTAAAACAAAATAAGATGATTTTTGAAATTTTTTGGCACTAATATTTGTTTATGAAATCGTGCATGGTGTGAATTAAATTATTAAGTTTATGCTTTCTTATGATGTAAGAATTTTTTTTCATGTTGTCAGTGATTGGAAATGATGCAAAAGAACTACCATAACGACGATGTGTTGGTTTTTAAAGCAATATATATAACGAGAGAAAAACATATAAGTCGTCATTCTGCTGTTAATAACTGCAATAAACCATACACACGATGAGGTTGCAGATTCTTTGCGTAATTGTTTTTATCTGTGGTGTTAGTTGTATCAACCAAAATATTTTCAGAAAATATTTAGGTAAGTTAATAGAGGCTTTTTATTATTTGATAGATAATGTATTTCAAAATAATGGGTTTGTTAATTGTTATAATAATTACATTTAATGTTTATTTCGTCATAAGTATTCGTGTTTTTGATTAAGCTTACAGCTATTTCGCGTTATTCTGAGATGAACATTCATTATACAATGACATGTTAAATTCATGATGATAATTTCTTTCACAGACAAGTGCACAGGTAAATCAAAGTTGATAGAAATCGTGTTTTGATCACTCTAGTAAACTAATACAATTATAATACTGAATTCTTCTATTAGTAATTATTAGGGTTACCATAACCGTGCGCACATTTATAGAATGAAGCGTTCAAACAAATCAAACAAATTGAAATATATGCATTGCAATTTGTTTTTCCATTTTTGTTCTCCACGTTTTAGAAGTTAAATTAATATATTCACATTCCATCTCTATTTTCAGAGTTACGACATCAAAGATTGTTGGAACGACGTCATAAAAATAGCGAGAGTAAAGGTAAACTATGAACGAAATATATATCAATACATAAAAGCAAAGTAAATTGTCATGTTGACTATCAAGAAACGTGAAAGAAACGAATAATTTGATTATCACAGAATCATATACTGTGGATTCATCTATTATCGTGGGTACCAATGTTTGTGAAAAAAGAACAACCGGCATGCTTGCGTGAATGTGCCGAAGTCTTTTAACCAGCCTTAGAAAACTTGTCATTCGTTGAACATTTAATTTCGTGGTTCACATATACCAACGAAATTCTCGGGAATTAATCTTCAGCGTCATATATCGCTCATATAAGAACGCAGAGAGTTTTAAAAGAAATCAAATCCTTAGTAATGTTTAAAAGTATGCGTTTATCTTTTGATGTCTTCCAGTTGATTGTATCTTTTTGAATATACTCATCTTACTTATTTTGACCTTCTTATTTTTTTTTAGTTCGGGCGTTACTGATAAATCTTGTGTAGCCGAAACGCGGGTCTTACTTATAGACCTTGCATCTATGATTAGTTTATTTACAACCACTTAGTTGATGCCACTGTTTTTGGAGGTCAAACTTCTTATGTTTTGGTAGGAAATATGTAGTAATGCATATTTATAAAGTTACGACTATTGCAACGAAAAGTGGTCCGATCTGGATATATCGCGGCTGTGTTGTATTTCGGATGTTGATATGTCGATTGATTCTTTATTCGAATATCGGGTTTGAGAGAAAATTAAACGGGAAGCTATATTATCATAATTATTTTCAGAGAATAACGTTTTTGACGATGATGAAGTGGTGACAATAAATTGCGGCGAAGGGGAGGTAATCAGTGTGGAAAACGCAAACTATGGTAGTCCAGGAAAACCCCATAAACCGAGAAAAGGCAGTAAAGGCAGTAAAGGCGGCAAATCTAAAAAGGATCAATGCAGCGACCCACAGTCCTTAGCGAAAGTAAAGGGTGCATGTAATGGAAAACAAACATGTGAATTTACGGTCAGTGACCTTTTCAATGAAGACGATTGTATAAACGGAGAAGAGCTTTTAGCGAGGTCAGGGTCAAAGTCCAGCAATGCTATTCAACTCTGGTTTGGCTACCAATGCAAACCAAGTAAGTTTGAAATTTTTACAATTTACTCAGATATATCATATCAATGTCCTCATCGCTAAAAATAAAAGTTCCTCTAAAAGTGTATGCTTCAGAACTTTTCAGTCTAGCTGTAATATATAAAAATTAATTGTAAGAATCAATGTCAAAATAAAAACAGGAAAAACCTGTAGCAATTTCCAAAATAAACATGTTAATTTTTAATGTGGAATTCAGAAAAAGAAAATTTCAAACAATGTTTAAAAAAAGGCAAATATACCTTCAGGAATAGCTGAGCAATTGTTCCTCAGGGTGAAAACATAAAAAACTAATAATCGTGTGGTTGTGGCCTGGAATTCATTTCTCGTGTGGAGATATCAAACTCGTATCCATCTGTCCGTTTATGACTCGTGAGAACAGGATATCGCTTCATATCAACTCTCGTAATGTATGTGAATATTAATAATAAACCCGCAGAAGGCTCATTTACTTTTATATTGAAATTAAATATCCCTTTAAAATTAAGTCATAAAGACTATAATTAAAGAACCCGTCCGGCGTGCGTCGTACATAATTTCAAACCTTGTATCTATAATTAGAATAATCATGATAAAAACTGTGAAGGCATTAATTTATCTATATTTGCACATTTTGTCATCACCTTTATTTTTTTCAGATCCATGTTTAAGCTTTTACTGTGCACATGAAGGTACTTGTGAACTAGCCAATTTTATAGATTTGACCCCACAATGTAATTGCATGGGCGACTGGACTGGTGACCATTGTGACGGTATGCTAACTACAGATTATTTTAACCTACCTCTTTTTATCTACATTTTAGTTCACTAATTTTTGGCAATAATTTCATTCCTGAAAATGAATATTATTCTATGTTAAAAACATTTTAATAAATAGCATGATATTGATTTTTTTTGTAATTTATCATACACACCATTAAATAATATCGTCTTTTTGAATTTGAATTCGGGTTTTTTCCACATTATGTAACCTCTCTTCTTATTTTTTTAGAACACTTTATACATTTAACTTATGTCCAAGAAATTAGTTTAGTGTTGCTTCCATTAAGGCCAGCGGCAAATGTTCCATGCATATTCAGGACAAAATAAAATTGGAAAAGTCAAGTTTGCCGTTAAATAAAAACAAACTTAATCTAATAGGGTTACTTATTTAAATTGTGATTAATAGCCAGCAATAATAGTATTCGCATAGAGCAAATAATAAAACTATTTGAAATTATGCGTACAGTGTTATTCTTTTTTCCAAGATGACCCATGTAAAACAGATCCAAAACCATGTCCTGAAAAAAGCACGTGTTCAATCAAAAGTGATGGAAGTGCCAGTTGTTGTTGTGATGAAGAGTATACAGGAGATCAATGCGACATATTAGGTTTGAATTTAATACTGTAAATTATATACTATTGCGATTATGTCTTTTTAAACTAAAATACGATTTTAATATAAGGTATATTTAGAAAAGTCCTCTTTAATTCATATAAAAAAGTTTTCAAATGCAATTTTAAATATTGCGATTATAACCCTGTTGCATTTTTTTGCAATACTAAAAACATCGAATAATTTCGGAATTTACAGAAAATAACTTTTATTAGTAATGACACATAAGTAATCATTAAGTGTCAAGAAATTTAACTCATATTGGAATAATAATTAAATAAAAGTACTAAATGCCTTTCAATATATAAGAATTTGATCATTTTCACCATTGAATTTAGATTTTATAAGTTTTATTTTAGTAATTCTAGTGCAAATCAATATCAAATATTTTTTTCAGTTTTACAATTCAAGTAGTTGCTATTATATATGTGTTCAATCTTATATTATTAATCCATTCATCACATCTAACAGTTTTGCACGATAATAGGTGTTTACCAATGAATTTAAATATGCATGTATTTTTATTCAAATACTATAAACCAACTCATTTTTGCGAGCAATTTATTTTTTTGCGACTTTTGCGAGTAGAAAAATAACCTAAATATATCGTCGTTAATATGTAAAACGTGGATATTTTCTTATTAAACTACATCAATAGACTAAATACCCGACATAAAGAACCGCGAAGTGGACAATTAATTGTAAAACGCGAAATAAAGTATCCGCGAAAATAAGTTGGTTTACAGTATTATAAAAATAAGATGCATCTTTTTTTCAATTATTTGTCTCAATTGTTATGTTCTGTTTGTAAAAGTGTGTTACATACCTGTACATTGCTAATCGCGACGTTTATATGGAATGGTGATGGTATCACTGTTGGAATTCGGGTCAGTTCGTTGAAATTGTCTAATATGTTTTATTAATCATGGCAAGATATGGGGGTTTAGAAATTTAAAATGAATGTTTGAAAAAAAGATGTTATAAAATTGACAAAATTATAAACCTGGTACCAATGATGGATGTTTACTATTAATAATTCATTCATTTCTATGAATACATAAGGAGATAAAACAAAATGACTGTGTGACGATCTTAATTTTGTTTCATAGTAATAAAAGCGACTATATTTAGGATTACTCATATTTTTTCTGGAGGTTATTGGTGTGTAAACAGGGGTGCTTTCCACAACCTTTACATAAACCTTCGGAATTTCATTCAGTTTGTTAAAAAAATCGCCCCTGGTTTACACACCAATAATTTCTTGAAAAAGAGGTTTAATCCTTATGATTCTTCAGTCAAAAATTTGAAATGTTTAAATCAACAGTTTTTGTTTCATGGCCATCAAATGGACAATTTACCTTGATCATAAAGCAAAATAAGTAATTTACCTTAGTGTGGCTTAGATGTTTCTATATGTCTATTTATTGTAGTGGATGGATGTACTGTCAATCCTTGTAAAAACGAAGGAAGTTGTACATTGAATTATGATAGACTAGCGATGTGCAATTGTGCGTCACCCTGGGTGGGACCAGTATGTCAATGTAAGTATTTGCTTTTGATATCCTGAAAAAAGACCTTTAAAAAAGCCAAGTGTTTCATTTAGCACCATATCTTAAGATAATGACAGCTGCATCACTATAACACCAACTTTATGTGATAGATATTCTCACCGTAGTTCATTGACATTCTAGGTAACACTGCTGTTTGAAATATCTAAATAAATGCATGTTATTTCTCAGATACCATAAATTGGTAACTTTGTACGAAACATTTTCCTTGAAATAAATAAACCCCGGGACGGAACATTATGATATCAGAGTTTATCGAATTCAACATTTGAAAAAATTGCAAATCGAGATTAATACTGAATATAAAAAATTAGAAAGCTAGACCTCTGACTCGACATTACACATTTGAAAGAGACATTTACCTTTGAGTATCTAAATAGGCATTACTAAAAAAACAGATCTTTAACTATTAAATTCATTGAATGTCATTTAACAAAAAAAGTCTCTATGATTGATTGATTTGTAGTAAACGCCACTTTTAGCAATATTAGCTATTTTTATGGTTGTTTTTATTTGGGGAAGACTTCAGAGTTTCTCGAAGGGAACCATCGACATTCGACAGGAAAACTGCCAATCATAGTCAATTAGGATTGGAATTGAGCGTATCAACCACGTGCAGGGTTTGGCTCTACAACCTGAATGTTGTCATGCGAAAAAAAGGAAGATAGGGAATTAGGAACACACTCTTGTTCTCTAAATTATTATCATCTTTGCAATTAATAGTGTATCCGTTTTATTCATTCAGAACTAATATACATACTTTGGAAATTATTTTCATGTGGTTTAATTTTCATTGAATTGATTGCAAATAAATGACCTAAGTTATCAATTTATTACATGTTTAAATTAAAGAATATTTTTATTCAATTTTGTACCAGATGATAGCAGTGGTTATGGTGGTGGTGTTATCGTTGCTGTTCCTGGTGCTGGTGGTCCTGGTGGTTTAAGTAATACTGGTGGTGGTGCTAGTGGTATTGGTGTTGTTCCTGGTACTGGTGGTGGTGCTGGAAAGAGACGCAAATCTTTAGGAATCAAACACTGAGAACGACATCGATATTATTAGTTATGCAGTAAGTCCAACATGTAAGATATGATTATACTAATTAGTTTTCATGGTATATGTGTTCTGATATGGGTGTCGTATAGTAGTTTGTTTAACATAATAAATTCAGGCAAACATAAAAATCCTGATTATATGAAAATGACGTTTAACCTATATTGTATCAGGTACATTGAACGTTAAAGAATTTTCTGAACTTCGCGCATCGTACGTCATACGAATCGTATGTCATATAAAATATTAAATATATCAACACTATGTATTTGAATGGATGATGGATCCAAACATTATTTACTTAAAATCGTAGGAATGCGGTCTACGAGCTTATATTAAGATTAAAAACAGACAAAAAATATGTTTTGTTGCCTGCGATTTCATTCCAATTTTTTGGCGCAAAATTTACGTAAGAATGTATTTTAATGGTAACCGTAGTAATGTCGTATAAATCAAAACCGGTATACGTTCCATTGTCATAAATTAGTAAATGAAATCCTTCTTCTTTTTGCCTCAAATTTAAAAAGGATTTTCGTGTTTCTTTACAATGCTTTTACATTTACGCCAACGATTCGACAAAGTCAGTCACATTTCTTTTTAACCTAGAATTGAGATAACACACAATACATGTTTTACATTTTTTGTGATATTGTCATACAAAATTAAAAGGGATCAATGAATAAAATATAATACTTTCATGCGCCCGATTTTTATGAACTTCATTTGGGAAAATGAGAAACCAAGGATGTGTTAAAATGCATCCACGTTATGTATAATATAACAAGAAAATAAATAGCGAAAGAGACAAATTCAAGTTCAATTGTGCAGCATGAAGTTATTTATACATATTTATGTTGTAAACATATATTTTAAATAGTTATAAATGCACCGACTGCTGAACTGATGCCATCTTTAAGGGCTAACAGTTTAAATTATTGCTATTTACGTTTGTGCACCAGAAGAGTGGAATTTAGATTTTCTCAGTTACACTCAAACCCAAATATAACATAGCCGGGGGCTGCCTACATTCCCTTCAACAATAGACGCAAAAAAGACTTAAATGATAGAACTGAAGTCATCTTAGGGCAATTGAACAAAAAATAAAACATGTGCATGAAACAAATTGCAACAAGAATATTGAACTCTAAGGCAAATAACAAAACCCGATTAACTGGATAAAACCAAGAAATCAATTATCAATCAATCAATGGGAATCAAAGTTAGAAATAGTAAAACTTAAATATAATCGAAACTTTATATGCTTAGGTTTGCTTCCCCGTCAATTTTTGTTCCCTTAACCACCGAATGACATTTGTGGCTAATCCGAGTTACTTATCAAATGAACTTGCTGAATACCTTCTTAGATAAGGGATTATTTCTGTTTGATTTACATTTCAGATTCCAAAAATAGTACCATTACAAGACATGTATTGCAAATACAAGCTTTATAGAACTAGAATTCATGATGCTTTGATAACTTCAGAAGTTGTATCTATCATCTATAAATAAATTTTATGTTAGCATCTTTATGATGAAGATGAAACACTAATGAAAGAAATACGTTCTGGAACGACATTGATCCCTATCCACAGTCATCTAGGAAATTTTGTTAGTTAACTATGATTATTCATGCATTTTATTTTAAATGTTAGTATCAAATTGTTATTCAACCTAGGTTGAACAACATTTCATCATTAGGAGTTGTGTGTGTTTACTATAATTGTAGTTCTTTTTTGTAATAAATATTTGCTGCATTTATTTTTTAGTTATGTGTATGTGTAGCATGTTGATAATAAGATCTGCTCTCTCCGGTCGTAGTTGAAATTATATAATTTACTTCTTACTTTCCATAATTACGTGTATTGGTAAAGTTATTTTATTTATAAGTTAGAAGTAGAAAGGTGGTGAGTTAATTTGTCAACTACTTTGATTCTCTGATATCCGCGGCTAAATTCGCTGCGTACACTTCACGGAATCAGCCGAGTTTTGACGACTGGATTTCGTTGGTGTGTTAAAATAATAAAATCGCGAAAATTCGGAAATTACAAAAATGAAAGTTCCTTATCAAATGGCAAAATTTAAAGCTCAAATACATCAACCGAATGGATAACAACTGTCATATTCTCGACTCATTTTTCGTTTTATTATGTTGAAAATGATGGATTGAACCTGGTTTTTTAGCGTTAAACATGTCACTTGTACGACAGTCATATAAAGTTCCATTATCTTGTTAGAGTGTTAAGCATGAGGTCCTTTGCCAGGACTTCCGGCGATCAGCAAATAAGATTAAAAAAACCATCTGTCATGAATTACCAAGAAAACAAATAAATATGATTTTTCTACGGGATTAAATTAGAACCTATGAGACATAATCAAAAGACTCATTTTTGTCTATTCTTAAGAGTTTTGAAGGATTTGAACCGATTTTTTCAGAAAAAAAAGAACAACTCAAATGCAAAGTTTCGTCTGGCGGTTACATTTTTCATAGGATGGATAAAAACGATTTGATCTTTTTGATATACCAAGTCTCTTTGCTTGAGATAAATTGACTATATGGTTTCGAGGAAAAACTGTAAACAAGATGTATCATAGCGTTAGGATAGTGTCGAAAATGAAAATCCCCAAAAAGATTGGATACTTTCATTTCTGTATTGTAGAAATATGGAACATAACAACAGGAATAGATTGACACATGTTTCATCTTGGTCATAACAGAATTAGAATGTTAATACTGAATGATATATATAAGAAGATGTGGTGTGACTGCCATTGAGATAACTTTCTACCAAAGGCCAGATGACTTTGATTTAAATCAAGGTTATAGTATGAACTTTATCAACGATCAAAACCCATACCATAGCGTAGGCTCCGACACGACATGTATGGAAAATACTTCAAACGAGAAAATGAACGGCCTGATTATGTTTACAATGCTAGTAGAAAATTGATTCGATAAACATCCATCAACTCACCAGCCTATGATTGGAAAATATGTTAAACATGTTAGCAAACACTCAACCACTTTCTAACAACGAGCAGTTGTATTGCAACAAGATGTAAAAGTATGTTGCGAAAAATGTACTCACTTTAATGAAAAACAGCACAATTAACCAATAACTTAACGCCTTTGAAAAGGACCAATCTATAAGTAATTTAGTTCCAAAACGAGAGGCAAAAGATACCAGAGGGACAATCAAACTCATAGTACACATTCAAACTATCATGCCGCTACGGGGAAAATTATTTTGAATAATTTGTCATAAACCTAAGTTGATTTCAAACCAACATTCATGTATAGATCATCGTTGCCACCAAGTTTGCCTACAAATCAATATCAGAGGACTTGTTTCGGATGGTGCCTCAACCATAAATCCTGTAGAGAAAATGTTTGGCTGTGTGGTTTCAAAGGACACTAAATGATATGATAAGAGGCGAATACGGCCAATGCTGCTACGTGTTTGTCCTAATACGATTAAGATGAAATTGGTCTGGCATAGTTGGTTAATACCATTAAATAAGAAAATACAAATATAATTCAAAATCCAGTGCCTTCAGACCTTTGTAGAGGTAATGTGTTAAATTTGGCCAAAAAAAATCAGAAATGATGATTCGTTCCAGAAAATAATATGTCACGGTCATTTTACTTTTTTGTTTTTGTTTAACAGGTTTTTTTTCAATTCAAACATGAATACAAATAAGATATATCACCAAGAACGGATGTTCTGATAACTTTTAATTTAGTTTAATATTATGTTTCTATTTAGTGTTGGTCCGTGTTTGTTTATAGCGGAAGCCATAATGCCTGGAGAGTAGCACTGACCCTCGGTAGGAAAACTTATAATCCTAGTCAATCAAGACTGGAGTCGAGAGCATCTGCCCTGCACTGGACTTAAACTCACTAGAGGCAGATATTCAAATTATAATAATTCTTATATGATATGTATATTTATGCATACTTGAATTGAATTATTCAATTATATTTTTTCCTTCGTTTACACTTCGAAATACCATGTTTCCGAAACTAATGTCATTCCCTGTGATCTATGGGATCCCGGAATTTTCAGCAAATTGAGTTTTCAAAATTAATATATACTCTAATGCATATATTGCAAAACAGAAATAATGCATTTTTGCCTAAAAAAGATATATAATTCAAATTTAGATCAAATTACACGAAGGCGCGCAAAATACGACGTCATACGAATAAAAACTTTGAAACGAAATATTATATCGTTACTTGTACGCTTCAAATTCGGATAAATATTATTAAAACGAAGTTTTTGAGAAAGGCGCTATTTTATTTTATATTTTGACAAACATTTGTGCATTTTTAGAGAGACAATATGGCGGCCAACTCCTTAGTTACGACCTGTTAACTGAGCATGGGATGGTATTTCTAATAGCCATTACACATTTTACACAACAAATGAAAAATGAAAATCAAGATTATTTGGCTTTTAAAGAGGTTACTGATGGGTCTTCAATGAAGCGAGAAACTCCTGCACCCGGAGGCGTCCTTCACCTGGCCGCTAAATAAATATAATATATAGAATGTATTACTGAACAAAAAGCCCAGTAAAAAAAAACTTCCAACCTAAAGACTGGCAAATACATTTTTATCTGACTAGGTGCATAATGTGCATGAAGATCACAGAATGTTGTTGTTACATTTTTAAGAACAACAACTCGACTTCCAGATTGCTGTGAAATCTTTCACACATTTAAGGAATGAGTTTATAAATCAGATGTTTAAGTGAACTTTACTGTTTGTGCTGACATGAATTATCATTGACATTTTTATATTTATAAATTAATTGTTTACAAAATTTTGATGTTTTTTAAATACTAAGGCTTTTCTACCTCAGGCATATATTACCTTAGCTGTATTTGGCAAAACTTTGAGGACTTTGGTCCTCAACGCTCTTCAATTTTGTACTTTATTTTGCCTTTTAAACTTTTTTGGATTCGAGCTTCACTGGTGAGTCTTTTGTAGACGAAACGCGCGTCTGGAGTATATATAAAATTTAGTCCTGGTATCTATGATGAGTTTATTTAGATGGATGTATCATAAATGATTGACAAAATCATATAAGTCGAAAATAAAATGAAAATGCAATGTCAAAATATTATAAAAAAGAACCAAGGATACAAAAACATAACTGGATTATTATACTACAGAAGTTCTTTATCTACGTAGACTGAGACATACTATTGTCTGTTTGTTTTATAATTATGTTAGTATTTTCACTAAACCTTACAATGCATAAGCTGTAGTTCTTCTTTACAAGCACCGTTTTTAAGTTCAATAATTTCATAAAACGTACAACAAGGAGTCATTTAACTAAATTTTATTATTTTTTGCATATATCTATACATTGTTTAGGTAAAAAAAAACTTGTTCTCGGTATACGGTAATTAAAAAAGGACTACATTTACAAGTAGCGATTATGTAAGTGGTCCTCCTATACTACTTAAACGGATGATTTTTTTTTTAAACCTCAAGCACATTAAATGTTTAAAATAGTGTCGGAAACAAAATTTAATAACAAAAATACTTAACTCAAAGGGAACTTCAAAACGGTTTTATTAAGTTTAAAATTGGCCGCGCTCAGTTTAGAAATGATAAGTGGTCTCTTGTTTATAATTGATGTGCGTCTTCTTGATTCGTTTAAGTTCTTAAGAATGCATGTCGATTAGAAAGCCACTGTCTTTTCATTTCATCTATTACTTAGTGACCTTATCCAATATTACTGCTGCTTAATCGGAACTTTATAGTAACTCATAGCAGCTGTGTAAATGTAATTACTTGAATACTTTGGAGCAGCCAGATATCCATGCGCATCTAAGTTTCCCAGATCACCTTTTTACCGACACAGCTGTCTCTAATTTCGTTATTTCAGTAATCAAATGTTAATCTGCTGATCATGCGTAACTGTTTTCAAATATGGTTCAGATTCTCATTATGTATTTGTTGTTGATTTGCTGTAGATAAGTTTAAGGTGGTTTTCAACATCTTGACTAAAAATAATTTGGTTTGTTTAATTTTCATAATATTTATCATAAAATTTCATTAGTTAAATACCATTTTGACACACACTAATTTAATCATTGAGAAGCTTTAAATGTTCTTCACAATACAACGTTATTAAAACGTTTAGCTGATTTTGCCTGAGTTATCTCCCTGTAATGTTAAGTACTTCCTTTTATTTGATTTTAAATAATTGGGTATTCCATGATATGCTCTCGATTAGTTCTAAATGCATCCAATGTTTGAAGTTTTCCTTGTTATAATGTAATTTTTCTATTGAGTAAGATCTTATTTTGTGAATACGGATTGTATGAAGGCTCTCCTTAATTTTCCAGTTAATTTCACTTTAAAGTTCTTCAAGCCTACAACTCCATCTTGAGACATCTACCTCCTCTCCTTTATTTTCCAGTTAATTTCACTTTAAAGTTCTTCAAGCCTACAACTCCATCTTGATACATTTACCTCCTCTTCTTATTTTGTGTTTTAAAGTTCTGACATTATGCTTTCTTGTTTTAAATTAGATATACAATTGAACTTGTGCAAAGTAAATACATAAAACCAACTGTATCACATTCGGATGCCGGAGTCATTATCTTAACTGTATGATATTTATGTTTTCTTATTTATAAGGGACCATATAATATAGATTCCTTAGTCATAATCAAAATCAAAATACGAGTTATTGTTCTTAGTGCGTAAGTAATGTGTTTAGATAACTCGAGTGCAAACCTAGACACTCAAAAGGTTATTTATTCACCAGTGAATAATAGAGTTATTTATCGCTGGTGTAAATTTTCAGGATTATTCGTCCTCCCTTGCAATTAAATGAAAATAATCTGAATTATTCCATGTCACGTGATAATGTGTTACCCAATAGAATTGTCTGTCATACATGTAAGGTATAATAATAACAAAAGATCAATGCTTAAATTATGACAATATATATAGTCTTCTATTATATTCTATAAAAAAAACTTCTTTACCGATATCTTTTTATAAACTAATTTTGGATGTAACGTGTCTTCTAATTGGTTGAATTCGTTTTGTTTATCAGCCCATAGACATAATTTTGTCATGTTACCATGACGTCATCGTTATAGTCATTGCATAGAGTCACTATTCTCTCCTTTGTATCTTTCAAAAAATAAATAACACTTTATAAATGCAGGTATCTGAAGCGTTTACTATGATTACATCATGAATACTCAAAAACAAAAGATGAACAGCAAGGGCTTTATAAACTGCAGTGATTTGTCTAAATCAAAGGTAAATTAACCGAGCAGTATTTATATCAGTTACTAAAACGTTCAGGTTTTTTTTCTTCAGATTGATCAATAATTGATGAGAGTAAATGAATATTCTCTAATTTTTATGCAATTTTCACAATTCTTGATCGGTGTGAGAACAATATTTTTGCTCACTAATGAAATACCTGTGTTCATCCAAATTATTTGTCGAACTTTGATTATGTCGTCAAATTTTCTTGGTTTGTGCTGAATTTTTCTATTTTGACATCATGAAAAAGGCGACCATGCATGTTGACGTAACATCCCAAATACACAACCTTCTGCAAATCATTGAAAAAAGGATGAAAATCATTAGAGAATCAGATTCGATGTTTCT
This sequence comes from Mytilus trossulus, assembly GCF_036588685.1. Taxonomy (NCBI): domain Eukaryota; kingdom Metazoa; phylum Mollusca; class Bivalvia; order Mytilida; family Mytilidae; genus Mytilus; species Mytilus trossulus. The sequence goes on along the minus strand of NW_026963340.1, from coordinate 1,135,399 downwards.
ATCCTATAAATAGTTTATGTATTTATCAGCCGATAAATAGTCTTTTTGACTAGAGAATCCTTAATCAGGTTGAATCCACCAATACTACACGAGGAAAAGCCTGTACCAAGTAAGGAATATGACAATTGCTTTCCACATTGTTCCATTCGTTTGATGTTATCGAGCTATCGTTTTGGTTTGTTTTTTTTGGCATTCGGTGTTTTTGTTAGTTTGTGGTTTGTTGTGGAAAAGGTCTATTTGAGACAATTTTGTAAACCATTCAAATGTTCATAATAATATTTCGTTATTCTACCTACTTGATGGTGATTGTCAAACGTTTGAAGTGTTTAATTCGTGGAATTCTCCACGTAATTCTGTTTTTGTCAGGACCACAACGATTTAGTGAAGTCGGTTATGAGTAATCATACTCAAGTGGTACATATTTATTAAGGCATTTAATAAACTAATGGTTTACTTTTATACATTGTTAGTTGGATGGTGCGTTCTTGTTAGCACTCATACCACATCGTCCTATATCTATGTGATCGCCAAACGATGTGGCAGAATATGTTGCTGCTGAGAAAAAAGGGATTTACAACTGGAGAGTTGATATCATCTCGTTTGTAGTAGATTATAATTCTTCGAACACCGACTGAAGAGACATATATCAATATTTAACATACATAAGCGAATCACGTGAACAACGGATGAGGCAGAAAATCAACTGTCAATAGAGACTTAGAAGATACTACATCTGTTTTTATGTTCCAATTAAATTAATAAACCATTATGGGTGATCGGGAGCGCAAAATTATAGAATGCTGGATTCAGCCGTTTTTCTCTATTTAGTCATGTAATATAAATAAAAAAGAAAATATGTAGAATGATTGTCATTGAAATAGCTATCCATAAAAGACCAAAATAACCCAGAAATTAACAACTATAGGCCATCGTACGGCCTTCAAAAATAAGTATAGCCCATATCACATAATCAGCTATAAAAGGTCTCGAAATGAAAATGTTAAACAATTCAAACGAGAAAAACTAACTGACTAATTTATGTTAAGTAATAGAACGAAAACACAAATAGGCATATCACATAAACAAACGACAACCACATAATTACAAGCTCCTGACTTAGGACAGGCACATACATACAGAATGTGGCGAGGTTAAATATGTTAGCGGGATCCCAACCCTCCTGGCCAGTTTTTGTGTCATTTAGAGAAGTCTGTAACGTATTATCAGGCAAGAGCAATACGTATAAATTAAGATGAATAAATACTATGAAGCAGAGGGTATGGTGTTGCTTAGAAAGAGAAGTTGACAAATAAAAACTAAAATTATTTCATTTGTCCATCTACCGTCTACGGGCTCGGAAAGGTCATCCGTATATATCAATATCAAGGTCCATTTATCTGCAGTTTCGATGGCATTTTTAATCTAACGTTCACAGGGATATGCGAGTTCTTACTACAATAAAGGTTACAGAAAGTTGGCAAAATATATAGAATAATAGGTAGCTTGATACTGACTATATCATGTGGAATATCTAGACGAGCCCGTTAGGGCGAGTTAAGATATTCCACATGATATAGTCATTATCAAAAACAAAACTACCTATTATTCTGTTTATCGGTAATTATGACGTCACACAATGTATTGCCTAATATTTTCAGTGATACAGCCAGTATAAAAAACTTGAAATTGATAGTAAATAGCAAATGCGCTTTATTTATAGTATACGTATGTTCATAGCTATGTATATATAGTATACAGAAACGCAAAATTGAATCTAAGAGAAAACAACAACAAAATAAAGGACTTTGGAAAAAAGGGAGAGGGCTTAAAAAATGTCCTGTCTCTAAGTATCTATGATCTTTGATACCTTTTTGAAATTCTGCAGACACAATCTTATACTCTTTATTTATAGTTTACGTTTGTTCATAGTATACAGAAACGCAAAACATAGGAGAATTTCACAGAAAACCAAAAAAAACGCACTTTGGAAAAAAAAGGAGAGTGCTTTAAAAAACTGTCCTGTCTCCGAATACCTATGAATTTTAATACCGTTTCTGAAATTTTCCAGGCATAATTTTTTTTACAGAACAGTGTAATTTAAATATCGATCAACTGAAATCAACAAATATTTTATCAATCAAAGGTTGTCCAGTAACCTTTAATTACTTAATCTTTATGGCAACTTACGAGGTAGGGTGATAATCATACTAAGTCTCTGTATTTTTTAACGAAAATATGTTCGGAGTCTGTTTTGTTAAAATCAATGTGGTTCAGAGTAGTATCTAGGTAAGAAGAAGACAATATAAATGTATAAGAGAGCCGTGTTGTAGTGGTTAGTGCATCGGACTACTAAAACAAAGGTTCCTTGTTCGATTCCCGTTTGGGATGAAAATTTCAGGAACTCAATTTTCGGCTCTCCCTTGACACCATCTTCGAGTATGGTCTTGAGGAAACGATGATAGTCCGTCGGAAAGGGACGATACATAGCTGACCCGTGTTAAGAGAGAGCCACATCTCTTGCACGTTAAAGACACCCTTGTAGATTTCGAAAAAGAGTAGGCTAATGCCGCTACAAGGCAGCACTCGCACCCGCAAAGTGGAAAGGTATTAATATAAGTTGCAAAACTTGTTTCCCAATCCACTTTAAATAAATATGTTTAAACTAATATAAATGTATGAAGAAATAATGAACAACTTATAATCATCAAAATATACAATCAAAGGATTTCACGAACAAAATTGAGTCTAAATTAAAAATCAAATTTGCATTGCTAAACAAAGTGTCTCGGTATTTATACCTCCAATAGTCATGTATTTAGTTGTGATTTTTTTATGGGAACTGTTCTATGTCCTTTCAAATGTTGGATAAATTCTGTAATATCGGTATATATTTCACATAATTTATTATGTCTTATTTGTCAGTATAGTCGGGTTACTTTCATTTCCCATGGATAACGTAGTGTGTAAGTCCAAAAAATTATGACGTAGTCACATCATTGATTTCAATTTCAATTAACTGCAAAATGCTGATAAGTGTTTAAAGTACTGTTTTGAAAATAATTGTATGAAGTATTAAATTACATATTCGTCACGAAATAAATTGTGCTGTCGATTACGGAACATGTTCGCTGTTATTCTGTGGTTTTTCATGTTGTAATGAACTATAATATCATGTATGTGTGCTTTTTTTGTGTTGAATAGGTTTGTTGTTGTTCTTTGGTTTCCATTTTGTGTCGATTTTGTCGTCTTTATCATTTGTTTGTACGTTTCTCTGTGATGAATGATCTTTCAAGTGTGTGTGCTGTATTTCTGTCATTTTCAATATTTGTTAACATTGTTATAATGTAAGTCTTCTGAATTACAAATTGATGTTCCTGCTTCCATTTTTGAACACAAGCAACTATATTTTCTTTCATTTTTTTCAGTATCCCGAGTACTTATTTTTGTACTTGATATCCTGAAGAAATAATAAAACAAAAACATAGTTGCACAGTTTAATGCGACTTTACTTGACTTTATGACACTGAAAATCTAAAGTACTTTACCTTTAAATTAAGTTTCTTGCTCTAGTAAAATTCCTGTTGTAAACTACAGTACATGTAATCTACAATTTCCTGCTCTGTTTAATTCCGATTCAGATTCAATCGTCTGAATGTAATGTAGACGTAAATAAGGTTTTAGTCGTGAATACATATACTCAATGAGAAGGATCTTTAAATACACAAAAAAAACATCTGTATTGAAAACATATAATTAAATAATTTATGGGTATAAGATTGCTTTTACAAACGTCGTAAAACATTTTTACAATTCTTTTTCAAATCACTTTCTAACAATATAAAAGTTCTTTAAGGCCCACTCGTTTTTAGATACGAATAATTTCGTGGTGATTGCTTTACGCATATAGCATATTTGATATAACAGGGGAAAGACGTTTTTTTTTAATTTTTCCTAGTAAATCTGTTATGCCTTTTCTGAAAAGTAAAATTTACAATATCTATCAATAATTATCAATTAAAACATAAAATAGGAAATTGGATTAAAACAGAGTAAATATGTGTCCTTAATCATGTTGTATCTAAAAACCAAATTCGAACAAACTTTATAAGAACACCGAGATTGGCGTCGTGTAATACTCAAAAGAAGGTGAATACATGGAATCAACGTTATGATCAAAAACCAAATAATTGATCTTTTCTTTAATTCTCAATAGAACGGGCGATCCTATATGTTAGCCTATCTATTGCACAACAGATGATCTTACTTGTATGGTGTTTTTTTCCCTGTACCAAGACAGGAATATGGCCATTGGTATATTATAGATCGTTTCTGTGTGTGTTATACATTTTAACGTTACGTCGTTTGTTTTCTCTTATTTTTTAGTGTAAATTAACATTCTGATAAGACGTGTAACGGTACTTGTCTATCTCAAATTCATGTATTTGGTTTTGATGTTATATTTGTTATTCTCGTGGAATTTTGTCTGATGCTTGGTCCGTTTCTGTGTGTGTTACATTTTAGTGTTGAGTCGTTGTTCTACTATTGTATTTAATGCGTGTCCCTCGGTTTTATTTTGTTACCCCGTTTTTGTTTTTTGTCCATGGATTTATGAGTTTTGAACAGTTTATACGGTATACTACTATTTTGCCTTTATGTAGCAAATGGGAAAAAATACATTTGGAGATTTGCATATTGTTCATCTCGATGGTTATTGTTATTGATTTAGGTTTTATCGCTGTTAACCCTATTTCTAATTAATATACTCACATAAAGATAGAAAAAGCACACACAGTGCTAAAGTGTAAAAGTCTATTGTAAATTAAACGACCAACACAGAAAATTGGTGTTATATTCTGAATTAATCAGGTGAATATTGGTATTACAAATTTAGTTTGGTTAAAAAAAAATAGTCAACACTATGTAATGGGAAATAAATAAAGATTCGCTACATCATATTTAATTACGGACCGATATGCTGGTGTTGTAAACTGAATTAATTTTGATATTGTGTGAAGTCGTTTAAATGGTCACTGTATAGATAGAATGAAACATAGTCATTTAGATGATGATACTTTGTTTTACGATTTTTTATTTTGGAAAAATTATGCATAACTTAATTTGTAGTTTTCTCTAGCTGAAAGAGATGGTTTAACATCAGATCACTAGAAAAAAAGAAATCAACACAACAAATCATCCGAAGCACTTTATTTGATTTACCTTCATCATTTTCATAAGGATAACTCAAAGCCGATTATTTCACATGCAATGACGTATACGAACCGCAACAGTAGAAGAGCTATATGCGAAGAAAAACAAGTACATACATGTAAGTCTTCTGTATTACAAATTGATGTTCCTGCGTCCATATTTTAACTCAATCAGGTATATTTTCTTTCATTTTTTCAGTATCCCAAGTACTTATTTTTTGTACTTGATATCCAGAAGAAATAAATTAAAAGATAGTTGCACAGTTCAAGGCGCGTACTTCACTTAATGACACTTAAAATCTAAAGTACTAAATTTAGAAGTTTCTTGCTCTGGTTAAAATTCCTGTTGTACACTACAGTACATTTAATTTTCAGTTTCCTGCTCTGTATAATTCCTATGGAGTTAATCGTTTGAATCTAATGTGGACGTAAATAAGGTTTTAGTCGTGAATAAATATACTCAATGAAAAGGATATGTTTGAATAAAAATAGATCTGCATTATAAATATAAAATTGAATGATTTATGGGTTTATGATTACTTATACAAACGTCGTAAAACATTTATATTATGTAATTATTTTTCAAATCACTTTCTAAAAATATAAAAGTTCGTTATGGCCGACTCGCTTTTAAACACGAATGATTTAGTGATTGGTTTACACAGGTAGTATATTTGATATAACAGGGTAGCTGATCGTATTTATTTGTCTTAGTAAATCTTAATGCCTTTTCTCAAAAACTAAAGTTTAAAGTATTGAAAAAGAGTACATAATAACCTGAATCATGTTGTATCGAACAACAAAGTTCGAACAAACTTTTAGGAACACCGAAAACGGTGTCGTGTAATACCAAACGGAAGGTTAATGTATGGAATGAAACGTAATGATCAAAAACAAAATAAGTGTTCCTTTCTGTTATTCTAAATTGAACGGTCGACCACACATATTACCCTATATCTTGCACAACAATGAATATAATTTGTAACAAATGAAAACATATAAATTGGGAGCTTCGCAAATTATGCATAAATTATGGATGAAATCTTCATGGTTATCGTTATTGTGCTACGTTTTATAAATTTACCCAATATTCACTTTTATTCACATACAGATAGAAAAAGTTCAAAGTTAAAAAATATTTGGATATTAACCGACCATAACCGGAAGATGCAGTTGTGTTCTGAATTAAAAAGGTGAATATTGGTAATATATGTAAATTTCGCTAATAAAATATGAACACTATAATTAAGAAAATGTGCTATGAGTTACAGTGAGACAACTCTACATTCATGCCAAAATGAATTAAACATGTTAAAAGTAACAGTTATAGTTCAAAGGACGATCTTCCACACAGGGAATATGTTCGCACCTAACAGCAAGATATAAACGCCCCTAAATAAACTAACGTAAAATAGTTCAAACATTTAAACCTACTGTCTAACATACATGTATATACAAAACGAAAAGCGAGAAACACCTATTAACCACACCAACAAAAGACAACCACTGAACATCAGGATCCTGACTTGGGACATAACATTCAGCGGTGTAAACGTTTTAGGATACGCCTAACCTTAGACAGTAGTTTAGCAATACAACATAAATAGACCCTGTATAATAATCGATTAAAGAGGGACGAAAGATACCAAAGGGACAGTCAAACTCATCAATCTAAAACAAACTAACAACGCCATGGCTAAAAATGAAAAAGACAAACAGAAAAACAATAGTACACATGACACATCATAGAAAACTAAAGAATAAACAACACGAAACCCACCAAAAACTAGGGGTGATCTCAGGTGCTCCAGAAGGGTAAGCAGATCCTGCTCCGCATGCGGCACCCGTCGTGTTGCTTATGTGATAACAAATCCGGTAAATAGCCTAATTCGGTAGGTCAAATTCATGAAAGGGAAGGGGATTGTAGTTACGACGTGAGGAACATATCCGATATCATTTGTGAAATGGTTATTCCATAACGGTCAACCAACTCGTGATGGCGTCCGTAAAATTTACGAAGGGATGATTTCAACTTCACCATTTGGAATTCTTGATTTAATAGCTTCCTTGTGAGCAGTAACCCTCTATCAAGAAAATCATGATAGGAAATGCAAGCACGGGAATATCGTATCAATTGAGAGATATATACCCCGTATGCAGGTGCTGCTGGAATGTTGAAACGTCTAAACTTGATCAACAAACATTAAAACAAAACAAATAAACATACACTGAACGAGTTAGTTTGATACAATGTGCCGATATCATGTCCTGGTTTTGCAGATACATTGAATAACAAGTTGGGTTATACGTATTATAACCACACCTTATTTGTTATATAGGAAGAAAACGAGTGCAGTGACCTCGGTTTTCTCTTTCTATTTTCATAAATGTATTCGAAAGACCTTTCTTCTCACTTGCTATTTCGAAATTCTTTCAAATAGTTTTTTTTATTTTGGTCGAATAAAACAGCTTGATCCTTATAATCCTTACAAATATTGATCATTTAAAGAAGATGTTTTTTAAACAAGAGCAAAAAACCTTAAGTTTAATTAAATATTTGGCAGAAGAACAATATAATCAACGACACTGCAAACTTAGTTTAATAGTTATTCCGGTTATATCTAGTGCTATTTAATTGGAATTTGAAAAGCTTATAGTTTAAGTGACGAACATTTATAAAAACTCATCCATATAGATATATATAAGCAATGCATGGATGACTGTAAACTAATACAACACCGTCAAACATAAACAGATTTAAAAAGTCATTTGATGTCTCTGAAATGAAAGTTCGAGCATTTTTTGTGATTTACATTGATGTGTACTTTAAATGAATATTTTAAAGTGCATTACTGCTGCAGAGCAAAACTACTATTATAATAGTTCGTTTCCATGTATAGTGCATGTTCGTCGCACTTCAGTGTTCTTTTGTTTCGTTGTTTTCCTCTAATAATTGGTATGTTTCCCTCGGTTTTAGTTTATCACCCAGATTTGTTACTCCCAATCATTATTTAATTATTATCATTTTTAAGATAATAACCAAATAAATAAACTATTTATCTAAACTTCCCCATTTCCATTCTCAATTTTATTCTTTATTCAAGGGCAATACATTCGTCTTGGTAATAACTTCTATAAGGTGTTGACTGACGATTTCAGCAAAGTTGACGTATTTGTAAATATTTTCCTACTGATCATATTTGTTGCTATATTTTCACTCTATCTACTGCAATTCCGTATACTATATAATATATAATAAAATGAATTAGTTTGCAATTAAAGGGCAAATATTCCTATACAACATATCTAGTCATTTAGAGGGCTAATTATCATGATTAGGTGGGTTTTTTTCTTTAGTTGTCGCGATTTTTTTAAGATTGACAAATTTTGTCTTTCTACCTAGTAGATTTCCGTAAAAATACCACCCCTTGAATCCAAGGCCTGATTATACTATGAGAAACTGACTTACAAATTTGACAACGTGATGTTCAAAGGTTAATTTATGTATGTATCTATTGACGAAGCTAAACATATTACCAAAAATAAAATCAGTAAAACGAAATGATGTACTCTTATGATGTATATCTATGACATAAATTAAAATCATAGTTAATTTAAATGTTTCTTTATATACAAATAAACACCCACCTACCTTATAGAAACTACCTATTTCAGTTGTATATATCAAAGAAATTGGGCATTATTTGTACTCATAATGAAATATAATTATAGTTCTTTTTTTTTAATAAACACATTACCACCCACCTAATACTAATAGATACCGCCCATTTCAGTTACATATATCAAAGAAATTGTAAATCATTGGTTTAATGTACTCTTGATGAGATAACCAATAAAAGTACCATCACGACAGTTTGTTGCTTTATTTAGCAGGATATATAACAAGTAAATATAGATTGGTCGTCATTCAGTTCGCTCTGTTAAAACACCAATACATCATCTTAACTATGAAGTTACAGAGTCTGTGCGTACTTGTGTTTGTCTGTGGTGTTAGTTGTATGAACCAAGACATTTTCAGAAAATATTTGGGTAAGTGAAATCAGGCATTTTTTATATTTAAATTATGTTTTAAAGTAATGGTTAAATTTTACTATGATAAAAAAAAGATCGAGAAAGAAGACAATAACATTTTTATTTAAGTCTAATCAAAATATGAGAATCACAGCACCTATATATTCGGCAAGTTTTATCAAGCACTTTTAATATTCAAGTTAAAGTCATCATGATATATTATTATATCGAGAAAGGTTCCAGTAACAATTCTTAATTCCAATCAAAAGTAAAATTCACTATAAAAAAGAAATAATCGACAGAAATGTAGCAATAATAACTCATAAGTTCAATCAAAATAATTCACGAATTGACAAAAACAAGAACTAAATATTTCAGAACGTTTTTAGGCACGTTTTATCAAGCAATTTTATTAAACAGACTACTATTCATTTTAACGTTTTCTTTATATATAACTGTTAGAATAATGCAGAAAGGATAAAATAGGATCAATAACACATCATAATGCCAATCAAGAAAAGTTACCGAAAGGACCTTCATTTTTTTACATAAATAAGGCAGTTTTCTCGTTTGAATTGTTTTACATTGTCTAATCGGGGCCTTTTATAGCTGACTATGCGGTATGGGCTTTGCTAATTGTCTGTGTCATTTTGGTCTTTTGTTGATAGTTGTCTCATTGGCAATCATACCACATCTTCCCTTTTATATTAATAATAACTTAACAATTTTCTGATGATCAATTTCATTATTTAAATTACTTTTTTTTTAAAGAGTATATTACTGTAAAAATATGGCGAAACATAATAGGTGCAAAACAAATGCACAAGTTCAACAGAAATAGTTACCTATAATACAAACAGCAAAACCTTAACACTAGTGATACAGAAAGTTATGTCTTCAACTTTAAGAAGTTTTGATTCAATAACGTCCTTGTAAACAAATGTATTAACTGAAATATAAATGCCATATTCTTGTGGTGCTAGGATGTTGCTTAACAGATACGGAAAGTTCAGAATGGTAAATCTGACATCATTTGTTTTGTCATAAACAAAATGCTCACTCTAGCCTAATCATAGACAAATCGATAACTCAAAAAGCAATGATCTTTCAAATTTGAGTCTTGTTGTACATAGGACCAATATAGTAATCTATCTTTAAACGAGACTCAAAACCTTTCGTTTATAATTACTATAATTATTTCATAGAATGCAACAATGAATCTATTCAATTGTCGTGGTTTTCTAGTGAAATGAAATAACCAAGGCAGCAACCATTTAATTTTCTGGGGGGTGGGGGGGGTGGGGGGGGCTATCGATTTTTTTCTAGTCAAACTTTTTTTTTCCTTCGGCGAAAAACAATCTATATTTTTGGCGACAAGCCGAAAACAATATTTTTCTTTCAATTTAAGCATTACATATAGTGGCAGCCAGCTAAGGGTGAAACAAACATTTTTTTCTCCGGGTCAAAAACAAATTATTTTTTCTCCAAAAACTGGAAACAAACTTAACAATGGCTGATAAAAAGACGTTGTGAATGGCTGAGTAAAAGATGTTGTCAATGGCTGATCAAAAGACGCTGTCAATGGCTGATAAAAAGACATTGTAAATGGCTAATGAAAAGACGCTGTCAATGGCCGATGTCAAGACGTCATCGATGGCTTTGCGTCGGAACGATTTGTAAATGCGTAGAAAAAGATGAAAGTTCCTTGCATTTTCTATTTTATTTCTTTTGAAAAGCTTAAGCACAAGGTCATTGTTAAAACAAATAACAAATAAAAACGAAAAATTCAAATATCAAATACAAAGTTAACTCTTGATCGATCAACGTACGCGTATTCGTGACGTAATTAGTTGTTCAGACACTTGTTTAATATTTTTCCATTTTTGATTTCGTAGATAAGTTATTCTTTAAGTATCTGTTCTATGATGTGTTAATTTTGCAGGCGACAGTATTCAAATTGTATCCTTTGGGATTGTTTTTCTTTAAATTTTTGAAAACTATGTTTTATTTATTCATATCATTTTCCCGTTTTTCTAGTGGCAAGACAACAAAGATTATTGGAAAGACACCATGGAGGCAGCGGCAGTGAAGGTAATATAAACAAGAAGTATACATGACAGTTCAGAGATATTGGATATTGAATCACAGGTCATGTATATGACCAAAACAAGAAAAAGACATACATGTAAATGAATTCAATTTACAAAGATAATATGTTTTATTGCTGTGTCCGCTCAATTAATTGTTTTTGTCATCCAATTCAATATAACAGTGATTACAGATATCATAGCCAACCAACGGTTTAAATAAAATACCACTTTGAATTATTTTTAAACTTGTGATGACTACTCACTTGTGTTGATCTCTAGATATCTTCAAGTTGCTTGTGTCAACGTTTGGCTGTCTAGTTGATATAAAAAAGGGGAGTCCATAAAAACTCTCAAAATAAAACGTAATCAATCAATTGAACTAGAACAAAATAACTGTTATATTTCTGACTTGGTTCAGACATTACGAAAATGACGGGTTAACACATGGTTCAATAGCTAGGTAACCTTCCCACTTTTGTGACAACATTTAGGGAGGACCCCAAACAGACATGAGGTTTGGCCTTGATGGTAACCTATAGCTGTTAATTTTTGTGTCATTTTGGTCTCTTGTGGAGAGTTGTCTCATTGGCAATCATACCTCATTTTTTTTTATATATAAATGATAGGTATATGTGACAGTAACTGACAAAGACACCGTTAAAAAAGTTTTTTTAAGTCGGTAGCACATAGGGTTTATAGCACGTACCTTCTCGAGACAGTACAAATTAAGTAATATATATGTCTACAAGGTTAAACAAAAAAAATCAAGACTTTAAAACAGCTCTTGCGTTTAAATACATCCAACACCTTCCAAAATCAACATATAATATTATTTAAAAGTCGTTGTTTTCTTAGTCTTTCGAACTTTTCGAACGCTCTCTCAAGCTATTGGTATTTACGGAACGATTTGCAAGTGACTAACGTGCCTGTTTCTTTTATTTGGAATTTCGGTGAATAATTTGAAAAATATTGTTTGAAAAAATAAAAGTAAAATAACAAACAAAACAAAAAGAACTGTTGGAAAATTTATTTTCATAATTACTTTCAGAGGATGACGTATTTGACGATGATGAGGTAGTCACAATAACTTGTGGTGAAGGAGAAGTAATCCAGGTGGTTGATGCAAACTATGGCAGTCAAGCAAAACCTCGTCAACCAAGAAAATATCATAAGCATGGAAAAGGACGTAAAGGCGGCAAATCTGAAAAAGATCAATGTAGCGACCCACAGTCATTAGTAAAGGTGAAGGGCGAATGTAATGGAAGGCAAGCATGTGAATTTACAGTCAGCAACCTTTTTAATGAGGATGATTGTATAAATGAGGAAATGCTTGCAGCAAGGTCAGGGTCAAAGTCCGGCAATGATATTCAACTCTGGTTTGATTACAAATGTATACCTCGTAAGTTTTAAAATGTTTAGATTAATCACGTGACAATTATCATCGTTCAATATCAAAGAAACCCCTATAATAATGCTTAGACGTTTTTTTATTGCTACACTTGTAGTATGTCTGATTTCTGATTTAAGTCTTTGCCAATATGAAAACGATAAGGACTTGACTAAGGTGTCGGGTTTTTTTTTTTTTTAAATAATCTACATTTTATTGCGAAACCTTGTACAAAAGAACATAAACATAAAGCATGCACGTGATTTAAGGAACAGTCGTTAAGCAGTTCAAACATCTTTCTGGACGATAAATAAGAATGTGACGAAATATAACACCATAAATTACTTGTATATTTTTTTTTAATCATTAATTGATCTTTTTTCTTTCAATTTAATAATAAACTATTATCATTCCAGATCCATGTGTAAACCATTACTGTGCACATGAAGGTATATGCGTTTTAGTCGATCTGATAGATTTGACCCCTCAATGTGATTGCGTGAACGAGTGGACAGGTGCCCATTGTGACGGTAAGCTTTTTTTTAAATAATAGATCATTGGCTCTTTAACGTTACCCTTTAATAACTTTATTTTGAATGTAACACATCTTCTGATTGGCTGGAAGTGTTCACAGCTCATAGACAGAATTTTGTCAAGTGACCGTGATTTCATCAACGTTTTTTCATGATTTACTCCATAAAAAAAATTAGAACTAAATAATAAGAAAAGATTGCAATATTTTTCTGGGTGATTGGAAATATCTTCAAAAATGTGGTGCATACCTTTGAATAAAACGCTTCGCGGTTATTCGGTGTGCACCACATTTTTGATGTTACTTCTTCAGAGACAGAAAAAATATTATAGTCATGCCTTAATGTGATTAATCATTATGATAAAGAATTCGCATCAGTGTGTCTGGACTAAAACTGTAGGACTGTGTAATATTACAGAAAATAATGAACATTTTTTTTTTTAAATGATATTTTTTCTTGATTTTTTTTTGCAAGAAATATATAATCTGTTAGAAAAACTTTGATTGGGAAACACATTTTAACTTTCAGGAATTGATATGGGATTGAAAAAAAAAGATAAACAATGTTATGATACTAATTTACTCAAAGCGATTAAGTTTTCAATACACAAAGTACGTTGTCTGTGTGAATTAAGAAAAAATTATATTATTTTTTTTTGTATTTTAAGTAGAACTTTTGAAATGAACTCATTCTACAAAAAAAAGATGTGTTTACATATTACGATTGAAACGTTATTCACGTGCTTGTTCACATTATACGGACTTCATATACAGGAGTGTGCTCCTTACGCAGAAACTGCTCCAACAAAGTTATGAGGAGGACAGATTAAAATTGACACTCCGTAAATTTTATGGACACTATCATAAATTGCTGGATCCATACGATGTGTCTTTAACCAAACTAGCTAAGGACATTTTTACCACATGGTAGATTGTGGTGTGTCATTATGTCGTCTAATATTTTAATTACCAAACTCATGCATTACTATAAGACGTGTTACGGTATCCCAAATTCATGTATATAGTTTAAATGTTTAATGTTATATTTGTAATTCTCATCGGATTTTGTCAAATGTGTTGACGTCTTTTTCTATTATATTTTTGTTATAGAAAATATGCATTATCTGACTTATATACCGTAAAATAAAAAAATATTTATAAAGATTTGTAAAGTTTAGTATCCTATTTTACCGACTACACTTGAGTGGGATATTCCCTTCTAATGCGTTCAGGTTTTAATACGCCCTTCAGCTCATTAAGAATAAAACTCACTAAATAATTTAGATAAAAACCTATTAAAATTTATTATCCATGCACAATAAAAATATTACTGCAACTGTATGAAGTAAGATACAAATGTATTGTAACCATCCGATAACGGTGTATGACAAATACAAGACACATTGTAAGTTATTTATTGTACCACTTAGCTTATGGAAAAGGGAAAGAGGATATGTTGGGTTTTTTTTGCTACATTATTTCTATCGCGGAAAAGTGGTTATTTTTTTAACAATTTTACTTGAACGAAATATTCAGAAAGCTTGGCCTTTGAATAGCAATACATTTTATAAAAAGATAATCAGGTTATAATTATATACCCTCCGCACCCCACCCTTTCGTGAGTTACGTTAATGTTATTAAATAGAATATAAGAATATCTTATTAGTTGATCATTTGATAGGGTAAAATGTATACATACATTTTAAAAAGTTAAGAACTGACACGAAGACGAATATAAATACATGTAGGTCACAGTATTATTTCCTATTCAGTGTGTATCGTTCTGAACATGCATGAAATATTTGCCACTGGACGTTAAGCAAGCAAACAAAAATCAATCAACCTATTCAAATCTTACACACGAATATGTTAAATCTAGATTTATTTTATGAAAGTCTACATTACAATTCATCTGACATATATGATAATGTTTCTTTATTGTAGCTATAAGTTAACAAAACCCCAGGTTACTTGTTTCTAATAAAAGTTAAAATGCGGTACCACAATGATGGTTTCTTTTAAACCTATCATCAATTGAACTTTAAAAAATAACTTTCCAAATCGGCAAAAAGAAAAACTATAAGAATAAGGGTTTGATGTAAATCATAGATGGCAATTTTATCAAGGAAAATAATCTTATGCCTTGGAGCATATATCATTGAAACATGGTATCGTCCGGGTTGATTCTGAAAAATGATGACCTGTCGTTCTGAAAGAAAATGACTCCTTATAGGTATATAAGTGTTATGGAAAGAAAAATTAATCACCGCTTCATTTATTAATTTTAATTTTGTTCAACGTAATCTGTACGATAATTTACGTTTGAAGTTGGATTCATAACAAACTTGACATATATATATTATAGTTAATTGCTATTAATAACTATTGCAATATGCATTGTTAAAATGTAATATCAGTATTTTAGTTTTAATATAATCTTAAATCTATCCTAATTCCATCTTACTTTTGAATTATAGTTTTTCATCTGTGACGTCAATTTTGCGCTGTTTCAGAAATTTCATAAATTCAAATGTGACGTATTTGTTAGCCTGTTCGCCATCGTATGTGACGTCATTTTTATGAAATGCGTTGAGGCCTGGACTGTGTCGGGTGTGTCTATTCTATGTTGGTCTTAGCATTATGTATTCGGGTTTAGTTTTCTGTTATGAGTTAATACTTTAGTTTCATTATGTATATCTGTTTTATATTCAGTTGATAAAATTTACTGTTTGCAATAGCTTTAATTGTTTTAAATAATAAGGATGTTATTATCCCAAGCATAAAAACATAGCCGTTTTTGACACAACCTTTTTCAAATTTTGATCTTCAGTGCTGTACAATTTTGAACTTTTTTTCACTTTCGATCTTTTATATCTGGACGTCTTGTATCGTCTTGTCTTGTGTGGACAAGGCGCGTTTTTGGCGTATTGAATTTTAAACCTGATGCTTTTTGTTATCTATTAATCATGTGTTTCTTTGTCTAATATGTTCTCCTATTTATTTGTATTGTAGTCCTGTTATATTATGTTGTCATTTCAATGTTATATTTAACATTGCTATAAAAGTGCGAGGTTTGGCATGCCACAAAACCAGGTTCAACCCACCATTTTTCCTTTAAAAATGTCCTGTACCAAGTCAGGAAGATGGCCATTGTTCTCGTGGGATTTTGTCTGATGCTTGGTTCGTTTCTGTGTGTATTACATTTCAGTGTTGTGCTGTTGTTCTCCTCTTATATTTGATGCGTTTCCTCGGTTTTAGTTTGTTACCCCGATTTTGTTTTTTGTCCATGGATTTATGAGTTTTAAACAGCGGTATACTACTGTTGCCTTTATTCAAGAAAAGAAATTGAGCTGAATAAAACGATGCGTGAGTGATATCAACATTGTGTATTTTATCTAATTTTGTGTATTTATTTAACCAACATTTACATAATCATTGCCCCATTTAAATAATCTTGCACGATATATGCACTATAAAAGTACACTGCAAAATTTGCCTATATTACAGTATGACTATCAATCTTTCAAATACCTGAAGTTTAATTTAGATGTATAGCTGAAATACAATCTAATTCACAATAAACTCCAAGAAAAACTGTTCACCGGAAACAAATGGTAATGTGAAGAAATAACCCTCCCAATCTCAGATGAACTTTGAAAATCAAATAGTCTCTTGCTTTTGTTTATGCCAGATGATATAAATACATTAAAATAATGATATTGTTAATTATTTATGTGATTTTAAAATTTGTATAAACGACTAACAATATTCGGATCATCTGTCCAAGCATTCCCTGTAATTCTGGTTCTTAACTCAGATAGCTGTGCCAGTGGCGCTATTGAGGTTAGTTTTAGCATCGTGTGAAATAGTGTTGTTGAATAAAACAAAACAGAATTTGAAAAATGCTATCCATCAAAATATACAAACCTTTTGTAGCAATACCATTTCTTTTAATTGTTTATTTTTACACACACACTTTAATTGTTTGCTCACCCTTTGATTTTACGAAATTCTTTAATTTTGTTTGAATACTACTAGTAATTGATCGAGAGTATTGATAGTATACACATGAAAGCGGCGATAGCAATATAAAAAAAGTATTAACTTTAATTAAACAATTGAATAGACAACCCATGCGAAGCAGACCCAAGCCCATGTCCAGAAAGAAGCACGTGTTCAATAACTGGTGATGGAAGTGCCAGTTGCTGTTGTGATGAAGGCTATACGGGAGATAATTGCGACGTATTAGGTTTGAATTTAAAACATTTTTTTATTATTTACAAGGAGTTATATAATGGACTTTCATTGGTTCAAACACATTACAGCTTTCAAAATAAAGGTTATTGAAGTGTATGAAAGCATGTTTCATTCAAATTGATATTTTAAGTGTAAAAATTGATCTTTTAAATGTTCATATAAACTATGCTTTTGTAATAGAAAGTAAAAAAAAATAAAAACACAGAACTCCGAGTAAAATTCAAAATGGAAGTAGATATAAGAAGATGTAGCATGAATGCCAATGAGACACCTCTCCATTCAAGTTACGCTTTGTAAAAGTAAACCATTATAGGTCAAAGTACGGTCTTCAACACGGAGCCTTGGCTCACACCGAACAGCAAGTTAAAAAAGGCCTCAAAAATGAACAAAAGTCCATTATCAAATGGCAAACACAAAAGCTCAAAACACATCAAACGAATGGATAAAAACTGTCATATTCCTGACTTAGTACAGACAATCTTGCAATCAAAGCGTTCGTTTACTATAACTGTAGATATCACAACTTTTAATTTCTGTTTTGAAAAAATATACTTTTCGAATGTGTATGAATTTTTTCAAAGTTGAATAGCATTTTTACTATTAAAAAAATAAAATCACAAAAATACTGAACTCCGAGGAAAATTCAAAACGGAAAGTCCCTAATCACATGGCAAAATTAAAAGCTCAAACAGATAAATGGATAACAATTGTCATATTCCTGACTTGGTACATGCACTTTCTTGTGTAGAAGATGGTGGATGAAATCTGGTTTTAAAGCTAGCTTAACAACTTACTTGTATGACAGTCTCATAAAATTCCATTATATTGACAATTATATGTGAACAAAGCAAACAGACATAATAGGTAAGTTGTCCAAAATAGGGGTACAGCAGTCAACATTGCGTCATATGCTTAATCACTTTATCAAAAACACAAGTATGTCAACAAAGAAAAACAAAAAGGTATTAAGATAAAGCACATAAACAAAAACGAAAGACAAGATTGATTTATACAAAAAATATCTGTTGCCGACAGTTCCTCACTGTTTATTGCAACGTTTGAATTATGATTGGTAACAGTAAATCAGTATTTGAGAACTACTCTCAATGACTTTAATGTATTAAGCAATGCATTGATGCTGAAATAATATCCCTTTTTGTAATCATAAACCTATCTCAACGATACCAGACTTGTCATTTAAAACTCCAGAAATATGACTCATCGGTGACACTCGAATTAAAACAGTTTCAAAACCATAAACGACATTAAACTAACCGATATTTTTAAAATATGTGCATAGCTTCTTTGGGACAGACTGTAATCATTATAATAATAAATCTCGCATTTTTTACTATCTTCAAAAATCTCAATGATAAATGCATGTTATATATTTCTTATTGTACATCAATCAAATGGAGCGGATGTGTTTGACGCTATAGCGTTTTATAATTTATTGTTATGGTTGTTTTGTTATTTATTTTCTTTTCTTTTTATTTTTGTTAATCAGTGTATTTAAAACATTTACTTTATTTGCACGTTAGTGGATGCATGTACCGTTAATCCCTGTCAAAACGGTGGACAATGTACCCTAGATAGCCAAGGACTTCCTGTGTGCACATGTGTATCTGATTTTGAAGGAACATTTTGTGATGGTAATTAGTTTTCATGTATACTTTATAAAGAACATTAAAGAAAATTTTCATTTTAAACAATGGCGAATCTGTAGATTTTGTGCACTACGTCATTAGAATTGATGCTTGTAAGTTTTAAAATAAAATAATTACGCAAGTGTATCATGTATTAGAAGAAATTTGCAATGCATGTGATATCGGTCGTGTTCTGAATTTCAATTTCGCTACTGAGTTATTATGGCACCCTCAACGGAGTTGGGGTGACATATTGTTATTGTTCGTTTCTTTTTGTCTTATTATTATTATATTTATTCTTCCACACTTTTTTGTCCATACTATTTCTCCGAATTAGCTTCAACAATATTGATGAAACTATACCATAATGTAGACCACAACATTTTATAGTGCAGTGGGGTAGGGCACCATCAAGATGGCTACCGTTGCCATGGAAACGAAACAAATGTGAAAAAATCCCGTTTTTTGTTTTGGTGAACTATTTGGATAGGCTTTAACTCAGAACCGATATATTTTGATACAATGTAGGTGCCCACTATATACAGGTGTTTGGATGATTTTGGCACTCATTGGAACTACTATGTTGCCATGGAAACAACACCAAAAATTTCAAAAATCTCAAAATGTTCCAGACTTGATGAAACTTCACAGTAACGATGAGCAACATTGGAAGATGTGGAATTTGGCGTTGGAATTTCCAAAATATCTGTCGTTACCATGGAAACAATGCAAAAAGGTCAAAACTTTGAATTTTCACAGAACATTCCAGAACATCAATGTTAAATTTGTTCTAGAGACATTAAATGATATATTGGTATGCCTACATGTTATGATGATATTAGGAAATTCCAAAATGGCCGCCATTGCCATGGAAACTGGACAAAAGTTTAACATTGACCCTACGGGAAAATACACTTAAGCTGCATTTTTTTTTTAAATATAACAACAATTCCACGGATATCGTAATCAGGAGTATGTGCACGTAATGCTGTACTGCTAACATGTACTAGAATATGCTAGAATAAAAATATGTATTTTATTTAACGTGCTTCTTTTCTATACAAAAATCACGCTTTTAAGAGAAAATCGCCACCGACAGAATGAGAAACACTCAGAGTACATATTACTGACATTTCTGCACTTGCGTTAAAGTACATATCCGTAAATGACACACCTGTTAAAATCTACACATTAGCTGAAATCAATCGATAAACATGTAATTTAATTGTACACGATAAGTTACATGTATTGTGTGATACGCGAGCTATTGAAGAATAAATTGAACAGTTAGTACGCCGCTCCGTCAATATATACACATGTTGTCTGTCCAAGGTCCCCTCTAAAAAGAATATTAATATATAAATAAGTCCACGATAATATACTTGAGTATCACGTGACACCACCTTCCTACTTGCGCGCGTGTCTAATTTTAGATTTATAAGGATTCCCAAACTATGTATAGAACTGAAACGTATTCAACGGAAGAGAAAAAAAAAGGGGGGGGGGTTGTTGTTGTGTGTGTGAAGAAATGCTGATTCCCACATGTATAATAGATATTTGACTCTTGTACACTCATAAGTATTGATGCTACTGTGACCATGTGCAGTACGGGGTGCCATCCTCAGCTATTGCTAGCAATAGCAAATCTAGTTTATTTTGATTTTCTTTATTTGTTTTATCTTTTCGTGTTTAAAAAATAAATACATTTTACATAAAGTTTAACATTGTGAGCTGTGTATGAAATAACTTGAGGTATATATTAATACTGGAATATGTTTTCTATTTGCAATGCAAGTATTTTGAAAGTAATGATAATGTGGTCAATTAAGTAAAAATGCGTAGTGTTGTAAATTACACTTTTTTTAAGGTCAGTGGACCGACTTTCAACAAAATTAATTATTTAATTTTGTTTCTTTCCAACTTCAAACTTTAAACTTAAATAATTTTTTTTAGGTAAAATGACTCGAAATTGGTGTATTATTTTGTGGTATAAAATCACCAATTTATTTTATCAAAAGTAATACAACACCCTAATTATATTTTCAGTAAATTGTCAATGGCCAATGAGTTCGTGCCCTACAGGTTTTACCGAGATACCCACGGGTAGTAGGAATTGTTATTATACGTGTGATACAGAAACTAGTTGGCTTGGTGCAGTGGTATTGTATTTTTTATTTTCATTTTATTTTTATAGTCAGTGTACTTTTGAAACTATTTATAAGATTTCTATTTCAAGATTTAATATTTGAATAAAAAAATACCTTCGTGGTTGTGAATTAAGGAATATTCTTCTTTGTTATATTTTGAGTATGCTCTATAGTTGATATTTCAAAACTTTATATTCCTATGTATTTTCGCACTCATTTAATTTGACGTTGCTTTAATTTTTGTAACTTGTATTTGAACACAATGAAATAATTATCATTTTTCACAAAACGGAATAATTTATAATTTCGTTTTAGTTCGAGTGTCGGGCACAGGGTGCATATCTTTGGGAACCAAATACTCAAACAGAACTTACTGCTGTTGGTCAATTTCTGGATGTAGCAGGTATAGACACTGTTTTTTCTGCTATTGATGCATATTTTAATTGATTACAGAATATGAAAAAAAGTTTTATATCATTCGTATGGGATTGGTTCAATTCTGATAAATATTCTGGTGCAAGATACATGCATATATGGGACAAAACCGTCTTCTAATATGGGGTCATTCATTTATTTACATATCATAAAAAGATGCGTTATATACCTTTTTTAACCATGCAGGTTGTGTATCAGAATTGTGGTAAAATTGTTTTTTGTTGTTTTCATGGCTACCATTGAAATAGCCTTCCTTCCAATGGAGAGTGCAATAAGGGGAAATAAGGAGAAATAACTCTTGGTAAAAAAATGTGTCAGTGAGGGCCTATATGTTTTACTAGTATGTTTTTGATACAGATATAAACGACTCATCAATGGCAAGGGGAATTTTCTCTGGAAACTAATTATATATTATAAAGAATTGATATTGTAACAATCAACCACACTGAATAAGCATGTTCGGAGCTCATGAAATGACCTGAAACCTTATCAAATTATGTTTTACTGATAACTTGGACCTGATTCTGACACGAAAACTGCTCTATAATGGTAATGAAGAAGTTAAAGACTAACATTGACACGACACTAATGAATTAGTTGATCAATACGATTCGTCTGCAGTGTCTAAAACTTAATATGTTGTCGTTGTCGTAGATCTATAGACACCAAAATTGTTATATAATCTGTTGATTCAACTATTGGTGGTTTTTTTTTCGTTTTTAACATATTAGCTAAGAGTGATGATGTGCATGCCGGCCTGTGTAAACATAGAAGGAGAAGAGTTTTTTCTGTTGGCGTGCCTAGTCTCACGTTGTGTTTTTAAGCGATTTCTAAAACTTTTGGGTTTCTTTCACCTTAGTGTAAACAATATTTTATTATGATAAATACAAGTATAAATTATAAATACATATTCACGATAAGGATCCATCATTCACCTTGATGTGTATTCTTTTGAACTCTAAATGACATTATAGCATCTGTAACAGTTATTAAGTTTGATCCTAAACTACACCGACACGAATCCGAAATTCATTGTAGGTGTAAATAGTTATCAAAAGTACCAGGATTATAATTTTATACGCCAGACGCGCGTTTCGTCTACACAAGACTCATCAGTGACGCTCAGATCAAAATAGATAAAAAGCCAAAACAAATACAAAGTTGAGGAGCATTGAGGACCCAAAATTCCAAAAAGTTGTGCCAAATACAGCTAAGGTAAGAAAATCCTTAGATAGTTCTAAGCCATTATTAATTATAAATGAAAACTGAATTTTACTATGCGTATTGCTGTGTGACTTTACATTGGCTAGATGTATAGAAGAAGGGTTGACCCCGGTGATTGGTTTAATCATTACAATATACAGTTTTTGGTTTTTCAATTTCGGTAATATTCGGACTTCAATGATATGTTACTTATTTATGTACTTACGTACTTGTTCATGTTGTAGCCGACAGATATTGGACTGGTGCATCAGATCAGACTGCTGAAGGCACGCCTACCTTCGAACTTGGATCTTTAGGCGCATTAACTCTTTCACCTGGTGAGTCATTAGATTTCAATTTGTCTAAAAAAAAAAGGATGTGTAGTTAAAATAAAAGAAATAGGTGGTAAATGTATAAGGGGAGATAACATACGTTGAGGAATATGATCACAACTAACAGTGTACACAAA
Organism: Mytilus trossulus; assembly: GCF_036588685.1. Classification (NCBI taxonomy): domain Eukaryota; kingdom Metazoa; phylum Mollusca; class Bivalvia; order Mytilida; family Mytilidae; genus Mytilus; species Mytilus trossulus. The sequence goes on along the minus strand of NW_026963340.1, from coordinate 1,111,994 downwards.
TAATTTAACGACAGTTCGATTTTTAGAAATAAATAGCCCAATTTGACAACAATTAAGAGATATTTATTCATGTTTGAATAGATGCTTTGCTTATAGAACCACGATGATATCCGGAAATTAAGTGTGTTTCCATATGTACACCGTGCAGATAGATCACATTTTAGGGTAACGTATCTGGATAGTACCATCATAAGTTTATCTTTCGTACATTACTCAAATATTGTAGGCCAACCGGAGTCATTGGTCCCAAATACTATTTAAAATACAAGTACAAAAAATAGATATACCGTATCAATCTATGGCACAATATCCCTATATGCACAGCAAAAAAAACACATAAAAAGTAAAGGAACAGCGCTTTTTCTATAAAACTTTTCTTTATTTCAAAGTCACAATGAGGCCTTCAACATGGAGCAAATACAAAATTTTCACCTCACTGCAAGTGTAATACAGTCCCTAGCACCGGAATTCTTTGCAAAGTACATCTAGATGAACTGTTTGTAACACCGAACGAATATTCTTTGTGAAATTCCAGGCAAATGAAGAATTTTCACTTTTCTATCGTTTTCCTTATTTCTTACATTTGTATCTATGACAGTAGTTTTTGATGCACAACGGGAAAGGCGGATCGACAATGATGCATTAGGAAGTCAATGTGATGTAAAATTTGCGCCGACGAAGGAAATGGGTTCTCCAGCCTTTCATAACTACGTATTGTGTTTTAGTTTGTTTTTTAACTAAAGGACCATCATTTGTGTCTTTCGCAATCGTTTCTTCACTGCTCCAAGAAAGTTGAATAAAAAATTCACGAAAATATTAATGCATTATTTTTTTCTCTATATGCATTTGGAATTGCAAGTAAATTGACTACAACTGTATTTAACTAATAGGCGTATGGTTCACGTGTTGCGTTCAACTTTCATTCTGAAACTTACCTGAAAACCTCTAAAGCTAATGCATACTTTGCCCAAAAATGATGTGAACAATAGCTCATTCCATTTGAAAGATGTGTTATATTTTTCAGTATTGAAACATAAAACATCCAAAAATATCCCAAATTAATCCTGCAGTGCAAAATGGCCTCTGTTTTTGGGGTTTTTTTTATTGTGTTTTTTTTTTTAATCCTGTGGTTAGTTACACTTTGTTTTTACACTACGAAAGATCTCATCGCTTAAAATGAATCTTATTTTTCAGATAGCAATGGTGCTAATTCAGACTGTGTAGCATATGAACCAGGAGACGATTTAATTTACAGAACATGTCAAACTCAAAGAAAATGCGTTTGTGAGATACAGGTATTTATGTGACGTCTTTTTGTACTATTATCTCTTGGATATAAAACAGAAGAAGTGGTATGATTGCCAATGAGACAATTGTCCACAAGAGACCAAAAATGATACAGACATTAACAACTAAAGGTCACCGTACGGCCTTCAACAATGAGAAAAGTCCATACCGCATAGTCAGCTATAAAAGGCCCCGATAAGACATTATAAAACAATTCAAACGAAAAAACTAACGGCCTTATTTATATAAAAAAAAAAATGAACGAAAAAAAATATGTAATACATAAAAAAACGACTCCTGACTTGGGACAGGCACAGGGTTTATTTATTTTTTTTATAAATGATGTATCTCTGTGTATTGTTGATATCACTAGATGAAGATCTCTGTTGATCAATGATTACTTTATGTCGCGCCTGTGCAGAAAGCTAGGCTAAATCGCGGCAAGATTCTTGGTTATGCTTGGAATATGACAGCATTGGAGTGACACAAATTGAGATGAATGATCTTTAAATCTACAAATATTCCTGATAATTGCAATTGGCCATACAATATATTCAAATTTATATATTGAAATGAGTAAATGAATAAAATATTATAGTCTTCAAATTCAGATTTCCTCACAAAATGGAGAATTGATACTTATCATTAGTAAAACCTACAATGAATTGTTGATTTAATTCATACTTTTTTCAAAATAAATGAGATGTTTTCTTTTTGTAGATGTTATTATCATAGATCGTTCTAGCTTTGTCTTCAATAACATTCAGTTAAGGTGGTACCCAACACTTTCACTAAAATAAGTTTGCTCGTTTGATTTTCATAAAAAGTTGTCAAAGTAAATACTTTGACTAATACTTTGACTCTTTAACAAAAATATAAAGATTTCAAAAATTTTGAACCAACCGTTTTGTCAGAAAAAATACACTGTTTGACAAAAACCAATTTTGATCATTGAGAAGCTTAATATTCTTTTTACAACACAACGTAGTTAAAACGTTTAGCTGACTTTACCGAGTTAACTCTCTGTAGTGTTAGGTTTAACCTTAATTATTTTACATTTCAGATTCCCTGTGCAACTCAAAACTAGACAGAAACGATAAAAGACCGTCATTGAACATCTAAGCTGCTATAAATAACTCATCTACCCTTATGATCCTTTCCGAATAACTTGAGAAGTTGTAATTGTATAGTGGCAGCACCCTTTTGTAATGAAATATATACTAATTACCATTCTGCCTTGTTTTATCATCTCTTTTTGTAGATTGTACTTATTTGAACTATAGTTATGATTTTACAACTGAGCGTAGACAATTGTGATCGAAGCGTTTTCTGATCTGCCTTCTTTAGTTATATGGCTACGTTGTAACTTTAAAAATCATTAGAATTCATAAAAATGTCTTCTGTATATTGTTGATATCACTAGATGAAGATCTTTGTTGATTAATGATGTATCTCTGTGTATTGTTGATATCACTAGATGAAGATCTTAGTTTATTAATGATGTATCTCTGTGTATTGTTGATATCACTAGATGAAAATCTTTGTTGATTAATGATGTATCTCTGTGTATTGTTGATATTACTGGATGAAATGCTTAGTTTATTAATGATGTATCTCTGTGTATTGTTGATATCACTAGACAATTGTGATCGAAGCGTTTTCTGATCTGCCTTCTTTAGTTATATGGCTACGTTGTAACTTTAAAAATCATTAGAATTCATTAAAAATTTCTTCTGCTTCGTATTTGAAAATAATATATTCCATTATATGGGACATAACGATTATTGTCAATTTGAATACATGGTAAATTGTAAATGATATGTATATTTAGAAAATTATAATTGTATTTGTTGTATCTGACTAAAAGGCAGATACAACAGAAGCATCCGATGGGTCTTCATCGAAGCGACAAAATCAATCCTCTGAGGCGTGCTCCAGTTGTATTCTAAAGAGAAACGTATACTAGATAAGCGAAATGGATGTCACACTAAACTGCAGAGCTAACAAATGAAACAAAATTTTAAAACCTCACAAAGTAACATAGATTTCAGATTCCTGACTTGGGACAGGCGCAACTATTTGGTGTGTATACATGGGATCGCTTGTTGTTTTGGGTAAGATCACTACAATTATTAATGTAAAATGTTTAAATATAATGACCCATGTTTTATCGAACAACATTCCATTATTAGAGTTGGTTTCCATCTACTGTGTCAGTTCTTTTCTGTAATAAATGTTAGAAACAGTCGCTATGTATTTTAGTGATGTTTCACACATTTATAAATAAATCTGCTGTCTTTGGTCGTATTGGAAATCACAATTCCCAATTCCCCTGTTGCATGTTTTAGCGGTGAATTCAGTTGCTCTGAAAGATTTAGAAAGAAGCTAGAAATATTATGATTTTATAAAATGTGTAGTTGATTTCGGAATACTGTTTGATTTTTTGTTTTACGTCCAGTGGCAAATAAGTCATGCATGTTCAGGAAAAAAACTAAACATTAATAACAAAATGTAGGTCATATGATATAGGTCAATCGTGATGAAGTTGGCAAATAAGAGTATATTGCACAATGACATAAAGTGAGCATTGGAGCATGCCAATTACGGAATCATCTAAGAGTGGTTGTAATTTTTCTTCATGCGCACACTATAGCTATATACACGAAAGTAAGTTATGACATCTCATAAAACTATAGAGGCTCCAAGGAGCCTGTGTCGTTTCAGTACAATACACACGGCTTGTTTCGTGGTGTGTGAGGGGAAATAAAATTCGGAAAATCGCTGCGGAAGCTACTATTAATAATATATTATGTCTCTGGTTCATAAATGATATAAATTGTCTTCAACTAAAGTAAAGATACTAGATGCTAGAGTTGTGCATATGTTGTGTACGTAACAGTTTTTCCTTTATTTGTCGTCAAGCTTTATATTTCTTTAGGTCGTATGTCTTATGACGTAACTTGGTACTTATGCATCCCAGGGTGGGTTTTATTTTTACTTATGGTGTCTCTGTTGCAGATGGATGCTATTGAGTGAATAGAATGTAAGAGAATATGTTACCAGTGTCTTTGTCAACTCAACTTTAAAAATCTTTCAATAGTGTTAAATTGAGAATGGAAATGGGGAATGTGTCAAAGAGACAACAACCCGACCAAATAAAAAAACAACAGCAGAAGGTCACCAACAGGTCTTCAATGTAGAGAGAAATTCCCGCACCCGGAGGCGTCCTTCAGCTGGCCCCTAAACAAATATATACTAGTTCAGTGATAATGAACGCCAAACTAATTTCCAAATTGTACACAAGAAACTAAAATTAAAATAATACAAGACTAACAAAGGCCAGAGGCTCCTGACTTGGGACAGGCGCAAAAATGCGGCGGGGTTAAACATGTTTGTGAGATCTCAACCCTCCCCCTATACCTCTAACCAACGTAGAAAAGTAAACGCATAACAATACGCACATTAAAATTCAGTTCAAAAGAAGTCCGAGTCTGATGTCAGAAGATGTAACCAAAGAAAATAAACAAAATGACAATAATACATAAATAACAACAGACTACTAGCAGTTAACTGACATGCCAGCTCCAGACTTCAATTAAACTGACTGAAAGATTATGATTTCATCATATAAACATCAGGCACAATCCTTCCCGTTAGGGGTTTAGTATCATACCATCTTAACATATATGAGAAGAAGATAACCCGTGTCATGCCAACAACTGTTTTTAGAATCTTTGTAAAATTTACTTTTAACTACAGCAACCTTTTTGTTGTAAGATTTATTATATTATTGTTTCAATTACTAAGTCGGTTGTGTTTAATGTATGTTTACACATTTTAGACTGATGGATTCCGATTATCACAGTAACTTATGACTGGTATACTGTGGATTCATTTATTTTCGTGGGTACCAATTTTCGTGGATTGAGGAAAACTCGAATATTCGTGGATATTTAATTTCGTGATTTTGGTAAAGACTGCATACATTCCTTTAGAATATTTGTAATTCGTTGAATATTTAAATTTGTGGTTCCCCTGTACCCACGAATTCAACGAAAATTAGTATCCAACGAATATTAATGAATCCACAGTATCTGTTTGGTTGTTCAGTATACTGCAACTATATACATTTGTCATAGTGAGAGGTTTCACTAGATATAAAACACAGTTTAATCCATTTTGTTTTTGGGAAAATGACTGCTCAAAGTCAAGTTTTCGTTGGATTATAACGTTTGATTTTGTCAGTTTGCATGTACTTCTCCTTTTTTAGCTCACCTGGCCCGAAGGGCCAAGTGAGCTTTTCTCATCCGTCGTCGTCGTCGTTAACATTTTACATTTTAAACTTCTTCTAGAGAACAACTGAATGGAATGAAACCAAACATGACATGAATGTTCCTTATGAGGTGCTGACTAAGTGTTGTGACTTTGTAGCCGATCCATCATCCAAGATGGCCGCCAGCGCGTGACTTAGTTTAACAAAGGACCCTATGGGAAATGCATACAAATGACTTCTTTTAGAGAATCACTGAATGGAATGAAACCAAACATGGCAGGAATATTCCTTATGCGGTGCTGACCAAGTGTTGTTACTTTGTAGCCGATCCATCACCCAAGAAGGCCGCCAGTGGGGGACTTGGTTTAACATAGGACCCTATGGGAAATGCATACAAATGACTTCTTTTAGAGAACCACTGAAAGGAATGAAACCAAACATGGCAGGAATGTTCCTCATGAGATGCTGATCAGGTGTTGTTACTTTGTAGCCGATCCATCATCCAAGATGGCCGCCAGCGCGTGACTTAGTTTAACATAGGACCCTATGGGAAATGCATACAAATGACTTCTTTTAGAGAATCACTGAATGGAATGAAACCAAACATGGCAGGAATATTTCTTATGAGGTGCTGACCAAGTGTTGTTACTTTGTAGCCGATCCATCACCCAAGAAGGCCGCCAGTGGGGGACTTGGTTTAACATAGGACCCTATGGGAAATGCATACAAATGATTTCTTTTAGAGAACCACTGAATGGAATGAAACCAAACATGGCATGAATGTTCCTCATGAAATGCTGATCAAGTGTTGTTACTTTGTAGCCGATCCATCATCCAAGATTGCCGCCAGCGGTGGACATAGTTTAACATAGGACCCTACGGGAAATGCATACAAATGACTGTTTTTAGAAAACCACTGAAAGGAATGAAACCAAACATGGCATGAATGTTCCTCATGAGATACTGATCAGGTGTTGTTACTTTGTAGCCGAACCATCATCCAAGATGGCCGCCAGCGGTGGACATAGTTTAACATAGGACCCTACGGGAAATGCATACAAATGACTGTTTTTAGAAAACCACTGAATGGAATGAAACCAAACATGGGATGAATGTTCCTTATGAGGTGCTGACCAAGTGTTGTTACTTTGTAGCCGATCCATCATCTAAGATGGACGCCAGCAGGGGACTTAGTTTAACATAGGACCCTATGGCTATGGTAAATGCATACAAATGACTTCTTTTAGAGAATCACTGAATGGAATGAAACCAAACATGGCAGGAATGTTCCTTATGAGGTGCTGACCAAGTGTTGTTACTTTGTAGCCGATCCATCATCCAAGATGGCCGCCAGTTGGGGACTTGGTTTAACATATGACCCTATGGGAAATGCATACAAATGACTTCTTTTAGAGAACCACTGAATGGAATGAAACCAAACATGGCATGAATGTTCCTCATGAAATGCTGATCAAGTGTTGTTACTTTGTAGCCGATCCATCATCCAAGATTGCCGCCAGCGGTGGACATAGTTTAACATAGGACCCTACGGGAAATGCATACAAATGACTTCTTTTAGAGAATCACTGAATGGAATGAAACCAAACATGGCAGGAATGTTCCTTATGAGGTGCTGACCAAGTGTTGTTACTTTGTAGCCGATCCATCATCCAAGATGGCCGCCAGTTGGGGACTTGGTTTAACATATGACCCTATGGGAAATGCATACAAATGACTTCTTTTATAGAACCACTGAATGGAATGAAACCAAACATGGCATGAATGTTCCTCATGAAATGCTGATCAAGTGTTGTTACTTTGTAGCCGATCCATCATCCAAGATTGCCGCCAGCGGCGGACATAGTTTAACATAGGACCCTACGGGAAATGCATACAAATGACTGTTTTTAGAAAACCACTGAATGGAATGAAACCAAACATGGGATGAATGTTCCTTATGAGGTGCTGACCAAGTGTTGTTACTTTGTAGCCGATCCATCACCCAAGAAGGCCGCCAGTGGGGGACTTGGTTTAACATAGGACCCTACGGGAAATGCATACAAATGACTTCTTTTAGAGAACCACTGAATGGAATGAAACCAAACATGGCATGAATGTTCCTCATGAAATGCTGATCAAGTGTTGTTACTTTGTAGCCGATCCATCATCCAAGATTGCCGCCAGCGGTGGACATAGTTTAACATAGGACCCTACGGGAAATGCATACAAATGACTGTTTTTAGAAAACCACTTAAAGGAATAAAACCAAACATGGCATGAATTTTCCTCATGAGATACTCATCAGGTGTTGTTACTTTGTAGCCGAACCATCATCCAAGATGGCCGCCAGCGGTGGACATAGTTTAACATAGGACCCTACGGGAAATGCATACAAATGACTGTTTTTAGAAAACCACTGAATGGAATGAAACCAAACATGGGATGAATGTTCCTTATGAGGTGCTGACCAAGTGTTGTTACTTTGTAGCCGATCCATCATCTAAGATGGACGCCAGCAGGGGACTTAGTTTAACATAGGACCCTATGGCTATGGTAAATGCATACAAATGACTTCTTTTAGAGAATCACTGAATGGAATGAAACCAAACATGGCAGGAATGTTCCTTATGAGGTGCTGACCAAGTGTTGTTACTTTGTAGCCGATCCATCATCCAAGATGGCCGCCAGTTGGGGACTTGGTTTAACATATGACCCTATGGGAAATGCATACAAATGACTTCTTTTAGAGAACCACTGAATGGAATGAAACCAAACATGGCATGAATGTTCCTCATGAAATGCTGATCAAGTGTTGTTACTTTGTAGCCGATCCATCATCCAAGATTGCCGCCAGCGGTGGACATAGTTTAACATAGGACCCTACGGGAAATGCATACAAATGACTTCTTTTAGAGAATCACTGAATGGAATGAAACCAAACATGGCAGGAATGTTCCTTATGAGGTGCTGACCAAGTGTTGTTACTTTGTAGCCGATCCATCATCCAAGATGGCCGCCAGTTGGGGACTTGGTTTAACATATGACCCTATGGGAAATGCATACAAATGACTTCTTTTATAGAACCACTGAATGGAATGAAACCAAACATGGCATGAATGTTCCTCATGAAATGCTGATCAAGTGTTGTTACTTTGTAGCCGATCCATCATCCAAGATTGCCGCCAGCGGTGGACATAGTTTAACATAGGACCCTACGGGAAATGCATACAAATGACTGTTTTTAGAAAACCACTGAATGGAATGAAACCAAACATGGGATGAATGTTCCTTATGAGGTGCTGACCAAGTGTTGTTACTTTGTAGCCGATCCATCATCTAAGATGGACGCCAGCAGGGGACTTAGTTTAACATAGGACCCTATGGCTATGGGAAATGCATACAAATGCATTCTTTTAGCTATAGAGAACCACTGAATGGAATGTAACCAAACATGGCATGAATGTTCCTTATGAGGTGCTGACCAAGTGTTGTTACTTTGTAGCCGATCCATTATCCAAGATGGCCGCCAGCGGGGGACTTAGTTTAACATAGGACCCTATGGGAAATACATACAAATGTCTTCTTTTAGAGAACCACTGAATGGAATGAAACCAAACATAGCATGAATGTTTCTTATCTGGTGCTGACCAAGTGTTGTTACTTTGTAGCCAAATTTTATCTTTTTTTATATGAATTCAAAAACCTAAATGGAGTCAGGTGAGCGATACAGGCTCTTGAGAGCCTCTAGTTAATTTATCTTGAATATCGGCATTCTTGTCTTTTTATTGTTATTTTTCTTTTTGTTGTTTTTGTTTGGTGTTGATCTGATGAAAACTTCAACCTTTATCGTTGGTTATGACTAAAATGTTTGTTTTAGCAAAAGTCCAGTTGCTGGGTTTCTCGTTCTAATTGGTTTAATGTGTTTATTATTTTTGCAGACCAAACGAACTGAGTTGTATCTATTAAAGGCCCCGGAAGTGTTTTTCTTGTTTCAGATCGGATTTTTGCTTTGAAGGTGAATAATGAATGCCTAGACTATTGTATCCTAGGACATAGCCGTATATTTGCGCAATACTATGGTGTTTGTGTTACTTCATGCGTATGAGCAAATAGTCCCTACCAAAATTTGAGAAGCATTTATGTTGAATAGATTAATTTTACGATAACTGTCCTAGGAAATTGTTTTAGTCATGGTAGAAGTATTAAGTACTAGTAAGTAGATAATTATAGAGTGCTCACATGGCAATTTTCTATAATTACAATAAATATTTAGACATTGCTTATATAAATCTATCGTTCGTTGATGAGGTCCATATCTATGACAATTTTCCTAACATACTGGTAAGAATTGCAACATGGGACCGTTAACAATGTAACAAAATAATTTTCCATAAAAGGAATAATTATAAAGGCATAACCCATGAAAAATTACCAGTACCGATTTTGAACTCGTCTAAGACTTTGCTAACATAATACATGATATAAGTTTAATTAAAATCTGGCAAGACATGATTGACGGACCGACGCCCAGTATTTGAAAGTCCTCCGCAGCGCCATTCTATAAATAAAGGTCAGTAACGTGTGAAAATTAGCCACACAGCAGATGTTTTTATTAAGCGTCACTGATTAGTCTAATGAAGACGAAACGCGCGTCTGGTGTATTAAAAAAATATAATCCTGGTACCACTAGCCCAGTCATGCCAGTAGTCAGCACTTCGGTCTTGACATGAATATCAATTATATGGTCATATCTATTTCCTGTTAGAGTGGGGTGCCAATATTCGCCGGAGACACAATTTCGCCGTTTTATGATTTTGAGGAGTAAAAACTTCAAGGGAAGGCTGGAATGAAAGACATATACCAGTAAATGATATTATATAACAAATGTGACAACGATTTTCGGCCAATTTCATGAAGAAAAAACACGAATTCAAAGAAGTATTTCTTAGTAATTCTTTGTCTGAATGCCCTAAATTCAGTTCTTTTAACACCTTTGAAATGATTGCTATTCATCTAAAATGAAATTGATTTGATCAATGTTGTTTAAAGCTGCAGTTTTTTGGTTTTTAATAGATATGTTAAAACGGCGAATATGTGTCCTCCATTGACAAAAAATCAGGAAGTTTCAAACACCCTTTAATCTAACTTTTCAGATGATTATATTCAAACAAACACATTTTCAAGCTTAAGAATATTTTGCGTTTGAAGTTATCTTCATATAGAAATATCAGTATTCTTCAAAAACATTTAGACCTGAACATAAACTGTAGAAAACATGAAAAGATGTGGCGAAAATGAGCACCCCACTCTACAAAACTTTAAATTGTCGAAAAAAAAACTAATGATATTCTTATCCCATACCTTAACCGTGTTTTGCATAACGTTTTAGGAAGTTTGGGTCCTCAACATGCTTAATGCTCTTCAACTTTGTACTTGTTTGGCTTTATAACTATTTAGATCTGAGCGTCACTGGCGAATCTTATGTAGACGAAACGCGCGTCTAGTGTATTAAATTAGAATCCTGATACCTTTCATAACTAATTGCATATAATATATGACGGAAACGACAAATGACCGGAGTGACAACAGACCCCAAACGATAGCAACCGCTCACGCTACCCCTTGGTTCAGGTGCATGTTAATGCAAGCTTATTTTTCCATAAAAATATACAAAATTTAACTACAGTTTAATTTAATTTTGGCATATGATTATATGTACATGGTTATGAATGTTGGATATTATAAATATTCCGCCATATTTGTTTTACCCAAGATTCCTTGGCATACAGTTTGGTCCCATATTAAACGGAACTGCATGTCAACTATCACAACTTCTCATTCATTCTAATGTAAGAATCTAGTCGATACGCGGATATGTCTAAATAAATAAATAAATAATACTATATACGTAATGTCACAATATCACAATATGCTGTTTGAAGCAGATTCTAACTATGTTGATAAATTTCTACATCCACTGATAACATTACAAAAACAGTATAATAGTTATAGACGCATGCGCGTAATAACGATAACAGTTTAAGGAAGGATAAAAGTGAGTCATAAAGTTTAATGTGTCATCTTTAGCAACGAAAGCAGAATGTAAGATCCTTAAATATCCATTTCAAGGAATTTTACTTTCCTGAAATCTAAAATCAATATTGTCATGATTGTCATCATCTGATATTATTCCGTCCACATTAAATATGCTTTCTCCTCAATATTATATTTGTATGTTGTGGATATACTTGTATAGATCCTCCGAAACGTTCCCTCGGAAACTTACGTCTGGAGTAGATAACTCTTGGTTTATGCTATAACACAGGAACTTTTTGACTCTTCTTTCGACTGAAAAATATCAAACGGTTTGTAAGTAATCTGAGATAGGCGTCTTGTAGTCATGGTTACTAATAATGAAACGAATTGTCATGGCAACATGTATATATACTTCATCCAAAGCTCTATCACTTATCTTCACCAACAGTCTAACTAATATACATGAACTCCATCGCTGAGCTTTTAATCAAGTCTGAAAAATAGTGCATTTCATTATTAAAAGCAAACAGAAAATAGCCAGAGAAAAATCACTAGTGTAAACAAAACTTCTACTAAAACAGGCATCAAAGTTAGAAAGCAGTGCAGCATTAGTTTAACCAGCCAGCGCCAGATGTAAGCAATCGTTTATATCCAGAACTCTGGAGAGAAATATGATGTTTATAATCCAAAATTAAATTAAATAGTTGCACGCTTAAAGATTCACATTCCATAAACTATTAGGTTAAATCATCACAAATTATAAAGAGAAAATTGTTTTGGTTAGCAAGCATAAGTACAGAGCTGGCAGCCGCGTAGCATATTCCAGTGAGCATTTATCCAAGCATATTGACCTTTAACTTATGCTAATTTTCATCAATGCTACTACTATAACTAATTGTGGAGCCTCGAGATGGTGTCTCAATTGTGAAAGTTGAAGCATAAGTTGTAGGTTTATCAGATACCTCTATTTTTGGACGTTCCCGTCTTCTCCGCTGGCGTCGCTGTGCTGCTCCATCTGCAATGATGTCATTTCCGCTTCCGTTCTCTTCAGACGCAACACGTTGCATTTGTGATGTTGATCCTTGCAGGCTTCGTGATCTTGTATTTACTGCTTTTTCCATGACTTCTACAATATCTGTTCCTACTGACTTATCACTTCCATTTCCAGGTCCTTGATCCGTCTGTACATAGGTAGCCGTAATAGAAGGTTCTTCTTTTGCTGGAGGTTCATCAGTTTGTGAACTTATTGATGTAGTAAATTTAGGTGGCACTGTATTTTGTGGCGTGTTAGATACAACTGGTCTTGGTGTATTTACGGTTCCAATAGGTTTATCACTTTCACAAAGTTCTCCAAAATTCATAACTCCAGGGACAAATGCAATTTGTTTATTTACAGTGGATGGTAGATCCCTTAACTCAATATCTGATAAAGAAGAGAGTTTCTCCTGGACTTGCTTTTTCAACAAAAGCAGTTCAATGTCTTTACCTTTCAAAACGAGTTCGGTCAAATTACAAGTACTTTTCAAACTATCGACGTTGATCTGCATATCAGCACGCTTCGAAACATAGTCCATGACGTCACTACCATAAGTCTCGTGAAGATCATCAATCAGTTGTTTTTCCTTTGCTCTTATGTCGCTGATATACTGAATGGCCGAGTCACGTATACTTTGTTCAGCTGCTTTAATGACAGTATCACATTTCGATAATGCTACAAGTTGGATGTCGTATCCATTGATCTTTGATTTACAATTGTCCAACAATTCTTGAATCGTCTCCTTGTATTTAATCACTGCCTCCGAAAATTGGGTTATTTCATGATCTTTGTGCTCGTTGAACGTGCAGAGAACGCAAATGCATGTTTCACATGGCTCACAATAAAATCGAACTACTTCTTCGGAATGCTCTTTGCATTCGATATCTTTTTCAATTTCTACATCAAAAATGCTGTGACCCTTTGTTACTTTTGTATCCTTATGTAATTCTACGCATGACTTGCATAACAATTTATTACAATCTAAACATTTGGATGTTGCTTCTCTGTGTTTATGATGGACTAATTTGCAAATATCGCAGAACGGGAATTTTGAAGGTTTTTGTCGTCCAACCACTTCTGAAAGACCGGAAACAAGGAAATTATCTGGAAGCTTCTTCACTCCGCCTAGCGGTAATTGGGTCCTTTTCCTACAAAGTGGACAGGTAAACTCCCTGTAATCGCTATACTTTTTATACGTACATTCGGACATGACGTGATTATCAATACAAGCCTCACAAAATGTATGAAGACAGTCCAAACATTTTGGATTTTTATACACCTCCAGACATATTTTACAGACGAGGAATTCATCTTGTATTTCTTGCGCTAGCTTGTTTCCGGTTCCGCCGGTTGTAGATGATGGAGATGCCGATGACGTAGTGGTATTCGCCATATTGTTGAGAGTGTTGTAATCAATTGATGTCGTATGATAACGTTCTCTTTCTAACCTTCTTCTATACCTGAAAAAGAACATCAACTATAATTACTTTTCTCTTTTTTACAAGCCATACCTTCAACAAGAAGCTGACCCATAGCTCGGTCAAAATATTAATTTCTAAGTTTTCTAAAGTGAATGTTTTGATATATATTCAGATTTTTCCTCTCATAGTATCCAGAGATTAACTTAATTTACATTAAAAATGGATAAGGGAGATAAACCATTGCATCAGAAAGGTGTTTATAGTAATGGAAGTTTCATCACTTCGTTAAAGCATTATTTGAAGCAGAATTAATCCAAAGCAAAATTTAACCTTAGTCATTTAGTTGGACAAAATATTAGTACACATAAATTCTACCGGATTTGATCCTTAACCTCGTGTCAATTAAAAACGAATGATTGGGCAAAATTTTCTTCTTTCAACATAATGAAACATAAATAATCAGGTTAAAAATGTGTATCTTTGTATCTTTAGATGCAATTGATAATTTCATTTACAATGTAAGTGTATATACATATATACAATCTCGTCAAGGACGATGCTTCATTACAAGATCGGCTTATGTATGAATGTTCTTGACAGTTTGCCAAAGAATGTGATTACGCCATCCAACTGTGTATATGATAAAACTCTTTTAATCAGGCACAAGAAAAGAAACAAATGTATATTGGTTTTCCTGTTTGAATTGTTTTACGCAAGTCATTTTGGGAGCCTTTATAGCTTGTTGTTCGGTTTGAACCAATGCTCCGTTTTGAAAGCCGTACTTTGGTCTATAACTGATAGCTTTTTATACATTGGAACTTGGATGGAGAATTGTCTCATTGACACTCATGCCACATATTCGTATTCAGATAGTATGGTCAGATACATGTAATCAAATACAATGGTTTTTGTATAAGCCTGATCCCTAAAATGAGTCCAGCAATTTCGATAGCATAAAATTATCATGTTTAAATATGTAAAATAATACTCATGAAACGTTTCGATGAAATTAGCAGTATGTCCCGAGAACCTAGAAGGATAGTTTTCATGCTAAAACATAGTGTGTTTTGTTTAAACAATATATATCTATTCACTTGAAGCAGTTAACTAATATTTAGCAGGCTGATACTTTCTTGCTTTTGTTATGACTTTCTGATAATGATATCTTGTCTGAACGTTCAGCTGTGACTTATGCATGTATTGTATGTTAGATATAAAAGAATTTTAAAAGATATACTATGGTAATACCTTATTTGCGAATCAAGCTCATTGGAGCTTTTATTATGTAGTATGTTAACTGAATATCGACTTTAAATATAATTTGAATTTAATTCAAATCAATGCAACGGATGATAACTACTCTCATTGTTTTAATCGTTGTACAACATAATGATAAGTTTAATGTACAACATAATGTTTATTTTGTTAAGATTAAATCTAAATCTGCATATAATATTTCTCGACACTAAATGAGGAGGATGTCTAATTTTTTTTTTTTTTTTTGCACGCCGCCCGACCACCCGCCCGACCACCCGCCGCCCGACCGCCCGCTGCCCGCCGCACATCCTAAAAGCAATAACCGAATTTTCCTTCAAGAACACATAAAAACCCAAACAATAAGAGGTTTAAGATCAGCCAAAAGAAAAATCACTTTTAGAGGATCAAATTAGTAGATGAAACACTTTAAATTCAGACCAAAAATATAAGTAACATGTATTTAAATAGGAGAATGGTTAAAACTAAAATATAATCACAATTCAGTGCAATTATTATATAAAACATGCATTAACTCATTGTGGGTATAGGAAGTGAAAGCAAATTGAATCCACAATACAAAATCAAATTTAATTTCTATCGTTTTGTGCCACAACGAAACGTTATAGAACCACTGTTGGATATCTGACTTTTATATGTCCCACCTGAGGGGCATTATATTTTTCTGTCTCTGCGTCCGTCTCACGGTCTGTTTGTCTGTCCCGCTTTAGATTAAAGTTTTTAGTCGAGGTAGTCCGATCAACTTGAAACTTTGTACACTATAGTTTCCTATGGTATGAATTTTCTAATTGTAATGCAAAATTAGAGTGTTGACCTAAATTTCATAGTCAACTGAGCATAGAAAATGATTGAACGAGTTGATATCCGCGTACTACGAACACATTCTTGTTCAATGTAAATAGGAGGAGATGAGGATATGTATACATCAATAAGACATGAAACTTTTAAAAAAAAACAGGACACGAAGAGAACATTTTATAGCTTCAACTAAATGCTGTCTACAGAACATTTAAATCGCTCGGTTCTATAATTAATGTAACAAAAAATAAGACCAGATTTTCAAACCCAACACACCAAATAGCGAAAAAATAATATAAGACAACTCTTGGCAAGGTTTTTATGACAAACACAACCACATTTGTTACTTTTTCTTTCAAATTTGGTGCTAACATTGATAAGCCTAAGAGCAAAGAATATCCCATAGACATGTTATCAAACAGAACAAGAAAGCATACGGTGTATCAGTTAGATCATTATCGACACACACTACTCCAAATAATTATGACGTCTTGAAATGCTAGTTTATGTCTTTGCTCTGAAGCCTTTTAAAATTACAAAGCTGGGGGAAATAATTTAAAGCAATTTTGACTAGACACACAAACATGATAACAATCAAAAGCTATCAGCGCTTTTATTGCTGTTCTTCATTTTGAAGTCACAATTAGACAACGGGTCGAATTTCTTCACAATATAAAAAAGAAGATGTGGTATGATTGCTAATGAGACAACTATCCACAAAAGACCAAAATGACACAAACATTAGCAATTATAGGTCACCGTACGGTCGTCAACAATGAGCAAAGCCCATACCGCATATAGTCAGCTATAAAAGGCCCCGATAAGACAATGTAAAACAATTCAAGCGAGAAAACTAACGGCCTTATTTATGTACAAAAATGAACGAAAAACAAATATGTAACACATAAACAAACGACAACCACTGAATTACAGGCTCCTGACTTGGGACAGGCACATACATAAATAATGTGGCGGGGTTAAACATGTTAGCGGGATCCCAACCTTCCCCCTATCCTTGGACAGTGGTATAACAGTACAACATAAGAACGAACTATAAAAATCAGTTGAAAAGGGCTTAAGGAGGCTCGCGGGTATAAAATTTTCAGAAAAAAATCAAACGTTTATTTTTCATTACAAATTTTATTAATTACCTTAAGAAGTTGTTACTTTACCATATGGTAGATAAATTATTCCAGAAAATCAATACATGTTGGCCCCAGGTGATTTTTAAAATGTAGATATCATTGAAAAAGCTCCAAATTATCTCCCTTTGGTGCAAAAATGCCATTTTTTGGCATTAAAATTTAAATAACTTTTTTAACTCATCGGTGACTCATATTTTTTATTGTTATTTTCGAAAAAGCTGTACATAAACTAAATAATTGTAAAATTTTAGCCATTTCTGTAATTTAGTTCTTTTTTTATTTCTATATTACCGCTTTTTCTCCTATTAGTTCAACAGAAAAAAAGGACATTAGCAAAAATGTATGCTTTTTTCAAAGGCAGATTGTGAGCGTAAATGAACGGTGACCCCATTTTTTTATTTCATTTTTCTATTAGGTATAAGATAAAGTTAATTTATAGACAAATATAGCGAAATCTTATATTAAATAAAAAAAATTGATTTAGACCCGCGAGCCCCCTTAACTCATCAGATAGACAAAATATAAAAATACTTATCATTAATAACATACCTGACAAATGATGACTTATTTAAAACCGGAGGCCTATTTAAAACCGGAAGCTGAACAGCCATACCGTTACGATAAAACTTTTCCATGGCGATAGTTTGAATTTTCGAAATGTAACTTTCAGTCCACTCTATTATTTCACTTGATTTTTTTAAAATAGCAAGACACAACTTTCATCATGGTATTATCAAGTATTTATACCGCAATGGTATAACGAAACATCTTTGGTCTTTCAAAATTTTTTACAACACTGTAGTCAGCAGAAAAAGGTTTAATAAATGGCAGAACAAACGTTCAGACATCCAGATGATACAAGGGCAGGTAACTTGTTTGTCATGCCCTGACGCAAAATAAAGCATTGACTAATCCAGGTATAGAATTTTGCAGTCTGTTATACTTTAAGATAAGACAAGGTAGAAACACCAACAGCGTAATCTAAGACATCCTTGATACAAGATAGCTAATATTAATCAAATGTACTTCCATACGTCATATTTTTTATGGTTTTTTACTTTTTTGCAATATTTATGTATTGTTTGTTGCCATTGGGCCAATTCAGAATGTTTTTGTCTTGCATAATTTTTATGACAAGTTATTTTTTTTTTCTTATTGTATATTAAATAAGTGGTAATATGTAAAATAGCTAGTTTGTTTTAAAAATTTGGTTTAATACTTCTATTATATACATTTTAAGATTACAAGCATTTGAGTTGTTGAAAATGGAATATCATTTTAACAGCTACAGGGATTACATTGTAGTGCTACATTTAATCATTTTCAAGCAATTTCAAGCAAAGCGGAAAACTATCACCGAGAAATCAAAATGAAAGCCAACAGAGTACTTGACACTGGCAACAAGAGAGGACAAACTACCCGAAAAAAATATATAAACACTTTGAAGGATTGGTTTAGTGTGTTTAATGTCCACTGCAAATCTGACATGCATTTTGAGGATGAAAACAAATAAATCATGAAAACAACAGGTAGGTTATACAAAGGTATGTCGAAAAAAATAAAGGTTAGAACAACTTGGATATCGCTTGGAGATAGAGGGTATATATGATAGAGACAGATATGAACCCATGTAACACATCATCTAATGACCCTAGGCTTAAATCTGTGTTTTGCAAAAGTTCCTCAACATTGGGAGGCGTAGCAATTTACACGAGCGGAGGCCTGGAATTTGATATTCTACGCCCCGTAAAGCCAAATGGTCATCCCCTTTTATCAAGAGTTTTACTGACAGTCGAGAGAATTTGAAGGATGAGCATACATTTGTAGTTCTGTGTCTCAGTTAACCCTTGGAGTAGGATTTCCCTCGATCGATGGTTTATGAAGTAAGTATTGATAAATGTCTACCCTATAACAATACCATATGGTCTGTCATGCAGCTGAGAACTTTCAAAGGACTGTCCTGTCACAAATCTCCGTATGATAAACTTAGCATGATTAACAGACCCATTAATAGGCTTGTCATAATTTACCATGTTTCACTCCCTGTTATTTCCTCAAATTAAACAAGAATTATGTGGAATGCTTTCTAACAGCAGTAGCAAGCACCTGTTTTTTCAAGATATTCCTCAGCAGTTTCCGTTCAACTCTGTTTATCTGAGATAACCTTTCATCTTTTCATAGCAAATGCGATTGATAAGCCAGGGCTTTGTTACGTACTGATTAATGCACAACCTTAGAGCTTCAAAGATGGACGCGAGATATACTGATCAAATGATAAAAGGGGTTATTTCTGTCCTCGTTACTTTAAAGTGCAAGAGCTAACATGGTTAAGAATAATATTCAAACTGTAGACTTTTAAAAACAAAGGCGAGGTGTTTAAAAATAAATACCCCCACGCGCATACATGCCATACATTAATGGTTCTATCTACAATGATCTAAACTTATGTGTTATTACATATACGTAAAGTTCAATATGTGAATTAAACAGATGTTTCGTTAGTGCATTGTAAATAAGCATGGCACCAAGCCAATCTTAAGACGTGTGGCTTCTTGTCATACAATGAATGTGTCAACTATCTTTTGATGCATGTAAACAAAATGTGTTATACCAACATTCCACTCCATACACTGATACATGGTCAAATGTTGAGGCACTGAAATAGTTTTATCAAAACTACATATTGAATTTGGCCTACGAAATCAAATTAAAACCAAAAGAAAAATATTGAATTATAATGATGACCATTGTATATAACGTCCAGTGGCATGTCTAACGCATATTCCGGATTAGAGCATTTTAATCAGCTTTCCAATGTGCCGATCTAGTACATAGAGCAAGGTCTATATGCATATTGCCGATCTCATTGGCGGACCTAGGGGTGGTCCGGGGGTTGGAACCCCCCTCCCCTTTGTGGTGACCGATCACTGCATTTGAATGGGAGCATATAGTTGGAACCACCCCATTACTCTGGGTTGGGACCCCCCTTTAAAATAGCTTGATCCGCCCCTGGATCTAGTACACAGAGCAAGGTCCATAATATGCATATGGACCTTGATCTGTGAACTAGGTAGGCACATTGGATCTGATTTTAACGCTGCTAGTTCACATGATTACCCTCCTCGGATATATACAGAACTGTAGTTCGTCCTGGTCCGAACTGTCTTGCTTTAATTTCTAAATTTCGCGTGCATAGCAGAGAACTTCGCGGCAGCACCTGCGGTCGGGTTTCCATTGTGGCAATGTAAATTTCGGTCGATATTTGTAACATGTATCAGTTTCTACATTTATCGTGAAAGCCCTTTATAATTATTGTGATAATTTCTGAAACTTGCATGATTTAGAATTCACTTCAACTAAGAAATTGTGCATTTATATTTAATTGAGTTATTTCCCCTTGTCTGATTAATTTGAATTTGATATAAAAAAAATCCTTTATGACCTTACTGTTTTTGGTATCAAATTGTATAATTTAAATATGTCAATCATGTTTATTTATGTACTAGTATATTTGATTTTAGCCTTAAATCTTTCATCGTTAATAATAAAACTAGACGTATGCATGCATATCAATAGGAGTCCATTTATATCATTGTTTCGATTTTGAGAAAGTTTCTATTATTTCTAAGCAGAGGTTTATAACATACAAATACATTAAAGCATCGACAAAGGGAGATAACCCAAAATTCCCCAGCTTAAAAAAATGATGGTGAACAAAAGTATTAACAAAAGTTAATCAGTAAAACACGGATCGATACAAATGATTATGTGTACAGTATTGAGTGTGGATATATGATTATGGCAAAATCCATGTCATCTCAACGTAAACCCCTAAAATCTCTGGAATCAAAATAATGAAATAGGAGATGCATAAGTACTTCGTTAACATTCACGAAACAGAATACATGATAAATGTTTTTAAAAAAGTGAAGTTATTCAGTGTGCACCATATTTTTTATGTTATTTCTTCATAGACAGAAAAAATTACAGTCATTCCTTAAACATTTTATATATAGGTCCGAGAACACAATTAATTCGTAGTGCATTTCTTTTAGAACATAAATGAAAATTAAAAAAATCCCACCTGCGCTTTCTAAAAGAAACTTTTACAGTGTGTTGTACTACTTTTGGGACAAAATATATCAAATTTATAGAAAACTTCATCGCCTCTAACTCAAAATATGGACAATTTTATGTTTAGGGCGTCTTGAAATCTTTTGACAGCTTCCGAAGTGCTCATTTTCAACCTTTTTCAGCTGGACCAAATCACTACTTTCCTTTAAAATTCTGGACCCAAATTTGTTTACAGTGTAATTTCATCCCCCTACTTGCAATTTGAAGCAGTGAACATGGAGAAATAAATTTGGAAGGGGTATAAAAATTAATGGCAAGTAACCCACTGTCAACACTAGGGACTATATTTGTATAGTCCCTAGTGTTGACAGTGGGTTACTTGCCATTAATTTATAATCAAGGGACGACAATGGTGGTCTCGGACCTAATACTATTGAATATATTGTATATCAACTTATATATAATACCGTGTATATATGATGTCATATTAATTGAAAAATAAACATCACGATCAGTTAAGAAACTCCCAACAAATTCTATTATTAGCAGTTGCAATCTGTCAAAACAATGCCAGAAATACAAAGTACTATAAATCATTGCCCTTTCACTTCCTCCTTAGACTGTTGATATCTTACATGCTAGAAAGTAACAGCTATGACACAAACAGATGAGTTTAAAAGTAAACAAAGCATTGCAGTGCAAAATTCCAAAGCAATCAAATATGGTGCTAATGTACATTCATTTTTACCTTGGAAGAAGTTTTTTTTAACAATTTATATTTACATAAATTGAGAAAATTGAGAAAACGACAAAATAAACGATTAAAATTAAAATAATCAGTATAAACATGTTCTATCTCATTTTTGCTCTACAATTTTTTTTATCTGATGTCACTACAAAAACTTTTATCAGAATAGCTTCTATGAGTAAATTAAAATTAGGTATATATACGTCCATAAGACAGCAATCCATCGAATAAAAAAAAATCCCCCAAAAGATTACTGTTGCAAACTTAACTATCAAGAAAATCCTGCATCAACACAAACTTAAACGTCACCGAAGTTTTGATGGAAGCTACCAAATCTACATTTGCGTATCGTGTCACCTTTCTAATGATATTTTGGAAAGAAATTTAAACTTTGCTATCAGGACAAATCCAACCAATTTTTATTACAGCGTCCGAAAAAGATGTGGTTCACTCTAGTCTGCGCCACGAAGCGTTTATGTTCTCCTTTTTCAACTGTCAAGGTTTCATCCATTTTGTTAATTACTTTTTGGAGATAACACATATGAAAAAGCATTATTAATGCAAACTTTGCACATTTATAACACAAGTGGGTATCCTTGTTTCGGTAGACTTAAGTTATATTTTCCGTTGTAATTGTTCTTCAATTTAAGTGCGCAGTTTCCATCTTCAGAAATAAGTGCGCAATTTGAATTTCAGGCATAAAAAATGCACGAAGCAAAAGTCATAACAAGCCAAAGCATTTGACACAAAGCAAATAGGTTTAGACCTTACCATTCAAGAAATATTTTTGTCATTTTTACTCAACCATGGCTTTCTAAGCAACAACAAAATTATATTGTTTACAAACTGCAAGGACGAGCACAAATGTTGTATATATACTACGAAATAATTGTTCGTCACTAGGCGTTAGATATGATTCGGTATAGATTATCATCACGGAGGGGTTACATAGCTACCCACGTCTAATTTACTTCGTCCTCAAATCACCGACTATGTCATAACTGTGTTACAACTAGTTTATGCCAGAATATATACTACACAACATTATGGAATCTGTACATAATACGCAATAGGTACTCATCAATGAGTAACCGTGCTAATTAATTGATTTATGAATAATTTGCAGACAATTTCCAAAGCCTAATTATTATATTACATGTCTTATGTAATCGTTATGATTTGTAACTTGTCAGATGTTCAAAATTGAAACAACATGTGGAAATTATAAAAAGAATGCGGTAAGCTATTAACATTGCTGTTTACTCTTAGTCTATATATTTTTTTTATAATTTGCAACTTTAAAATGATAGCACCCACCGGATACAGAAGTGAAAATTAGTTTCGTATCCGAACATAAAAACTAAATGAAACTTAATTTATAGTAACCAATCAGATTTAAGTTTAAGCATAATACAACTTTTTTTATAAAATAAGTGAGATACCTTCGCATATTTTACACATATATGTTCAAGTTTTATATGTGAAACATTGTTAAACAAGCATTCTGTGAGTACATAGTCCTCTACCGGTTTAACATTCGTTGTAATGGAACAAATTTCTAACTTGATCTATAACTTGTCAATTACATAAAATAACCAACAAACATACACTAAATTCTTATAAAATCACTTAGGAAAAGGAAACAAATCCAAAATATAATTTATCTTAATACATTGGATTTTTTTTAATTGAGTTATTTCCCTTGGAACAGAGATCTAGACTAGTAAATTTAAATAAGTATTTCATTAAAAAAATATTCTAGGGAAAGTTAAAAATAAGTTCCCTTTGACCAGAAAGTTATTCATTGATAAGCATTTCTTCCAAATTTAATTCTAGAAAAGGGCTTTAACTGAACAAGAAGAAAAACTTAATTCGTGAAAATCGAAAAAAAATCAAAAAGTCTGGAAAACTGATTTGCCAGACTGACGGACGGAAAGACGGACAGACAGAGTGCAAACTTACAGTCTCCTTCGACTTCGGCGGTAGGGGTCTAATAAATATATACATGTGCATGCTGGAAGTAAATTTTACCAAAAAAATATATGACTTGTATGAAAGTAGTCTTTCAGCCGATCTAGAAGAAATATTCTAAAATATATTTCTTGCGATCTAGAAAGAATGGCAAGTGTTTAAAAGGATTTATTTTCCTCGCGGAATGGTTTATTTCATGATGTTAATGTGATATTCAACACGAGTGAAATGACGAAATTTATGATAAAGCCCGATCCACCACGATATACATTTTAAAGGTGAAATGAAAGGGTTTTTTTAATTTCTGGTTCTGCGCATGTAAAAAAATCTGAAAACTTATAGGTGAAATATCATTGACCAAATTTAGATTGTTAATGATCACCAGTGTGAAAAACTGACTATATAGGTTTAGAAATTGTATATATTCTATTAGCTCAGTACCAAAAATCAGAAGCATGAAAAGAACAAGGTACTTTAATACGTTTTTTTTTAGAAAATCGAAGATATGAATGTTGCTGTAAAACCAATTCAAAGCAAGATTCAGTTTGCTGCTGGTACCATCATATGCTTAAAGTATATGTGTTAGCAAACATCATATTATGAACTTAAAATTTGGAATTTTCGCGTTTATCTTTAAGATTATTAAACATAAGTCCAATATACATAATTACCTCTTACTGGTATTTGAAATAAAAGAAGGTACACAATACTTGGAAATAAGTATTCTATATGTGTTTATAAAACTGAGATCGGTTGTATATATACTGGTTTTATGTTATTTCAATTATCTATTTCAAGAGAGAACTTTCACGCACCTTCTCATTTACATAAAGGATCGACAATAAGTCGAGATGAAAGAAGATTTGGCAGGTAATACATCAAGTTCATTTACCCTGCTAATAACGAAGAAGTTGAATCACTCGCAAGGATAGGTATATCTCTGTTGGTAATTGATTGCTAATAAGAAGGAGTATAATAATATGTCTATGTTTTGATAATATGTTTGCCTCTTCTTATACATGTAGTTGTACCTAAGAACAATGACTAGTTGATGTTTCAATTAAGTTCAGTGGCAAGTATGTGAAGGGATTCACTATGGCAAGTAGATGTTTGAGTATGAGGTACTCAGTTGATAGAGATCTTAATTTTTTAATAAAGATAATGGCATTGCTTTGGAAATTAAGTTGAGGAAGTAATGTTACCGATTTAGCCGAAACAACATTGATAAAACAAATTTAAATTATATCATCAGTTTGATATCCACTGATGTATTCGATCGAGGTAATGATGCTGATTGCATATTCCTAATTAATTCCAATTATCTTGGTGTTGCACGCAGAACTAAAGACACGCGATAATCAGAACAATTTGCACTTATTATTTCTATAACGTAATCTGATTTCGTTTCCATTTGCTTGGAAACTCGGTGCCAGACAAGTAAGTACATGTATGTAAAAATATCCACGGTTAGCATAATATGTCTGGTCACTGTTACATAGATATAAGAAGATGTGGTATAAGTGCCAATGAGACAATTATATATGGCTAGTTGTGATGTAATTGTGTCTACCATGTGGCATGTCTGAGGGCGTGAGTAGACGAGAAAGAGGAAAATAGGCCAACTGTGGAAAATAAAGGGCCAAAAAGTATAGAGTAGAGAATAACAGGTAAAGTTTATCAAGAATAGAGAAAAATGTCCTAAAATGATAAAATAATACAGAATTGAAGACACCTTTCCCTATCCAGAACCTCATGTCTACCAAATGTTTTTATTTTATAAAGTATTTTAGTACATAAGGAGATGTGTCACAGTTTAAGCTGGCTATGGGGTAACTGTCCACCAGACTAAATGAATTAAATGTAAGCAACTACAGGTCATAGTATGGTCTTTTAAAATGAGCAAAACCGAGTACAACTTCTTACATGGCAAAATGTAACACAATTCAAATGAGAAAACCAAGGTCTGTTATATTCAAAAATCAACGAATAAAAAAATATCAAATGATATACAGCAACAAACAACAACTGGTGAGTTGAATGATCCTGACATGGACAAGGTACATAAAGAAGGCGGCAGGGTTAAACAAAATCACGCACCAAACCCTCTGCTTTCCATGGACAGTGTTTAAGTAGCACAACGTTCTAACAAACTATAATCAAAGTGCTTGTACGCACTGAAGTGTAAACTAAAGATTGCTTCAATTTATCTAGGGAAGTAAAATTAAGTATTGCATCGGTTGAAGTTGATTTAACAGCAATTCTAGACAAAGGAAGATAACTACAATTTTTAAGATGACTTTAAGGTTCATCATAAGGAATTGAAAAATATGTCCGTGTTTACACCTCAAAAATTACTATGAGTACAGACAAACTGGTACATCCAGGAAAGTTTTAAGGCATGGCAGGAACTAGATATATAAAAGTTATATGAAGTCTACGTTTCAGAAAATTAAAAACTTACCTGCATTTTGATGTGCATTTTTTTCCAGTCTGCAGAAGATAGAAAAATAAACAAACACCCGAATTTCATTTGATACGGTCCACTCAGTTACACAGTTTAAACCTGTTAAATCACCTATTATTTACAGGTGTATATTGTCCATTTAAATCAATACTACTCACAACATTGATTATATGAGGGGAGCTTCTCAATCGTTTTCAATACTTAGTTAATTTTTGCACATTCTGCAGGAACGAAAAAAAATGGATAGCAAAATCTAGAAAAGTTTATAATTTTCTGAAACATAAAATGCATTTAAAATTTATATATCTAGTTCCTGCCATCCCTTAAAACTGTTGCAGGTGTATAGGTTAGTCTGTACTCAGAGTAAAATTTGGGGTGTAAATACGGCCATTTTAGCCAAAAGGTTATGATGAACCTTAATAGTGACATCATTTATATTTTTAGAACAGATATTAGAACCAAGCACCAAAGGTTTAATAATTTTCTTGACAAGTACAACATTAGTTTTGGCTTGAATATCTGAGCATATATTACACCAATAAATTTCTAGAAATGTATAGAATGGTATGAGCAATGCACTATATCTCATGCATGAGTGTATCAAAGATGTGAGAAATGCATAAATACAGTGACCTCCCAAAGGATTAACAAGAATTTAAAAATATGGTCACGTTGATTTTTTTTTCAAATTCAAAACTTAATCTTA
Source organism: Mytilus trossulus (assembly GCF_036588685.1). Lineage (NCBI taxonomy): Eukaryota > Metazoa > Mollusca > Bivalvia > Mytilida > Mytilidae > Mytilus > Mytilus trossulus. Next base: position 1,084,760 of record NW_026963340.1, on the reverse strand, counting down.
AAAGTGCTACAGTTTAGTCGGGTGGCCTTGGATGTACAAATACGCAGCCACATCTGGTCGGAAAGGAGACATTAAATTCGAGGCCGGTGTAAGGATTCAGTTACTTTAATATCTAGCATGTTCCAAGGGGCGTTACGAAAACAACATGTTCAAGTTGGGACCTTAAAAATAAACTCTCCATGACCATTTCTTAACCACTAGCTAAAGATACCCTCCATCTAGCTTCCTAAATATTTTTTGTTAATTCGATATAACATGTGTCAGGCGAGCTAGCAAATACATAGTTTGCAACAGACGCATCACAACCGGAGGCTCTTCAATGCTTAATTGATAGGGGTGCCTTCTGTTATCCACCCTTTTCATATAGTTGAGATTTAAAATTTCGTAGGTCATAATGCAATCATTTTTCCATATTGGTAGGTTTTCATGTGTGCAGTATTGGAAAAGTGTAATCCAAAAGTGTCAAAAAGGGAGCGATTTTTTTTTGATAAAATACAGCGTTAACACTAAATGACTAAGAAAGTTAAAGGGCTTTTCATTTGACAAGTAACTGTATTGACCCTGTCATATATTTCTTGGAGTTTCTTCCACCTTTCCACATATTTTCAAGCCTAAAAATGTGACACGTCCTATCACCTTTTTATATTAGAACCATTTAAAAAATCAAATATGTTTTGTCTTTATGTGACCAAATAACACGTCTTTACACATGTTACATGTTATCCTAGTTTTCTTTTATACATGTATAATAGTTTTCACTTAATTTCAAATTTCTATTATCTTGATCAAAGTGCATTTACCATATATATTATCCCCCCCTTTTCTCCTAGTCATGTATTTGCACCGTACAATCACGTACAGACAGAAGTGTGCGTGAATTATGGTATTAGTGTATTGTTGAAATTGATGGCGCTGATGGATAAAACGTTAGATGTGTTTTAAGCTATTTTTATCTTCTTAAGTATCTTATCTCTTCATGTACAGTAAATTATAGCTGGTGGAAGTCTGAATACCTTATGCTTTTAAGTTGTTGTTTTTTTGTAATTTGTGTAAATTCCTCCAAAAATTCCTACCTAATGACACTACTATGACCATACATCTCAAATTGAGTCACTTTATTAATCAAAAGAGGGGTCAGTGAAAACTTGCTACTTTCAACAATGAAGACTTTTAAAAGTCTCAGTAGAGATTAGCAAACAATCGGAGACTACAAAAAAAATATTTTAAAACGAATTAATAAATGAAACCCGAACGACGTGTAGACAGTTGGTTGTAATACCCAGGGAAAACCCTTCAATACGCGACATTAGGCAGTTTGAATTTAATACAATAAAGTCCAGCGAACTACATCAAAGAGTTTGGATTTATCATGAAAAACAGAAACACAGATCAACTGAAAGTCAAAGAATCAATGTCAATCGAAAACAATGTTTATTTCTATTTTCTATAGTATATCTTACTTATGTTGACCCATGCAGAAACAGTAGTTTTAGATACCCCCTGAGGGCGTTAGCCCGACTAATCGTATCAAATTAGCACCATGATATTTTAAATGGGTAATTCAAAATCAAAGCTATCAATAGTTTCGAAGATGGATCATGAATCTGACCTTTTTTTTTTATTCAGCCTTACAATGCAGTATATCCAATTACATTTAATGTGTTAATAGGTAAAGAGGTGCCATGTTATCTTGTAATACAGTGGGAACGAACAAAATGAACCAGAATGCACCAATTGGCCCTGTAATTAAACTTTTATTAACTGTAATTACACTTTCCGTAGTTTTTAAATAAACAAACCAAGGAATGTTTATTGTGCTTCAGAATTTAACTTCTTTCTCATTTCATTTAGTATTGTTCCTAAGGAGACAATTCCTTTATCTATTTCAACAACCTTGCGTACAATGATCAACATCTGCTTTTACTTTACAAACTATTTTTACCTACAGTATACTTCTTCCAGATGTTAAAGACATATTTCTTACCGTTTCTTTCCAATCTTTTGAATTATATCAGTGTCGTCCATTTAAATAAGTTATTCCAACAAATTTCATACAAAACTTTTTACAAAGATCATGAAATACGAAAACTTGGCAAGATCTGAATCGTTAGTCAGCAGACGACCGCGGATGAATCACAGCTGCTGCCATGTTTTAGGAGTGAAATGTCCAGGAACTATTTTACCAGAATCGACAGGAGCAGTCAAAGATCACAATAGTTGAAGAAGTGTGTATATCATGAGGTGTATATAAATAATCATCACAGCGCGGGGAGATGCAATCACGAATAATTAGAGGCCTATTAGGAACGTTCTGACATCTACAGAATCTTCCACAAGTGATGGATATAAAACTAAGCACTGTTGCGATTATCACAGTTTTTTCTAACGTTTGCAGTCGTAGTCTACAGAATATTAAATTGATTTCAAACATAAAAAAAAAATATTACGCTTTTTACGATTTTTTTTTTCATAGTCCAACATCGTATGCGATTGTACATACAAAAAACGGCCCAAACTTGTGCGTGTGTTAATATTAATTTTTGCTCACTAGTTATAAACGAAAATCTCAAAGTTGACAAATCCTTTATTTCCAACTATATCAGTTCTCCTTCCTTAATGTTCATAAAAAGCCACTGTCAACTTTATCTTTTTCTCTTTCCCTTATTGTACAATTCAATGTATTGTCAGAACTGTTCTCATTATGAAATTCTTCTCAAACATTATCCGCTGTGTGACAGGAGACCACTTTTCAACATTTTACAAATACGTGTCATCTATAATAGTATAATAGTCCATCGGATTTGATTAGAAAAATATCAGAATCTAGTTAGAATTTAAATTCAAGAATATGAAAAGAGAAACAAACTTCTTGCGTAAAAATATTAAAAGGCAAGTACATGTACCGAAGAAGTGAACCAAATTACCATTAAGGGTTATTTAGAAAACCACGAGGGATAATAAAAGTTTGGTTTTATAAGAACTTACCCTCCCCTCTGCGGAGTTAGTAGCTCCGTCATGATTGTTGCAAATTGTTAATTTTCATATACATATATTACATATAAACATGCATTTTACAAAAAGTTAGACAACAGTTCTATTAGTAACATAGCAACACGTCTTATCCTGACGAAATGATTCATCTATAGTCTGAAAATAAATTTGAAAGATACTAACTTTGATTAGTTATCTACAGTTAAAAGCATCCTGTATGTATTATCTCAGTCTGATCACATTCAAGTGTAATGGGTATGCTTCCTTTATTTTACATTTAAAATTGGTTTAAGTATATTTTAATGTTCATTTGTATAAACTCTGGTATAATCATGCAGCGTTTTCAAGTGTTTAAAGCCACAATGGACATAGGCGGACATACATCAACACCAATGGTCGATTTGGGTATAGAAATATATGGTGAAATGGACGGCACTCGTACGTCCGTATGTCTACGTGAAATGTCTAAATACATATAATAGCGCCATGTACAAAGACATGACAGGGGCATACAATGTGATGCTTTCTGTGGCCTGCAACACCTATTTTGGCCTGTGTCAATGCACAATATCTGCTCCGATGCAGTATATATTTGCTTACAAGATTTAGAATATCTAAAGTTATAAGTTTTTAGCTTTCAATGTGCAAATAGCATGCAGCATAAAATATGAACTTAGCCTGTGAAACACATACGAGTGTCAATTTTGTGTAAATTGCATTAATAATTGTTATAAAAATTAGGGGTATATATATATATATATATATATATGTCGTTTCCAGTAAGACAAATAACAACGAAGGACCAAATGACAAAGATGTGAACCATAATATGTCGTCGTTGTGTTTCAACATGTTCAATAACAAGCAAAACCAACACTGGTAGTTAACTATCAAAGGCTATGGTATGACTATTTGACTGAAAACATCATTGCACTATAAGTCAACATATATTATTGATCTTTAGCCAGTGATTGCCATGCGAACATTTGCAAACATGGAAAAGGGTGGAAGCCAATTTTGATGCCAAAATATACCTTCTTAAATTAAGCACCATGCAAATGTCTTTCTATGAGCTCGCGGTAGACGGATAGTTGTTCATCTGTAAAGGGATGGAACGGTATATGAAATCCTGGCAGGTGGATATTCGTTCATCTACGGGAAGGTGGGATTTTTACAGTCGATTGTATTGAGTGTGTAGGTAAAGATATATCTTTGGTTGGTTGCTTGCTAGCTAAACATTGAAGTCATTATTAGGTCAGTTAAATTACCGTCCTTTTAGAGTAGACTAGTCCGACATTAAACAAATCTGTCTGTCTGTACGACTAGACTACTTCTAAAGGAGGGTAGAATACCTTACTTAATGATTTCATGGTTCAGCTAGCAAGCAGGCTACTAATCATAGATATTACCTTTGCCTACATACTCCATGCAATTAGCTGTAAAGGATTTTGGAATCATTCGGTCACTCGATTGTCAACTTACCTGGATTTTTCTGGTTGATGAACTTCCTCGGAATCGACGGGAGAAGATTTTGACATCGTTAGATGGCGAATTTCTGTTTAAATCAAAGCAAACTTTTTTATATAAATGAACAGACAGATACTGAGAGTGGAAAATACCACATGGGTGGACATGTCGGAATGGACGCAAGCAATTGGGAAACACTCTTGAATGACCTTAAATGTCCTATGCTAAGATGGTTGCCGGTTGTCATACAAAATGGGTTCATCTATATTTATGTTTGTTTACCAATTCACAGTACACATAATTAATACATGCAACGCAAGCGTTTGTAAATACATGCATCTTCTGTGTCCTATGGTTGAAATTGATATACTAGTATAAACAGGTCATGCTTTAATTTCCTGAAATCAGAGTTAGTGAAAAAGTCTAGAAAAAAAAGTACTCATGCATGGAATCTAAATTGGTTCAAATTCGATTGTTTCTTATCTTTTCAAAACTCTACTAGAACTCGACCCATACTGTATCGATCTTTATTTATAAACGCTATTGGATTTTCAATGGCGCTTTATACCATATAAAGGGGGAGCAATTTATTTTTGCTTCAAATCGTTCTTGAAGATGCATATTCACACACAAGCGAAAGGATTTATGCTTATTAATATATGTAAAGAGTATCAATCATATTTGTAAAAGGGAGGAAGGAATAATATTGTTAATTTAAATCGTGTTTTAAGCAGTTCAAGCGGCTAATGTATGAGGTATTATTTCTAGGTTGCTTTTCTTTGGAACGTTTATTTAAAAAGTGTACGTTTTAATCAAAGATGTAACCCGTTGCTTGATTTTTTATCATAATGGAATAATAAATAGTTTTATAAGAGATGAACTGATTGCATGGGTTTAATTAAGCAGGTTGAAATGGGGATTTACATGTGATATGTATCACTCTTATTTGTATTGAAAGTGGTCGATTGGCTACTTCAAACATTCGAAAAATTCCGTTGTGCTCAGGCTATACCTAAGATCATCCCCAGCTTTTGTAAGGTTCGTGTTGTAGCACCTAAGATCATCCCCAGCTTTGGTGGGGTTCGTGAGCACCTAAGATCATCCCCGGCTTTGTTGGGGTTCGTGTTGCAGCACCTAAGATCATCCCCGGCTTTGGTGGGGTTCGTGAGCACCTAAGATCATCCCCGGATTTGGTGGGGTTCATGTTGCAGCACCTAAGATCATCCCCGGCTTTGGTGGGGTTCATGTTGCAGCACCTAAGATCATCCCCAGTTTTGGTGGGGTTCGTGAGCACCTAAGATCATCCCCGTTTTTAGTGGGGTTCGTGAGCACCTCAGATCATCCCGGTTTTGGTGAGGTTCGTAAGCACCTAAGATCATCCCCGGTTTTGGTGGGGTTCGTGAGCACCTAAGATCATCCTCGGCTTTGGGGGGGTTCGTGAGCACCTAAGATCATCCCGGTTTGGGTGAGGTCGGAGCACCTGAAATCATCCCCAGTTTTGGTGGGGTTCGTGAGCACATAAGATCATCCCGGTTTTGGTGAGGTTCGTGAGCACCTAAGATCATCCCGGTTTTGGTGAGGTTCGTGAGCACCTAAGATCATCCCGGTGTTGGTGGGGTTCGTGAGCACCTAAGATCATCCCGGTTTTGGTGAGGTTCGTGAGCACCTAAGATCATCCCGGTTTGGGTGAGGTTCGTGAGCACCTGATATCATCCCCAGTTTTGGTGGGGTTTCGTGAGCACATAAGATCATCCCGGTTTTGGTGAGGTTCGTGAGCACCTAAGATCATCACGGTTTTGGTGAGGTTCGTGAGCACCTAAGATCATCCCGGTGTTGGTGGGGTTCGTGTTGCCTTTTCTAATGTTTTCTGTATTGTGTTTAGTATACTGTTGTTTTTCTTATTTACTTGTTTAACTATAGCGTTATCAGTTTTTTTCGACTCATGGGTTTGAATGTCCTTTTTGGTATCTTTTGCCTCTTTTTTACACTAAGTTTCCGAGAAAAACTTCATCGCTCGCGACTAAACATTTGAGAAGCGTGTTACACGTATTTTTGAGAAAGCTTCATTGGTATCGACCGTGTGTGAGGTAAGCGGCACTCAGTTTAAAAAAGAACTTATTTTGTAGGTTAAAGGCTGGTGTATCCTTCACATCAAATGAGTATGAACTTTCTGTCACAATCATTTATTCACATGAAAATAAGGTCAACTCGTATAGGTATAACAGGTTTTCAAATCGTCTTTGCTAGATTGTTGTTTGTTTGTTCATTCGTCATTTTTGTTTGTTTTTTTGTTCATTCATCAATTTTGTTTGTTTGTTTGTTCATTCGTCATATTTGTTTTTTAGTTTGTTCATTCGTCACATTTGTTTGTTTGTTTGTTTATTCGTCATTTTCTTTGTTAGTTAGTTATTTTGTCATTGTTGCGAATGTTGGTGTCCGTCTGGTTGGTGGGTGCCGTTACTGCTCTATCAAATTATTTACAGACTTGTTAAATTGCTAGAGGAATACCTGTTTGGACAATTAACCACACATTTACAATTACATGTGTTTCTCGTTCCTCTTTTTTTATATAGATTATACCGGGTTGTTTTTTTTGAGTGCCTTTATAGCTTACTGTTCGGTGTGAACCAAGGCCATACCTGGACATATAATGGTTTACTTTTATAAATTGTGACTTGGGTGGAGACATAGATACATAGATATAGGAAGGTGTGGTATGAGTGCCAAAAAGATGCTGACTTATTTGCACTCATACCACATCTTCCTATATCTATGTATCTATAGTCCTTAATTTTGTCATTACAACAACTTGCTGCCATCGTTTCCTCACTTTAAAGTTGTGACATTTAATTATTGTCATCCATTTCTTTTATTTGTACTTATTATTTATGTATTGTACGTCCAATTTTTTAAAAGAGTTTCAAATGTCATGTAAATATTATCAAAAATTACTTGGAATTTAGAATATTTTAAAATATTTTGTAAATCATCTTTCTTATTCGTACAAAATTAATTCGACGAAAGCCTTAGCAATGTAGATAAACAAAAGATATGTAATTAATCAACAGTGAAGCCGTAAACATAAACCACATGTATACACAAACTGTGATTCTAAATATATTGTTATCACCGTGGAAACCGATTTTCTCCACAGTGGTAGAGTGATGACAGAATCTGAGAAACTACGGGGAGCCAGGGGTGAAGTAATCACGAAGTGTTCCGTAATTATTTATTGCCGATTACTGCTTTATCCGGAATTTCATATATGTTTTAATCAAAAACATATGTAGAGAAATTATCGACCAAATACTTTGAATTTGTGTTGATTTAAAAGGCTTAAACCTGTAAATTCCTTTCTTTAATTATTAGGGTGTAGGTTATATCATATGTTTACTTGTAAAGTTCATGTGTTTTATCAATCAATGGAAGTGTTCATATGGCAAGCAGACAAAATGATGTCTACGTCAACACTGATACTACGATTCAAGGCCGGGCACATGCATGAAATAAACTCCATAGTGAAGGTTCAAATACAAATTTCTATATACATATTCCAGGCATATAATTTGAGGATAAACAGCAAAAGTAACATGCAAGATATTAGTTTGAATTATAAATCTAAAATATCAATAATTTGCAAATATTTTTTTAAGGAAATCTTGTACTCGAAATAATATATTTTCCAATCAAGTGGTGGGGTACGCCATATTCAACCCCTAAATCTGCCACTGATTTGCCACCTTTTTATCTTTTTATTTATTTATGAAATGCACATTTATACCTCTAGGGGTTGATGGATCATATCGCAAGTTCAAGTAAAGTTTGCAATACGAATATAGCGTAAATACTAATTTTTTTTATAGTGGAATGGAAAACAAGTTATTACAACTTATATTGATCCCTATCCACTTTGCGGTACAAGTGCTGCCTTGTAGCGGCATTCGCCTGCTCTTTTCGAATTCTTCAAAGGTGTCTTTAATTAGTATTCATATATATATTAAAAGTGTAAATCGTATATTAGAAAGTATATATATGTACAGGATGTTAAATCAAGACAAAACTCTCTTCGGCAGCTTCCTTCTTGAGTTTAACGTCAATCAAAGTTGATAAATATATTCACAGGAGATTAATAAAATAGGTTTATTATTTTCTTAAGGTTAATTAAAACTGATAGTAAGTTATGAACTGACGTACCTGTTATTTTTCTGTTTTATTTCCACTCATATCAAAATTGAAGAAAGTCAAAGGGTTTAGACAATCAGTGCCAGTAACCTCTTCAGCGATTGTTGCGCATGTGTATTTATCTCTATAATTGATTGATGCAGACGATAGCTTGATTGGATTTGTCGGCTGCTATAAAAGGACATGATGACGTCACTGATTAACTTTCGTTTTCATGCTACCACCTCAAATAGTTGATGGAGAGTTGAAAGATTTCTTATCATATTGACTGTAAACAAGGAAGATAATCTTATTGCTGAAAATTCGTTTAATATTTAACGTCCAGTGGCAAATACTTCATACATGTTCATGACGAAAAAAATAGTATTAGTATATGAATAAGGATAGATGAGAATATGAACAAGAAGTGACTATGAGATCTCTATTTAGATGAAATAAGGCAAAAAGTATCAAATACAAACATGGAGCATACCCGTAGCCAGGGGGGGTTCGGAACGAACCCCCCCCCCCCCCCCCCCCCCCCCCCCCCTTGAAAACAAATAAGCACTGTTAAAGTCGATGTTCTGTTCGAATTGTGACTGTTAAAGTCGAGTTTGTGAGTCAAACGAACCCCTCCTTGGAAATTCCTGGCTACGGGCCTGTGGAAGACCTATTTGTGGAAGTCGGTTGTTATCTTCTCTTTGGTCGGTTTGCTGTTTCTTTGACACATTCCCCATTTCCATTCTCAACTTTTTTAGGTCCGGAGTTATATGATTGATCAATTGTTGTTTATTGCAGCCACTTTCAGCTTTCGTGGCTATATCGTCTCGCACATTCAACATTGTTTCGTTGAGCTAGCCTGGAAGCTGAAAAAACCGGAAAACGTTCAATTCTAGTCTGGAGTCATTTCTTACTTACGTTACAAGTGATAAAAGATTATATATTACTACTGTGATTAAAAAGCTCTATATTATTCGAGACTTATATACTTGTATACTTTTTGTACGTTTTTCTTATGTTTGTTTTGTCTTTGACCAAAATTGTTTTTTGTTTGTTTCGCAAATACAGAATATTTATGTAAGGTTTCTGATGAAACCATGGAGCATTTATTCTATTAATGTCCTATAAAACAATTTGTTTGGATTTTTTTTTAGCAAAAATTGAAGCATCAATTTGTGAAATTTACATTATCTAACATTTGAATCACATTTTTAATACACAAGTCAGAAAGTATATTTCACCAATGTATCGAAATGGTCACGTTTCGTGATATCCGACTAGCAACATATAAATAAATGTGTTACTGTATGCCATATTGTACCATTATATCGTTGTATAGTACTTTTCTTGTGTTTAAAAACCTATATTTCCAGTGGTTTTCATTGCTTCTTTGTTAATCTTAAAGAAATGTTTTATTTCTTTGTCAGATATAAAACATTTTTTTTCATCATCACCGCACCTTTTTTAAAATTGTTATCGACCTAGAGCAAATCAAGAATAATTCAGTTCAAACCGGTCACTGCTATTATGGAGTCGACCTGTGGCTGATTTGGCGGGAACATGCAGTGCGCTGAGAGTGGCGTTAGGGGACGACCATTTGATATTCTGGGAGGGGGGGCAGGAGGATTTTGAAAATAAATAACTCAGCCTTGATAATCACCAAAATAAATGGTTTGTTCTGTGGTAGTTTGAAAATAAATAACCTGACTTGCAATGTATTGAAAATAAATAACTCAGCAGGTCTATAGCTTCTTGGGCCTTCAGCGATATCAAAACCCTTCAAAAAATGTTTGCCTCGCTCCGATCGGCAAAATATTTTTAACAATACTTTGGATAAAAGGCTAGATAAAACCAAACTAAATTAACTTTAATAATATGTATGTGTGTTGTATACAATACATGTATATTGCTTGGGACATTGCTTGGGAATATAAATGATTCATTTCGTGAAGAAAATTATAAAATACTTAATCTAATTATACCAATTGTCTTTTATAATATACTTATTACTATGTATTTGTGTTTCGTTAGTCCTGTCTCGCTATGTATTATCTTAGTGTATTTGTATATATATTGTCCTCTTGTACACAAGTCATGCAAGTATGTGTCTGAGGTTATGAAATAAATCTTGAATCTTAACATTTCTGCAGGGGATACTGATCTTTTCTGATTAAATGGTACATAATGACTTGACTATACATGTATTATTCATAATTAACAAATATTTAAAAAAATGTATGTTTTCGACTATCATAAATATAGTTGTGAAAATGAATAATCAGTCCCTTGCTTTAATGAAAATGAAAAATCTTGCTTCAATAGTGCAGAAAATGAATAATCTGTCCTCTCAGTTTACAAAAATAAATAACCGATCAAAAACAAATTCTCCTGCCCCCCTCCCCCCCCCCCCAGAATATCAAATGGTCGCCCCCTTAACCATCTTGAAAGTATCAGTTTAACTTTGAGATGAAGAACGTTAACAAGTAATTTTATTTCGTAGATTGGCTCATCTTATCATTTACACACATTATAGACATTATTGTAATAGTGCACCAGTATAATGCTGTTCTCTCCTTTGGAACAGACCAGCAACAAAAAAAGAGGCTGAAGTATCTGGTCTAATACTAGAACTATATAAATAGCGAAGGGTTAATAGTTCTCAGTGCAATTTTACTGAAATATATATATATGTATTTATGATTTTGTTATGTGCATATCATGAGGTTTGATGAGCCTGTGTAAACACATGGTCGAATTTTTATCCGATTGGGTCAAATCTTATATTCTGATTTCAAAATTGTTGTTTTGACAAAGAGTGTGCTGATAGGGGTCAGTTAAAACAAAGTTTTTGCACCGTTCACTTTCAATTGCCCTTGTACATCTACAAAATACTTCTCAAGTTAACTTCAATATGTTTAAGATTACAAGAAGGTACATACTTGGGAAAAAATAATATCTGAACATAATTACAATAATTTAAGAAAAAAAAAGTTTAATTAGTTTAGATAAAAAAAACAAATTATGATCTAGCAATTTAGATGATTGTTTTTACTTCATATTTCCGTTTTACCTCACTTATCGGATCCAGAGTTTGGGGTGAGGTTGCTACGGCTAGACCCCTTTTTTTAAATTGGAATCCGCTTGTATTACGCTACACTCGAACACATTTTTTACATTAGAATTGATTGTTGGTATTTTATTCTTTTGGTAAAAGAAAGCCATTTTATAGATGAAAACACAAAATTAGATGGAATAGAAATATTGCATTCCAGTATAATTCTTGCTACTCTTTTTTGAAGTTTTATGATTCCATCTGAATCTGTTTTTAATAAATTTCCCCAAAGAACTACAATAGTCTTACTCTATATATGGTAGACTATATGCATTATAAAATGCTTGCCTTGTACGTATTGGCAAATATACTTTATTATAAAAGTGATATTTCAGAGGAGATAATTTTACATATCCGATCAACATGATCTTCCCAGCTTAATTTTCATTTCTGATTAATGTCAATTCCAAGTAATTTGAAAGAACGGACATTCTCAATTCATGTTCAGTCGTTGACGGTAATACATAATTCTGATAGTTGTGTAAGTTTTTGTTTTAAACCCAATTTCATAAAAAAAAGAAAGTTTTGTTGTGCATTATTTTCATACTGTCATTCTTACACCAAGATTGTATATAAGTTAGCATTTAAATCATTTTGCAATATGCTGTTTATTTAATGTTTTTATCATGTAATGCAATGATGACTCATTAGCATATACACCCTTGTTGAATTGTTTAACATGAAGTGGTAAATCATTTATATATTATAATTAAAATAACAGCGGACCTACTGAAATAGAACATTGTCAAGAATCAGTCCGGTCGACATTGCGCATGCGTGAATTCAGATACCCTACATGGATACAATCGTTATATAGAAGTTGTATGGAAAATAATCTTTAACAGACGATATTCGATTTTCTTCTCAGTTCTTTTCTTCACTGTTGAGATCACCATAATCCTTAATGTGTCTTCTTTTTAATGATATAAATTATTTTAAATGCAACAAATTTAGATTTTTCATAAAGGGATGTCAAATGGCTTACATTTGCCGTTATTCTTGCAGAAAATGTCATTTTTAGGAAAAGTGGTCAGTTTTGAAAAAATAAATAAAATACTTTTACTGATGACATTCCTTACCTGTTGAGACCAAGAGAAAGATGAAAAGTTATAGTTTAATGTGGTGTAGTTTATTTTTAAATTGGTTATTGTCTACTTGCACCAAATTTGATTTAAAAGTAGGCGATTTTAAGTTTTTATTCTATCAACTTTTATTTGACAACATGATACATTGTTTGTGTAAACAGATAGCAGCTTATTTATACAGTCACGCTGAGACATAATAATTCATGTGATATAGTTTAAACGACGTTTTGTATTAACTATGTTTAGGGCTGAAGGAATTACAAAACACTAAATAATATGAAATTCACGTTTTTATAATTGAAGTTATTTATAATCAAAGTTTTTGTTTGTGTCTGTTTTCACGTGCTTATAACCGATATTAAATAAAGTATGAGGATGCAATCATAATCTAAACGAATTGTTTTAATTATCAATACACAATCACTTTTTTTTTAATTAATGGGATTAAATGCGTTTGGAAATTTAAAAGACATTTTCGGATTTTAATATTTGTAAATATATAAGGAAGTGGTGAGGTTGGCTTTTTAAACGTTAACTATAAATATTTTAGACTTTTTTTTTGTTTATTTTGTATTGATATTCATTTAAAAAATCATCAGGATCGTAAAATTTACAATTTAATTCTAATAGATCATAGTAAATGAAATTATCATCTTAATGCATGTATGATTTATTTTGAAAAGTTGTCCTCCATGATATATACTCTATTATTAATGTACATAATTATTTCATATACATATATAAAATGTTGTTTGACAAAAATCTGTTTCGTCCTTTGTTCTGATTATTTTTTAAGTCTCTATTGAGATATTAATTATGTAATTTTAACGGGATGACCTACTCTCCACCCACGAAATTCACAGGCTACTACTATATAGGGTTCTGTAAACTTTAATTGAATAATTTGGCTGTCATAATGTATGAAACACTTTCTTTTCCTTCATAAATGATTTAAACAGAGCCATAGATATTCATAGATATATGTATATCTACTAATTTATATCTCTGGTTTAACTTAGAAGTCAATACGATAATTTACAAAATAAGACGAGGTGGTATGATTGGCAATGAGAATGGAAACGAAAAATGTGTAAAAAAGATAGTCAACAATCCGACCAAAGAGCAAGAAATAGCCCAAATCCACAAATTGGTCTTAAATGCAACACAAGAATATTCCGCGTGCGCTAGTTTGCCCCTATACACAAAGTTAACTATATTTCATCAAAAAGAACGCCACATGTAACTCCGTAACATAAATAAACCAAAGTTTTTAAAAAAAACCTTGCACGCACGCACACAAGACTAACAAAGGCCAGATGTTCCTTACTTGGGACAAGCACAAAAATGCGGTGGGTGAAACGTGCTATATAACAGATCTCATGTTAAATGTCGAAACAATGAAAATAGGGGGAAACCCAATTAAACGAACAGGTATATGCTTAATGATGGCAATAACACCAAGAAAATAAATATTTCAGACAGCAACTTCAAGAAACGACAACCACATATATAGTTACAAGTAATTTGTTCCTGGCTTTATAAAACGGAACTAGAAACCGTGATATTCAGCGGGGTTAAAATGTTTGTGAGTGCTCAAATATATCTGTGGTATGAAAGCACAACACACGACAAAACTGTTGAAATTAGTAGAAAAGGCTTCCATGTCAGATTGGTACGAAACTTATCTACAGAATACAAAAGATCTAAAGTACCGATTTGAAGATAAATTATCCACCAGTACACATCCAAAAAAATATTTAAAAAAAAACAAAGAGATGTGGTATGATTGCCAATAAGACAACTATCCTCCAAAGTTCAAATGAAGTGGACGTATTTAATTATAGGCAACCGTACGGCCTTCAGCAATGAGAAACACATACCATTTAATCGGCTATAAAAGAACCCAACATGAAAAAAATATAAAATTATTCAATTGAGAAGACTACATTCATAACAAAACAATTTACGAAAAAAAATATGACCGACATTAACCAACAACACTTTATTTTACTCGAGGAATTGTGTTGTTATCCGCACTCAAAGTATACTGTTAAATTTAATAATTTTGAACTGTCGATGAATGTTTGAAATTAAATAAAATGAAAAACATTTCGAATTCTTGAGGTACCAGGTATATAGGAAGCTGTGGTATGAGTGCCAATGAGACAACTCTCCATCCAAGTCACAATTTGTATAAATAAACCTTTATGGGTCAAGGTACGGTGTTCAACACGGAGCGTAGTCTCACACCGAACAGCAAGCTATAAAGGGCCACAAAAATTACTAGTGTAAAACCAACGGTCTAATGTATATAAAAAAAATAGAAACACTTGTGAATCACATAAACAAACGACAACTACTGGACATCAGATTATATGAATAAAAAAAGAATCGCAAGACAACAGCCTTTCAGCCAATTACATGTGAAATAGTTGTACTAAAATTTCAATTACATTTCAGTCAGTTTGATGCTCAATTCATTTTAAAGAATAATATCTATTTTTATTTATATGCATCTTACATTTACCAATTGAGATCAAACATCGTGAGACGTTTTAAATAGGACTTATAATCTTCTTTAGTAGTCCCGGGTTTCAACATAGATCGAAGATCTCTCCGGCCTTCAATCAATTTAACAAACTGCAACAAAATACAGAAAACATGATTCGAAATTATCTTATAGATAACATCTGGTATTGGTTTTCACTGAAATTATCTTTACAAAACAGCGGGTGTTCGACCCCTCAATTGTGCGTCTTATCGCACATGTCAAATTATCAAGTAACCTCATGTGGAGCGAGGATGGGTTATCGTCCTTGTCGATACTATTAATTGTTATCAAATTGAGTTATCTCCCTTAAACCGGACAGATTCTTGGCAATGACCTTCAGGCCGTGACTCCATACTTTACAAACGATCATTATCAGATTTAATGTTAGCGTATTGGGCTTCTTGTTGTCTTTCACATAATTAAGACTATGCCTTTTTGTCCTAGGTTGGGGCCCCCTATCTAGATCCGCCCCTGGGTGACACGGGGTCACCTATAAAAGTGTATCAACTTCTGTTTTCTTTTACTTATCCGGATTTTTAAAGTTAACCGAGACCGATTTCTTTGATAAAAATTTGATATCTTTGTTAACTTCCTGTTTTGAAAATCCAACACAGCTGGTTTCTACAATGAACTTAATATAGTGAGTTTACAAATCCTACCCCAAAGTAGCTATGGAAAGGATACCTTTTGGGTACACTGAGTTGGAGTATCCAGAGTAACCCCCATACAAAACTCGGTATCAGGTCCGTTCGCGCCCAATACTCTTTCGCACCCTACACGTTCGCACCTCGCACGTTCGCACCCAATTCAAAAACAAGTTCCAGTTGAATAATTTGAAAATCATGATTGTTGTTTTAAATTGCTTTGATGTAAGCACTGCATGTATTTAGCTACGTATATGAGTAAAACCACAGGCACTTGTTTTCTATCCATGCCCATGGGAAGATCTACTATCTGTTGTAGACCTGGAGATATAAAGGTAGTCTAACTAGTTGAGTTAGGGAAGATCTTCTTTGGCTCAATTGGTTAGAGCGCTGCCTTTAGATCCTGAGATTGAGGGTGCGAATCCCGCTGGTACCATCCATGGATTTTCACATCATTGGCGCTGCGAGCAATTACTACTTGTACTAACAAGTGTATATAGGTGCCTGGCAGTTTGATATGGGGTCATGGTGGTTGACCAGCGGTCATAAGATGACCATGACATATCTAGGTGGAACTGGCAAGAGGATTTCCGAGTAGATATCTCGGGGTTGTACAGGTAGTGGACCTGTGATTTGCTCGGATGGATGGTACGCAGCCCGAAAAAAAGAAAAAGGGGAGGAGTGTTGTAGACCTGGAGATATAAAGGTAGTCTAACTAGTTGAGTTAGGGAAGATCTTCTTTGGCTCAATTGGTTAGAGCGCTGCCTTTAGATCCCGAGATTGAGGGTTCGAATCCCGCTGGTAACATCCATGGATTTTCACATCATATCCCTACATGTATATATACTGTATTTATTCTATTAATTTCCTACATTTTCCTATAAAACAATTTATTTGGCAATCTTTTTTTCAAAAATTGAAGAATCATTTTGTGAACTTTACATTATCTAAGATTTGAAACACATTTTAATACACAAGAAAGTATATTTCACCAATGTATTGAAATGGTCATGTTTCATGATATCCACCAATGTATTGAAATGGTCATGTTTCATGATATCCGACTACATGTAGCAACATATAAATAAATGTGTATGCCATATTGTACCTTTATATATATCGTACTTTTCTTTGTGTTTAAAAAAAATATATGTCCAGTGTCCCTGTAAACTTTTGCAAGTGACTAGGTTTGTCTGTACTCAGAGTAAAATTTGTTGTGTAAATACGGCCATATTAGCCAAAAGGTTATGATGAACCTTAAACATATATATTACTGGTGAAAACAATGTCATGAATGTAGGTAAGTGTTTTTTAGAAAACGAGGAAAAATATATTTATACAACATGTACAACACATTAACATGATTAAGAACTTGTCAGAATCTCATTATATTCATTATAGTATTTAGAAACAATGAACAAAATATAATTTATAGCAATATTATACACTTATACCATGCATGCTTACCATTTTTTCAACACCAAAATAACATTGTCAGATTCGCACTTTATTCATCATGTTCATTGATGTTCATGTTATTTACTAGAAACAATGAAAAAAATATTTATTACAATAAACTAACCGAAACATGCTGACATGATTAAGAATTATTTAGCACAAAAAAAAAAAATACTGGTAGTCAGAATTTGACTTGATTAAAAAAAAATGTTTAAAGCAACACTTACCATGACACAAAAAACAAAAATGACATAATTTCACTTTAATTAGAAACAATGAAAAAAAATATATATATTTATAACATTACACAAGAACTGTAGTTTACCAAAGCTCTTTTACAAATTATAAACACACAAAACCAATAAATATTGGGTGTGAACGTGTAGGGTGCGAACTAACTTTGGGTGCAAAAGTGAAAGGGGGCAAACCTGAATGGTCGCAAACATGATTGGACACGAACAGATGGGGATTCCATAAAATGTGTACACAATTCAGAATTTTTTCCCTTGTGTGCACTGAAAATTCCATTTGCTGTTTTTTGCAAACAAGAAAAGTATATTCAAATTTTGTACTTAACATGCTTATGTGCCTATGCGTACATTTGTACATCTTTTGTTTTAATTATTAATAATAATTAAAACTGTTATTTTTTTAAAAGCAATCTTTCATTTCAAAGTGAAAATATTAACTAAACTATTACATCAAACTAATAACACATTGCATTTTCCTGTATTTTTAATTTGTATATATACAATGGATATATATGGCTTGTTGTACATGTTGTTAGTGTCTTCCTGTGACATAATTTTCAATTTGTCACTAAATGGTAGAAGTAGAAGTCATTTCTGTTTGAAATTCAATCCCCTGAGAACCATAAGCAGAATTGTCATAAAATGATATACATTTTTGTTACTACAATGTACCTTTTGTAATTGAAGGAAATGTGCCTTTTATCATGTATATAGTTTTAAAAACTACAATGACAAAAAACAAATTATTGTTAAAAATCTCATTCCTCAGTTACTACATCATAACATGTTTATGTTCTTTTGAAAAAAATAATTTAAAAAAAAATAATTCAGATTTATTTCTCTGATTTCAGTTGTGTAAATTACACAGTCATTACAATGTACCTGTACAGAATTTGAACATCTTTAAAAGATTACTTGGCTTAGTCTGACATGTCTGAGTGATGTGAAGTAAAGAAAAGAAAAGCAAGATATATGGTTTGGTATAGCTGCCAGTCAGCCTTACAACTGAAACAAAAGAGATGTAATCCTCAAATGCGGAACTTGTGGAATGATCATTTCTAGTACAAGTATTATTTGATTTAAAGCCATGTCTGTCTCAGTTAACATACATGTACAAAGTCAATTTCAGCTACCTCATGTGAATTTTTCTATGTGCCATATGGATATAACATTATCTTCTCAAAGAATATAGTCATTCAAATTTACAAACTAGTCTTTTATTTTTGTAGTCTTATTACGCTTTAAATATGAACGTGAGGCCCATTGTGTTTGTTGTTGTCGTTGTATGCTGTACGGTTGCAGGATGGATTATTGGACACCATACACTTATTCGAGCGAACAATGAAAATGGTCAATCAGAAAATGGACAAGTGGTGGAAAAGACCAGCTCTGTTGAACAAAAGAAAATGTTGAAACAAGGAGATGACTCTATACAAAATCAAATATCTACCACAAAGGGAGGTAACTTAGATAAAAATCAACAGCTCTCTGTAAAACAAAATAAAAAATCTTCTGGAAGTAATGGAAATGCCTTGATGAACACTGTTGTAAATAATGATGAGGTAATTAACAGTATTAAAAACAGTGATGGAAGAAAAACAAATAAAAAGCCTTCTTTTATATCAGCTGTAAAAGCTAAAATGCAGCCTAATGCCAAAAACATTCAACAAGCAATAAGAAAAGCTAAGCCTGCCGTCACAGATGTAAATGTAAACAATGGTTTAAAAGTGTACTCTCATAATGGTAATGATTGGATTCCTGATAGTGGCATTTGTCAAACTAAAGATCACTTCATAAAAGTTTCATTGAAAAATTCCTGGGGTAATACACCAATTTATATTCATAGTCCACTTGATGACAAATGGATCAGTAAGGACCTGATGAATAGTGGACATTGGGAAGGAGAATTAGTGAATCTAGTGTCACGACTTCTCAAAACAGACAACGATTTACAGTTTGTAGACTTAGGAGCGAACATTGGAGTATTTGCGCTGTCTATAGCAAAGCTAGGAAGGAAAGTGATAGCAGTTGAACCATTGTCAATTAATTTACAGAGATTATGTAAGTCTGTCGAATCTGGTGTTTCATCAGACGGCAAGCCATTTTCTGAAAAAGTCACTATTATACACAATGCTCTTTCAGATATTCGTGAAAAAGTAGAGCTCGGGAAAGATTTTCAAAATGTTGGTGGAACATACGTCTTGAAAGATAGCAATGAGAAAAAAGTTCAAGGTAGTACAATTATTGGAAAATACAAAGATGTTGTCATGACAGCCAAATTGGATGATATCCTTCAACTTCCAAATTTTGATTTCAAAAAAGTTGTTCTAAAAATAGATGTAGAAGGATATGAAACCAAAGTTTTTAATGGCGGAAACAAATTTTTTGATACTGTAGATGTAAAAGCGGTTCTTATGGAATGGCGCTGGCACGAAGGAGCTCACGATCTACAACAGCTGTTGGATTTCTTTCTGAAACGGAATTATAAAGCATACAATCCCAAAGCTAATCCACTAATTCAACTTAAACCAGAAAATGCTCAGAGATGGCCAGGAGATGTTTTGTGGAAAAAGTAATTTCTAAGATGGGGAGGCATGTTGTATTTAGAATAGCTTTCACAAACATGACAAAAGCTCGAAATAACATTTTATATTTTGATGGCATTGTTTGTATGCAGCATATACTGAAATCTAGCTTAATAATTTATCTAACTTGATTTGTTCATTGTTCAACATTCTAGTCGTAAATGCACACTAGCATTTCTGAAATTCAGGTGTATTTTAGATTTCAAGTTTATTCCAATGAATGAAATTTCAAAAAGCCTTGACAATTCATGTACATTCCAGTTCCAAATGAAAGGTTCAAAGCCTATTGATTTTTTTTTACTATTCAGTTTTGAAAAAGAGAAATTCAGTAAGAATAGTTAAATAATTTAATTTGGGGTAGGGATACATTGTATATTCTCATATGTCACTGTATGTATACATGTAGTTTATATTTTAAATAATATATATATTAAGCTTAACAAGGACACTTTACTACTCTGGCGACGAGCACTGCTTATCCGATACTTTAAAATATTGGGTGACAATCCAAATTACGATGTAAAATGGAAAGATTTTGACATTAAATCAAAATCAATTAACATTAACGATGAACAAAAGCCCTTCCAGTGGAAATCACCAACAGATTTGCTGTACAAATCAGCTGTTGAAATATCATTCAATAATAAAAAGTTGTTAGTAGTTACTCTCTTTTACACCACGACAAATGCAATGATACAGGGTAAAACTATTGACACATGGTTAGAAAATGAATACAAAGAGATATGGTTGGTAATTGACAATTTGGTTAGCCAACGGGCAAAGGGAGATAATCCGAATGTGGATGAGCTGTTTGCAAAGGTAACACTTTATGAACCTTTCAAGGACGAAGAACAAAATAATTCCTCAAACAAGGTGACAGTAAATGTTGATCTTAGCATGCAATCTGATGAACAAGACGAAGAAACTAGTTATTCAAAAACAGTGTCTGAAAACCTAGAAAAAGACAAAAAAACTTCAGAAACAATGACTGATAAACATGATAAAGAACAAATAATCATAGTGTCTGAAAACCAAGAGAAAGACAAAAAAACTTCAGAAACAATGTCAGATACAGAACAAATAAATGTCCAAGCTCGAGATGAATCTAAAGAAAAAGATATAAGTGATATAAAACAAGTTTTGCACTCAATCGAACGTAAATTAATAGAGAACGATTCTAAAACAAATGAGGTCCTTAAAGTATGTAATGAAATGAATGAAAAATTCTCAGAAATTACAAAACTTAAATCCGACGTAGAAAAATTAGAAAAAGTTGTTCAGAATTTAAATACCAACATAAATAGTGAAACTATGTCAACAGTCGCCAGGCAGTTAGCATGGTTAGGAGAAAATATTAAGATGGATTTAGACAGATGTGAAAATTCACAGAAAATATATCAAGATTCATTGGTTGTTCTCAACAGAATAGAAGTAACTCACAAACTATTAGCACAGACTGCAAATGCCGTGAACATGAACCGCGTTGTTGAAGAGTTAAGAGTAAATCAGGCAGAAACAAGAGAAACTAACAAAAAAATAGACAAAATTGATTCAGATTTAAGGAAAAACCAAATGTGTATGTCACATGACACACCAGTATCTCACAATGATCAATCGCAAGATTTTAGAAATGATGAAGGTGAAATTGATCATAACAGGCTTGAAAATTCTCAAGAAAAAGGAGAAAGTGTTAGAAGTACACAAAATTCAACAAATGAAAATACTCCCAAAGCTAATCTTTGGATAATAGGTTCATCAATAGTTAAAGACTTGAATGGCAGAAGGATATATAGAAATAAAAATACACGAATTAATACACTGAGAGACAAAACAGTATTTGGCGCTACACAATTTATCAAATTAGAAAAAGTAAGTGCAGAAAATGTACTTTTTCAAATAGGATCAAATGATCTTGAAAGAAAACAAGCTGATTGTGTACTAAAAGAAGTAGAATATCTAGTAGCAACAACACGAAGAATACTACCAGCAACTAAGATCATTCTCGCAGAAATTCTACCTCGTTTTTTAAGAGACCGTGATCAGTCTAAAGAATTTGAAGAGAAACGACGTCAGTATAATACTTTACTTAAAGATTACTGTTTTGACGAAAACATACAACTGGTAGAATATAGTAATATGAGAACAACAGACTATATTGATGGAATTCATCTTAATGAGGTAGGAGTAGGAATCATGGTGAAATGTATCAAGAAAATAACTAACCCATTACTTGGTATGGTAACAGATACAAAGCAGAGAAGTCCAGACAACCATTATAGAAACCAAAACTATGGAAACAGACCATATCAAAACACAGCAGATAATGTAGGGTACAAACATAGCTTTTACAATAGAAATACAAAGGATTATAATACACAAAATAGAAATATGAGTTATAACAAGCAAAATTGGCAAAATGACAACAATAGGCAAAACCAAAATATAAATCAAAATTGGCAGAATCAGTACCAAAATGTAAACCGTCAACAATACAGCGACAGTACAGACAGCTTGCTTCCAATGATAGAATTAATGCTGCAAGAAATGAAAAATGTTAGGAAATAAGTGTATCTTATTCTTCATTTTATACAGTTTCTAGATAAATCTTGTGTTCAATGTTGATTTTAAAACGCAGCTGAGAAATAAACATGGCTTAATGACTGATTAAGATGTAGTTTTGGGGTGTTTAAAAATTGTTTTTTATAAATAATCTTTTGTTTAATAGAAGTATACCATAAAAAGAATGTGGTGCTTGATAGATTATTATTCATGTTATTAGCTAGAATTTATTTTTTGCAATACTGTAAAACAGTAAAATCTTGACGTAGTCTGACATTATAACAAGATATAGTGATATGTTATCACAGTAAAACAAAGAACAAGAAATAATGCTTTATTGTTTTCTATATAAATTTTATTTCTTAAAGACTCATGGTTCTCTCTATATATACATTTTACTTTAAAAATAATAAGAATATACATGTATATTAAATACTATAGTAAAACTTTATTGTCTAGAAACTCTCTTTATATTTATCTTGAAGTTTTCCCCCATTTAACATGTAAAGTGGTACTAAATTTGTATTATATTAGTTATATTCTTCATCATTGTATATTATATTCATGCATCCATAAATCCTTTTTCTAAAATGTAATAACAACCAGTAAAGATAATGCTTTATACACAATTAGAAATAGAGATTTTTATTTTTATTTCTGAAATACAATAAAAAAAACCTGAAGGAAAAGAAATAAAAAGGGTTATTCTGTAACACAGTATTATCTCTCTCAAAGATTTGGAATAAAGAAAATTTAGATAAGAGTTATCCCTCTTTTTATGGTACTTAGCTTAAATAAGTTGAATGCCTTTTTATTTTTAATGCATACTTTCAAACAGATGTATTATACTACTATGTGTTTTAAATGTAGACTTACACATGATTATAATAATGTTATAGATATATCACTATGCTTTAAAGCTAGTTTTCAGCCATATATTTCAATTTTGGATTTATAATGAATCAGAAGTCATTAATTAAGCAACTAACTATATCTGCATGGAATATACATGGTCTTGGTGACAAATCAAATGATGATTTTTTTCTTAACAGTATAAAAAGTGACATAAATATCTTATTAGAAACCTGGAAAGGAGAATGTAAAGAATATAATATCCCTGGCTTTAATACCTTTTCTAAAATAAGAAAAAAGAAGAAGAAAGCAAAAAGACATAGTGGTGGGATACTAGTATACTATAAAAAAATATACTCCAAAGGGATTTCCCATATTCAAGAAGGTACAAATTCACAAAACAGACTATGGCTTAAATTAGACAAAAATTTCTTTGGCCTTACACATGACTTATACTTGTGTGCTGTTTATATCCCCCCCTGTAAATTCCACTCATTATGAAAATGACTATACCCAGTTAGAAAAAGAAATAAGTACATATTCAAACAAAGGACAAATTGCCTTAATAGGAGATTTTAACTCCCGCACTAGCAGTCATCCAGATTTTATAGAAAATGATGACCCAGATCTATTTAATATACATTCTCAAAATATATTACCTCAAAATTATGATGTGGATCAATTTTTAAAAAGAAATAACCAAGATAAAATACTAAATGCACAGGGTAACAATCTTTTAGAATTATGCTTGTCATCAAGACTACGTATACTTAACGGCAGATACATTGGTGATTCTTTGGGATATTTTACATGTTTCACGCCCAATGGCTTGAGTACAGTAGATTATGCTATTGTAAGTAAGAGTCTCCTGACCTCAGTAATATACTTTAAAACTAATGAAATCAACTACCTTTCAGATCATGCACAAATTGAAATATTTCTTAAATGTAATATAAGTAAAAAACAGTATCTATTTCCAGAAGACAAATGGAAAACAATGAAATCTTATAAGTGGAACGATAACTCCAAAAATATATTAATTCAAACTATATCTTCTGAAAATTTTATAAATGAAATTATAAACTTTGAAACAAAGAAATATAGTGAAAATCAAAATGGGATAGATCAGGCAGCTAGTGAGCTTGATTTAATTTTATGCAACTTAACAGAAAAATCTTGTACATTAAGACATGTAAGAGGTATGCCAAACTCTAAAAGAAACAAAAAAAAGAAACAAAAATGGTCAGATAATGAAGTATATGAATATAAAAAGTCGATAAATGCAGTCGGAAAAGAATTAAGACAAAATCCCTTTAACTGTTCACTGAAACATAAATATTTTTGTTTACTCAAATCATTTAGAAAGTTAATAAAACTGAAAAAAATAGAATATAAAAAGAAAATCTTTGATAAACTTTCAGATTCAATGAATAAAAATCCTCAGGAATACTGGAAAATACTAAAATCACTAGAAAACAAAAATATAGATGGAGATGATGATTTAAAAGAAATGTTAAAGGACAGTGAAAGCACAATTAAACATTTCCAAAATCAAGGAAAGTTTTCAAAAATAAATAATGATTTTCAAACCAAAATTGAGCAAAAGCTGAAAAATTTTGAAGATAATATTTCTTATAACCCTGAAACAGACAGGCCTATTACTTGCTCTGAAATTAATTGTATTTTAAAAAACTTAAAAAATGGAAAAGCAAGTGGTCCAGATAGTGTGTTAAACGAGGTAATTAAATTTAGTAGTCCAGTAACTACCAAAGCATATGCTAAATTATTTAATCTTATGTTAAAAACAGGACACTATCCAACTTCATGGAATACTGCATACATAACTTTAGTACATAAATCTGGTGACAAATGTAACCCAAGCAACTACAGAGGAATTTCTTTAATCAACTGTATATCCAAATTATTTAGTAGCATCTTAAATCAAAGAATGATTAAAATTTTGGAAAAAAAATTAACTAATGCCCAATTTGGATTTAGAGTTAATCATAGAACTGCAGACAGTGTATTTATCCTTAAAACTTTGATTAATAAATATATTCATAAAAATAAAAGAAAACTTTTTGTCTGTTTTGTAGATCTTAAAAAGGCTTTTGATTCCCTTTGGAGAATTGGAATGCTTTATAAATTAGCTAGAATGGATGTAGGGAAACATATGTTTGAAATAATAAAACAACAGTTTATTCATACTGAAGCATCTTTAAAATATAATGATAAACATTCTAGATTCTTTCCCATTGACCGAGGAGTAAAACAAGGGGACAGTATTAGTCCCACACTCTTCAATTTATTTATTAATGATATAGTTGAAAATTTTGACCATAAAGGTTCAACACCCTTGAGAATATTAAATTCTGATATAGGAAGTCTTTTGTTTGCTGATGACCTTATAATTTTATCGGAAAGTAAAGAAGGTCTTCAAAATAGCCTAAATAACTTATCAAATTACTGTGAAAAATGGCAATTATGTCTAAATACTAAAAAAACAAAAACAATGATCATTGAACAAAGAACTACAAAACTGGAACCATACATTGTAAGGTTCAATAATGAAAAAATTGATAACGTTACAGAATATAAATTTCTGGGCACTCTGATAAAAAATAACGGAAATTTAAATGCAAGTTTAACAGATTTAGCCAAAAAAGCTAGGAAAGCTCTGTTTTCATTAAAAAAACATGCAGCCTTTTGGGGAAATTTCCCTGTTAATGTATCTTGTAATCTTTTTGATTCTCTCATAAAACCAATTTTAACATATAATGCTGAAATATCATACATGGATACATATCAATCTTATTATAGAGCAAAAGGCAGATTAAAATCTCAAAACAAAGATATAGATAATTTCCAATATTTGGATAAGACTCCCTTTGAAAAGGTTCATGTTAATTTCTGTAAATATATTCTAGGTACTAAAAAAACATCTGCTAATTCAGGCGTTAAAGCTGAACTTGGTAGACAACCAATAGAAAAATATATAAAAACACAAGCAATTCTTTATTGGGCTAGATTAAATACTGAAAACATAAACCCGTTACTAAAAGAAAGTTATACATTAAGTAAACACCTTGATTCACAAGGAGTTTATACTTGGTTCACTTTTATAAAAGACTCAACACAAGAAATGAATATTGATACACAAAAAGTAATGTCCTGTCAAAACATGGAACAAGTTAACAAATTAAAGACTTGGATTAAGAATACTACAAGTAAATTTTATACAGAACTACTGGAAAATAAAATAAATAGTTTGAACGAAAATAACAAACTTTTTCTTTACAAATATATTAAAGTCAAACAAGACCAAGAATTTTATCTTAAATATCAAAATTTTGAAACTAGACGTTTATTTACAAAAATCAGAATTAGTGACCATAATTTGCTCATTGAAAAGGGCAGATATCTAAAAATACCTCGAGACAATAGAACATGTCCAACTTGTAAAACCTTAGAAGATGAAAATCACTTTCTCCTCCACTGTCAAATTAATAACGTTTTACGTATAAAACTTTTTAATGACATAGCAATAGATAATCCTATGTTTCCAAATCTATCTGATACACAAAAACTAGTAATTCTACTAAATCCTTCTAATATAAACCAAGTGAAAAAAACAGGTTCCTTTATAAAACAGTCTTTAGAGCTGAGGACAGGGGACTCTTAGTTAGTTTTACTTGTATATATATAGATATGTGTGTGTTCAACTCAGTTATTTTATTGTTGTTGTTACTTTTGTTTATGTCACAAGTATAATGTTACTTATATGACAAATAAAGATTATATAACATTTTTTTTCAAATTTTATTTTATTCCAAATACTACCATAACTAATGCAGCAGTTTTATTTATGCTTTAATTTTATTTTTTTTCTACAATTTCATCATAAAATATTACTATTACTATACATATATTTAACTTTCCTATGCAAAATACCCATCCAGAAGAGAGATAACTCTTGCACTTAAAAGACATAGAGGCAAGATTTGCCAATATGAAGATAGGAAATGATTCTATTAGTCATGTTATTATATAAGTATTTGAGTATCTTGCAATGTATAGATTGTATTTCAGATTCAAAAAGACAAAGTACACCAAACATTGCACATCATTTCAACAATCAAATTTTGTATGGGAAACAATTACTTTTTCTTTATAATCAAGCTATTACTTTCCTTAAAATATGTCATTGTGTATTGGCATTGTTCATTTTTTTTATGTATTGAATATTTCTTGTTCATTGTTGTTGATTGACATTATTAGATGACAATTTGTTTACACACAAAAAGTATTAATGTTTGGAAAAAGAGCATTAATTTTGATATTAGAAATGATAACCATGATTGCTCATGATAAGAACATGAAGAAGTTATTTATTTTTTAAATTGATTTTTAACATGCAGTTTTACACAAATTTGCTTATTCAAATAATTCTGTCAGCTCAAAGGTTGTATGTATAATTTTTGAAAAAAATGTTAAATGTAATCAGGGTAATGTTAAGTGATGTACTGATTTTGTTGAGTACATTCTTGGATAATTATTTTGTACACTTGACATGTTTGATCCATGAATTGTTTTTTTGCTACTAGTCTAGATTTTGTACTGTTGATTTAGCACAAATATGAATTGAATTTTAAGACTTCTGTTATTTTCAATTTTAGATTTTTGTCCTCAAGTGCCCTTTGTCTACATCATTTACATGTACATTTGTATGATTTGGAAGTAGATGTATTAATTATTGTCTGTTTATATTGAAAAGTATTAACTTTTGTAATACTGTTTTATGCTGAGCTTGTGTCTGACCAAAGTTTTCTGGACGTACTTATATTTTCATTTAACATGTTTAACAAGATGATGTTTAAGGTATACATATTACCCACCGTACACCAAGTGGTTGTACATGTATAAAGTGCTTTAAAATTGTGTACTTAAATTTTTTTAAACAAATCTCTTTTGCTTTACATAAACATGTCTTTTACTATTCTAGAATTATTTCATTTTCATATACAATCATGTCCTTTATCTACACAGCTACTTTTGCATAGGTACTATTTTTGTACTAAAAATCTGTAGTACTGGAATTTCCATTAAAATTAGATTATCTACTTTTAATATTCAGTACTATTTTGTTACTTTAAAATTATTGTATTAATATTTAGGTACCTGTATTTTACAGTACTTGATATATGCTTGAAATTTAGGTACTACAGATTTTGGGTTACTACAGTTACATTTTCAGCATTTTAGAAGTTTTTCTATTTCAAATCTCTAAAAATTATAATTTTCAAACATGGAATATTGTATAATTTCTGTACCAAAATATTTAGTACAAATCAAGTACTGTAAAATACAAGTACCTTTAATATTACAATAATTTTAAAGTAAAGAGATAATACTAAATATTAAAAGTAAATTTCCAGTAATACATATTTAAGTACAGAAATAGTACCTATGCAAATGTAATAGCTTTCCTCAGTCATTTCAATGCATGGACAGTTCGACACTATGCAATTTTGTTTCTGAAAGAAAATATTTTTGAATAAAAAAAACACTTTTACTGGTGAAAACTTTTTCAACGTTTATAAATCATGTAAGTGTGATGGTGTTATTATTGAATTTGCATCTATTGTATAGTTACTTAATTATTATTAATCAAATATATATATTTTACTTTAAATACATGTATTAAATACATTTTACTTTAATTAAATATTTTGGTTTTGGTAATACAATGTATCAGTATTATTTATATATATAACATCTATTTTTTCTTCATGGTATATTCCATGACAATTAGTGAAAATACTCAATTAAAGTGGTATCTAAAACAGGGAGATAACTCTGTAAAATCACCTAAACGTTTTAATTATGTTGTGTTGTTAATGGAATATTTTAAAAGCTTCTCAATGATCAAAACTAGTGTTTTTCAAACTGCTATATAACCAGTATAATTTTTCTGATAAAATGGTTGGCTCAAATGTTTTGAAATTTTTATGTTTCTATCAAAGGGTTAAAGTAAATACTTTGTCAAAATTTTATGAAAATTAAACAAGCCAAATTAATTTAAGTGAAGGTGTTGGGTACAACCTTAATCATCCATTCATCAGGATCATGAAATACAGAAATTGATGGCATTATAATCATGACAATAAATTTGTACATAAAATTGTCAAGACATGTCTGCAGCTTTATTCCAGCTTAAATAAATTGGAATAGGTATTTGGTGCATTTTATTTTTAAAATTAAAAAAATGCATAATACCTCATGGTTCGTTTTATTTTGCCATAGGTAAGTCTTATATTTTATTTATTTTCCAACTTGATACCCAGGGGCGGATCCAGCCATTTTGAAAAGGGTGATCCCAACCCAGGACAAAAGGGGGGTGGGGGGGTTTCCAACTTTATGTCGCCATTCAAATGCATTGATCGGCCAAAAAAATAGAGGGGTTCCAACCCCCAGACCCCCCTCCCTGGATCTGCCAATGATACCCTTGGCTCAGGCAAAGATTACCTTAGCTGTATTTGGCAAAACTTTTAGGAACTTTGGTCCTCAATGCTCTTCAACTTCATACTGTATTTGGCCTTTTTAACTTTTTTGGATTCGAGCGTCACTGATGAGTCTTTTGTAGATGAAACGCGTGTCTGGCGTATATACTAAATTTAGACCTGGTATCTATGATGAGTTTATTTGCTTAGCTGCTCACCTTTACGGGTGTGGGGTTGTTTTAAAAAAATTTGGCCTACCTGTAGTAAGATCTTTTACCTTACACAGGATTTCAAAATTCACATATATTCGGTGAAAAATGTAAACAAAAAGAAAAATATAGATATATGAAGATGTGGTATGAGTGCCAATGAGACAACTCTCCCTCCAAGTCACAATTTGTAAAAGTAAACTATTACAGGTCAAGGTGCAGTCTTCAACACGGAACAGCCAGCTTTAAAGGACCCTAAAATACATTAATACATGTATTTTATATGATTCTAAAATGTTGATATTTTGTTAATCAATAATCTAAAATAAAGTTATCCAATAATAGTCAGAAAATAAATACATTAGAGCAACTGTAAGCAAAGCTAGTAAAAGACACCTAAGTTTTGGTCATGGTGATTGAAAATATATATAAAAAAAAAAGAATGAGATTAAAATCAAAGTAGGATGTGCACAACATCCTTATTTAATGATGATACTGAGAACATTCTGATAAGTGCAGGAGGAGAAAGGTGTTTAAATGTGAACTGTGCACATGGTTTTCTGAAAGAAACAGGCGACACATACAAATAAATAGAGGCGCACAAAAGTCATTTTACTACATGAGTGTAATAAATTTTCAATAAATTGTAATAAGGAGATACAAGGAATTGCAGATACAAGTTGGAAGGCTTTAGCAAAATCATGTTTTAGTACTTGGGGAAAACACTCCCTCCCCCTAACTATACTGAACAAAAAACAAAATAGGAAGTCCATAATAACTTTGTGTGGTTAAATGGTTGCCAGAACGTTGTAATAAAGGATTTGGAAGGAGTTGAGGAAACAAAAAAAAGGTACCCATCATATAATATAGGAAAAGTTCTGAACAAAATAAGGCATCAAAATAAAGAAGTGGTAAAATCCCGTAAGTGCACAAAAGCATTCCGTGGCTTAGATTACCAGTTGTTCAAATAATGGGATAAAAATGTTTTAAAAATGTAAATACAATATGTACTTCCAATATCAAGCAATGGTCAAATCCAACAAAAGTGCACACCCTTAATGTCTTCTTGTCATTGTTATGTGTTGATAGTCCTAAATATAAAGCTTTACTACACCAAACACATTAACTTAACATGCTCAAAGAAAATGAGGTCACGGTCACATTAACCGAATGAGAAATACATGTACACCTTACAGTAATTCAATACATTAAATATAGTTGACCTATTGCTTTTAGTTTCTAAAAAACAGACGTAACCATTAAAACTATACATTGGCCAATGAACGATGAAAATAAAGTCAAGATCAAATGAACCATGTCAGGCATACATGTACAGCTTTCAATCCTTCAATACAACAAATAAAATTGACCTATTGCTTATAGTTTTAAGAAAAACACCAAAAATTTACGATGAGCAATGAACTGCGATCACATAAAACATGTGAGGCTGACATATAATGCATGTTCATCATTGATTATTTCCATATACGAAATATAGTTGACCTATTGCATACAGAATAAGAAAAACAGAACAAACCAAAAAAACTCAACTATAACCACTGAACCATGAAAATGAGGTCAAGGTCAGATGACACCTGCTGGTTGGAAATATACACCTTATAAGCCTTCCATACACCAAATATACTAGACCTATGCTTATAGTATCTGATATATGGACCTGACCACAAAGACTATACCTTGTTCCCTGATCGATGACATGAGGTCGAGGTCTAGGAAAAACTGTCTTGACGGGCATGAGGCCCTTACAAGGTACGCACATACCAAATATTGTTATCGTATTACTCATAATAAGAGAAAAATAACATTACAAAAAATCTTAACATTTTTTTAAGTAGTCACTCAACCATGAAAATGAGTTCAAGGGCAATGGACATGTGACAGACGGAAACATCGTAATATAAGGCATCTATATTCAAAGTATGGAGCATCCAGGTCTTCCGCCTTCTAAAATATAAAGCTTTAAGAATTTAGTTAACGCCAAATCACTATCCCTATGTCGGGCTTTCTGCAGCTAAAGGCACAGCAGGCTAGACAAAAACGATTCTGACCAAAACACGAAATAGAGTGTGTACAATGGCATTGTATATAGCGCTGACTTTGAGCAAGTTTTATTACTCTTTATTAAGTGGTTTAAGGGGATAAGCAGTTACAAATGTGTACTTTAATGTACAAACATAAAAAAATCATGCATCACAAAGTTTACGCCAAAAAATCTTCGGACGAAGACATCTTATTGGAGGAGCAAAAGTTCATGTTTAATATGAGTAAGATATTGTGAAAGTTTCACAAAAGTAACAATATTATTGTAGAAATTGAGAAGACTTCTCTGTATTGCTTGTTTAAATACATTTGTAAATGTTAGTCAACAATTGTAAGTTAACAAAAAAAAACATTGTAAATTAGATTTCAGCTATACTTTACACATTGTATCAGTCAGATAGTGGATCTTTATTTTATCTTTTTGGCTATTTGTGTCGTTGAGTTGCTGTCTCTTTGAATTATAACCCAAATTTCTCCATCAATATAATCAAACAGATCAGCATATAGTACAATTAGTACCGATAGGAATACATGCAGTTTGCGGAAATAAAAATCCATCGGACTCAACAAATGTGTTGTCTATCAGAAATTCAAGCATCTTAAAGTTTATGATATCATTTTCAGTGAATTTGTTGTATATACCGGTTTGAAGCAAGTGATGAAGGAATATATCGATAGTTATGGAAATGTCTACTAAAGAAATAAAAATGATATTTACATTATGAGGAAAGAAAATCACTTTATAATGGTTGACATGCAACCTCCTTTCAAAGATTTGTTGGAAAATCCTCACCTGTTTTCAACATGGACGGCCCTTTTGAAAAAAAAGATATCTTAAAAACTATATATTAAGATATCTTATATAAGATATATATTTTGTATAAGATATAAAATATCTCATATAGTACACGTATATAAAATAACTCATATGATATATGAGATATCTTATATAATATCTGATATACTTTGTAAGATATCTTCTTAAGTTTATATAGAACATGAACCAACGACTAACACTAAACTACAGTAACTGACTTAAGACAGGAACGTAAAAAGTGTGGCTGAATTTAACATGTCTTAGAGGGTCTCATAAAGTCAGGAAACTCTGGCCTTTATCATAATTCTATTTTCTTTTTAAATTTTGTTCATTTGTATGTGTTGGAGTTTGGTGGATCTTGGTGAGACGTCCATTTTCGATGAAAACAGAATATATATTATTGTTTTAGGGGCTAGCTAAACCAAGTCTGTCTCTAGTAGTGGGATATACTTGCTGTGTTGAAGACCCATTGGTTGTATTAGCCTATTATTTGCTTATAATCTTGGTCGTGTTGTTATTTTTTTTATACGTTCACCGTTCCATTACTACTTCGTTTTTATATTTTATAAATGATTTATAGTTTTCGTAGCAATTTTGCCAAAGCGAACCTTTAAAAAATAACTTCATGTTATATCAATTTCAAATGATTCACAAATTACACTGACAAAAAAGTCGAAGGGGCCAAGGGGGCTTTTACTATTCGATGATAATACCACTTTAATTTGTGTATACCTTAAAAAAAGAGATCCATATCAATGTTCAACTATCTTGAAAGCATCCATCTAGTGATACTTCAGAAAAATAAAAAGGTTATTAAATTCAATGAGCAATACGTGCAATTGCAAAGTTTTACCAAAATCAATAAGATTTACCCTGCTCTAGATTAGATGAAAATTAAAGGTAAAATTCGTATCTGCTGACAATAAAGTGTCTTGATAACTATATATAGCTGTATGTATTAGTAGGTTAAATATAAAAAAAAAATCAGTACTATAGTTATGCATAGAAAACAAAGTGAAACTTTGTTCCCATGC
Source organism: Mytilus trossulus (assembly GCF_036588685.1). Lineage (NCBI taxonomy): Eukaryota > Metazoa > Mollusca > Bivalvia > Mytilida > Mytilidae > Mytilus > Mytilus trossulus. The sequence continues at coordinate 1,050,423 of NW_026963340.1, read as the reverse complement.
TGTAAATATATAATCGTAAAAGACTGTCTACCAAATATTTTGCCAATATATAGATTTCCAGTTCTAATAATTTATTTTTATCTCAGTTTTACGATCATTTTAAGACTCTGCTTCCTAGGTCATTGCATGTCGAGACTTTCAATCAAATAACAAATTTCGATGAAAAGTTTTATGATAAATTAAGTTAGTTTGATAAAATTACATTGCTGTCTGCTGCCAGCTATAGAGGCGGATTTAGTTGACAGGGAGCCTAGGTCCCCTTTTGTAGGAAAAATGTGGTTGATTATATATAGGTAAACACTGAAGCATGACTGGACCAGGCCCCTATTATGCAGTCAGTGGGTACACTCTTATTAACCAGGGGCGATTCCAACCATTTTAAAAAGGGGGGTCCGATCCCAGAACAAAGGGGGGAGTCCAACTATATGTCCCAAAAAAAGGGGGTTCCGCCACTGAGGTACATCCCAGTTTGTGAACTATTTCGAGACCCTACCCACTAGTTGGTCCAGCAACTTTCAATTCATTACAACTTTTGCTGTCCATCAGATTGTCTTTTCTTGAATTTTATGCAGACAGGCGAGACATATCTCTGTGTCAATAGTTTTATTTTAATGATTATTGAACACTGTCTGAACAGCTCAAGCTCTATTTGATTTCTTTTTGTATATTTTTGTTTGTAAATTTCTTGTAGATCCTATTCACTTTTTTATTTCATTTTCTCTTTAAATATACCGGGAATAATAAAGGATCATCTAAATAATTTAATGAAGATCAATGAAGTTTAACATTTATTTTATTTTAAAAATTTCTAAAGATCTGGATTGTTTCCCTTTGCATACAAACAAACGTACAGGAAGAAAAATGTCAACAAAACAGAAACGAGTTGGAATCCTGACCGAGTTTAATTATGAAGATTTAGAGGTAATCTTGAAAGAATTGTTTTTGAAAAGTGTATTTTCATTTGAAATGAAATGTACAAGTATTTATACTTACTGAGACTGGCTTAGTCGGCTTACTTTCAACATTGGGCCTTAAGAGTTCAATATTTAGGTCGTTCGTATGTCAATTTAGTTATTCTTCCCCCTATTAAAACTTCAGTGGCCGTTTTGTCAGTCTCCCAAATGCAATCACTTCCTGAGTTCCCTATTTCATAATATCTGTAATATTTGTGTGCTTCATATATAAGTTGAATTGTTCATTAAAAATGTGGACATTTTACCCAAATTTCCTAATTTGGTCTGTCCAATCTGATAAATGGGACATGATTTTCACCTTTTCTTTCATGCCCACCTTCAACAGGCAATGATATTTGATTTGTAAATCTCCTGATCCCCATCGCCAAACCAGAAAATCAAAAATAATCTATTATATTTCTTATTTTGTCCATTGTTCTCAACGTTTCTATTCCTATGATGTTTTAGCCCCACCCATTCGATATTCGTATGCCGGTTTCTTTTCTCTAAACCCCATCCAGACCCTCAAACATACACACGTTCTAACTAACTTGTTCAATAGTCTATGATTGCTCGTTTATTCTGTTCTTCAGTTATGGTACCCCTACTACAGATTGAAAGAAGAGGGACACGAGACATTTACAATTGGACCAGAAAAGGGGAAGACCTACAATTCTAAACATGGATACCCTTGTAAGGCAGAGCAGGGCATTGACGATGTCAAACATGAGGTAAACATTACTTAACATGGCTACCCTTGTAAGACAGAGCAGGGCATTGGTGATGTCTATATCCTATTCTTAAACTTCTCCATATGATATTTCTATTCGACGTAGATGAACAGTCATTTGCAGCTGTTCATTGTTCAAAATTATCGTAATGGTAAGGCAAACAAACATTTACATTTACATTGCGTAGTTAACTAGTACCTGATGTAGTTATAGTGCGCACCTAAACAATGCATTAAAAAGATAAACTTATAACAAAGCTAAAATAAGAGATTTTACTGTGGCATGTGTTATTTTAATACCCAAAATTGAAGAGTTATAATTTCATTTGGGGTTTAATAATCGCATCTTTTCAAAATACACTTCATCAGTTATACAGTTTTAAACCGTTTAATGTAAACGGGATTGTTCACAGATTTATTTGCGGTTTTACTTAACCATTACCATAACAGCGGATCTAAAAAAAACAAAATATATAAAATTAAAGCAAACATTAAAAAAAAAATACTCTCAGATCTGTACTTAGTGTCCTTTTGTTGTTGGGATATAGAAGTACCCGGTCACGTCCACTCTGTGTAGTAATTTGTATTTGTATCTATCTGATGAGTTATAAGCCTTTTTCAACTAATTTTTATAGCTCGTTCTTAATATGTTGTACTATTATACCACCGTCCCAGGTTAGGGGGAGGGCTGGGATCCCACTTTCATGTTTAATCCCGCAAAATTCTGTATGTTTGTGCTTGTACCTGGGGGTGATCTCAGGTGCTCCGAAAGGGTAAGCAGATCCTGCTTCACACGTGGCATCCGTCGTGTTGCTCGTGTTATTACAAATCCGGTAAATAGCCTAACTCGGTAGGTCACATTTCTGAAAAGGGGAACATGATGGTTGTTTCGACATAAAGAATATATACGATATCATTTGTGAACGGGATATTCCATAACGTCAAACTATCCCGCGATGTCTTACGTAATATTTACGAAGGAATGATTTCAACATCACCATTTGGAACTTTTGGGTTAATAGCTTTCCTGTGAGCAACAACCCTCTATCAAGGAAAACATGATAGGAAATACATGCCCGTATTTGAAGATATATACTCCACACTGTTGGTATGTTGCTACATAGATATTGATAGTTCACAATTGGGAAGCTGAAATCTATTTTTTCTAAAAGTTTTGTTTCCACCCGACCCTCGTTGCCAATTTCTAGATGTAAGTCAAGATATGAGGCAGAAATAACTGTATTTGTGGTATCCTTTGGGATGGATGCGTTCAACATAGTCACCAAATTTTAAAATATTTAATAAGAGAACATCATTTATATAGCGGAAAGTAAAGTTTAAGGATAATGCTAACCCTTATCTTTTTACTTAGAAGTTCATGTATGAATGCAGCCTCATAATGATAAAGGAACAAGTCGACAAGAAGAGGGACACAATTGGTTTCTATGAGAATGCCGATAGTTTGTTGAAAAACACGTCCTCTAAACTAAACGTAACAAATAAATTGTCAATCAAGAAATCAAGCATCTTGATAAATGTCAGTTTCGGAGAATTTTTTGTTTGAATCAGAGTGATTCTTAAAAGTATATGTTAATTCATATAAACGTTCTGGCTTACATTGGACTTCTTTTGGAAGGAATTTTATTGTGTGTATTGATATGTGTTTGTTTATTCCACATTGGTCAGGCCATAATAAAAATTAGGTTTGTTTGCCCAAACGCTACCTATCAAAAAAAAAGCTGCCTACTCAAATTCTTTTATTGTCCTGAGTTGAAGAAGTTTTTTTTTAATTGAATAGGCATGAAGATTAATAAACATCTGATACTCCAATTTCTTTTCTTGAAAAAAAAAGAAAATGCCTACCTACCTACCCACTGTATCAACCTTTGGGTAGGGTTTGGGCAAACCAAAATATTTTTAAGTGTGGCCTCATTGGTATGGGGATGGGTTGAGATATTACCAAATACGTTCAATCTCGACTCATTTTTGCGTCTTTTCAAAGTCAGGAACATCTGGCCTTTGTGAGTTCAGAATTGATTTTTTTTTTAAATTTTGGTCTATTTATATGTTTTGGATTTAAGTGTGCCGCACAAACGATTTTAAAGAGCTTAATGCATAACTGTCACTGTATATATTTCAGGATCTTGACGCACTCATTATTCCAGGAGGATTCGCTCCTGATTATTGGAGGAGGGACAAGCGTTTTCTTGATTTAGTTCGCAATGTTTATCAGTCGGGTATGTGATGATTACGTCTATATATAGATCTTAATTATATACGAAAATGTAGGTGGATGCTGAGATGCGATTCGGACGGAAGAGGTTTTTACAGGGTTGTTGCAATTTGGTTTATTTATATTTTACTTAATTTGTACCTAATTCATGAATGGTAATACTAGTATACTATGTACTGCATTTTTGTCCAGCATTCGACTTTTGTCGAAAAAGCGACACATAACGATACTACATACCGTCGTCGGTGTCGTCGTCGGTAGTGTCCACAAATATTTACTCTGCCTGTCTGCGATTAAAGTTTTGAAATTATAATAACTTTCTTAAACTATCAAAGATTTCTATTTTACATGTTCAGAAGCTTATTTATGATCATATGATAGCATTTAGAAATACATTTTGTAAAAACAATCCTATTTATCTGTATTTAACTTATAAATGGACTTAATTTTTCTGCCAGTTAATATAATTTTCACTCTGTGGTTAAAGATTTAATTATTTTCTTAAACTATCCTGGAATTCTACCAAACTTTGTCAAAAGCTGGTTTATGATCAGAGCATGGTATCCAGAAGTAAGTTTTGTAAAATAAAAAACTTTTCCCCCAGTATTACTTATAAATGGACTTCGTAACATTCACTCAGTGGTTAAAGTTAAGTTTTTAAAATTTCAAAATCTTTCTAAGACAGAAGCTTGTTTATGGTCAAAAGCTAGTATCTAGAAGGAAATTTTGTAAAAATATAGTTCCTGTTTTTCCGTATATTTCTTTTATATGGACTTAGTTTTTCTTCCAGTTAACATTACATACAGTCTGTAGTGTAAGTTCTTAAAACATGTATTAGATTCATAAAGTAGGTGAGACACTGGGTTCCGCAGAACCCTTACAATTTTTTTGTAAAGGTTCCGTGGAACCCTTACAAATTTTTGTTAACACTTTTTTATCTTGCATTGCATGTACAGTTTTGAATTTCATTTTTGCGTTGCAAAAGAGAAGTTTCATTCTTTATAAACGCTTTTGTGATAACAGCTAAAGATATTGCGTTCATTTCCTCAACTTTCAGTGTAACTAGTAAAGCGGACGTTTATCACGTAAATTTATTTCAATGCAAATGACAAAGCGAAATATTAAATTTCTATGTTACTAAAACGCAGGTTTGACAAATGGTCGATTAAAATTCATATATATAGAAACGTTATATTTTATTACGTAATACTAATTATCTGCGGGATCAAATAAACAAAGCAATGATTTTTATGGCAGGTTCACTTCTGAAGGATACAAGAATTTGCACGATTCCATGGTGTGTTTTTGACAAAAACACTACTTGCAATCGTGCAAATACTTTTTATTGTTGTTGTTGTTATACTAGTATTTAAAGGTTTTCTCTGGAATATGCGATAACTGTACATTTAATATATAAATATTTTATAAAACATGTTTGGCTACAGAATTGAAACATGTGTATCGCCCCAGCCGTCAAAAAATAATCACAGATGTCATCAATATATACCAGACTAGTTTACCTGTGTAGAAATTTACACTGACCTAACACTGGTCAAGTTTTACCGATGTAAATTAAACGGTATCGTTGCCGTATTAATCTCAAATGAAATAACACTTTACGTATAAATTAAAGTGACAGTAGTTTACCGATGCTCAAAACGCGTGAGCCGATTAAAATGAGACACACCAAGGGGACGAACAGAATTCATATGGACACTAAAAGGCCCCATGTGTGGACCGGGTTATTTCTCGAGCTATGCATGCATCATTCGCCTTGTAAACGCTTTGTTTACACTGAGTCAACATATCACAGTTTATAAATCAGACACAATTGATGTACTGTAGATTCATTATTATTCTTTGGATACAAATTTTCGTGGGTTTCGTGGGTACAGGTGAATCACGAATTCAAATGTTCAACGATTAACATATTTCAAATAATCGTTGTATACATAGATTGGCAAAACCACGAAATCCAATATCCACGAATATCCAAGTCTTCAGCAATTCACATAAATTGATACCCACGAAAATAAATGAATCCTCAGTATTTATTTTAGACGACTTCAATTGTATCTAGAATCTAAGACAGCGCAAACATGTCGCTAGTAGGTTACGACACCTACACATCTTATCGTTCCAACAATTTGTAATGGTGAAGGAAAACTTATGTAGTGTGTACTCCTCATAACTCGGGCAGAGTTTGTGTAAGGAACACACCGATGCTAACGAAATCAACTTTGAATGAAATTTTAAAACAAATAATATGAAGCAGATGTTTTACTTTCCATAATATCTTTAATTGCAAGTTAACTAGGATAAATGACATGTATACTATCATTGAAATGAAGGTAATTTAGTGACAGGACATCATTACTGCGTCTAAACGTGAAATCAAATAATTTGAAAGGATGTTTTTCTCTTTGATTCTGTATTAATTTTGCTTCATATGTATATAAAATAATTCGACCATTAGTGGTGCCAAAAAAGTACCAGTCAACACCTATGCATTTGATGAATACGTGAAGCATTTGGATACTATTTATGTTATGAGTATTTAATGTGACAATCACCGTTGTTTTTCATTCCATTGTTTGTCATTCACTCGATAAACAGACTTTGTGTCATGTGCCTTTTTTCGGTGTCTTATGTCTCGGTAAAAAGATCTACCATTGGAATTATTGGAGTACTACAACCTATTGATCAGGCCTAAAGCAACATCCTTTTGTGAGTAAATCACATAAGATAAACTGCTTGATAAATGGAAAAGGTATTGCCAATTCACTTGGAAACTCAACATATACCCCACGACACTTACCACATATTAAATCCCAGATAATCATAGGTCTGTTCTATGGAATTTTAACTGAAGATAAAGAACTGGATATTTCGCTTTATCGGTCGTCCCACGGTATATATCACTCTGTTCAGCTCTTAATATTATTCCGTATCATGTCTTTGTGACGTCAAATACGTTGACCCGGACATATCAGCGACGTCATAATATTTGAACCGACGTTAATAACTTTGACCCGAACTTATCAAGTCATCTTTTGTGTGCTGGTGAAACAAAGGAAACACTTCTGAAACACGCAAAAATAGCCCGATAAATCGATTATCAGATTATCTGCATATTGATATTGTAAAATATCAGCTGCTTGGCATTATATGAAGGCTAACGCTCACTCGACAAAAAGCTTCATATAATGTCTCGCAGCTGATATTTTACGATATCAACATGCAGATAACCTGATAATCGGTACGTATTGGATACCAAAACTATATAGGTGTCCTTACAAACAACAATATATTTCTTGGCCTTCCAAGTGATGCATCAAACACTTTCTAAAATCATCAGCATTAATTATACCCCCGCTTTAAAAAAAAGGGGGGTATACTGTTTTACCTCTGTCTGTCCGTCAGTCCGTCCGTCAGTCCGTCCATCCGTCAGTCAGTCAGTCCCATGAAACTTTCGTCACATTTTTCTCATGAACTACAATACAAGGATTTCTGAAATTTGGTATCAGGGTTTATCTAAGTCAGCTATACCGTGTGATGCGTTTTCAGATTGATCACTTGACAACTTCCTTTTTACCGAACACTTGTATTTTACACATGATAGCCAAGTTGAAAATTTTCGTCACATTTTTCTCAGGAACTACAATACAAGGATTTCTGAAATTTGGTTTCAGGGTTTATCTAAGTCAGCTATACCGTGTGATGCGTTTTCAGATTGATCACTTGACAACTTCCTGTTTACCGAACACTTGCATATTGTTACACTATTAATATTATTCACTTGCGGCGGGGGTATCATCAGTGAGCAGTAGCTCGCAGTTTCACTTGTTTTATCAACAATCAAAGCCGGACTGCAAAGTTATTGTGAAACAATAACTAATTCTAGAGGTGGCGTGAATCACATGTGGATACTGAAAAACTCTCATTATCTTTTAGAGCACAATCAATACAAAACTCTGTCAACTTGCAGTAGTCAACAACTTCGGTGTTGACATGAATATCAATAATGTGGTAATTTTTATAAATTTCCTGTTTACAAAACTTTGATTTTTTCGAAAAACTAAGGATTTTGTTATCCCATGCATAGATTACCTTAGCCGTATTTTGCACAACTTTCTGGAATTTTGAATCCTCTGATGAGTCTTATGTAGACGAAACGCGCGTCTGGCGTACTAAATTATAATCCTGCTACCTTTGATAACTATTCACGAGTATTAACGCATTTTACTTTTCTACACTTTACAAAAGTATTTCCCATTCCAAACTAAAAGACAAATCAATAAAGGGCCACTTAAAAATATTTTGGTTTGCCCAAGCCCTACCTAACATTGAGACAGTAGGTAGGAAGGTAGGCATTCTTCTCTTTTTTTCGGCAAAGAGAAATTTAAGTATCAGATGTTTATAAGTCTTTATGCCTATCTGAATAAAAAAATATTTTACCAATCAGGACAATAAAAGATTTTGAGTAGGCAGCTATTTTCTGGGTAGGTAGGGTTAGGGCAAACAAACCTTTTCTTTTTTATGGCCTAGTTGGTCGTGCTTTGTTTCGTAACAAATGATAACTTAGGTAGATAGAAGTTTCTTGTCTTATTTATATAGGGAGGGATAAATTGCACTGTGTAAAAATCACTTTGATTCAAACCAAAAATTCTCTCAAACTCACATTATTGTGATAATTGGTTTCTTCATTGACAACATATTTACTACGTTTGGAAGATGTGCTTTTCAACAAACGATCAGAATTCCCATGTGAAACAACTGTGCTCTTCTACTGTCCAACTTGTTCCTTTATTCATATCAGGCTGACATCATAAGGAAGACAGAAAACGTTATCAGTACCCCCTAACTTCACTTTCCTCAATATAGATGATTTTCTCTCACTGAATTATTCAAAATTGGTGACTGTATTGAACGAATGTATTCCATCAAACTTGAGATAAAGGACATAATAGGTACAGTTTAGTCTGCGTCATATCTTGATCTACATCTATGATCTGGACAATGAGAATCGGTTGAAACAAAACTGTACGACAAAAGGGATAATTGTATATGCAAGTCTATTTCTGCACCATTCAAGCAGCGCTTGCATACGCAGTATATATACCCCCGTACGAAATTCCAGGGCTTGTACTTTTCGATTTCCTTGATAGAGAATTGCTATTCACAAGAAAGCTTTTTAACCATGAGGTCAAAGTTGTGAAGTTTTAATCAACACTCTGCTTATCCCGCTGTAGTTAAACCTTTGCAATTTGAACTTCATATCAAAGAACACCTCACTTGTAAGGTCAGTTTCCTCTGATCCGAAGGGTGACTTTTATATACAGGTTTGACTGTATCTGTTTCACAGATAACGACGGATATGTTCCTATTGTCGTGACAACAATCTCGTTTCCTTTCTCCCGAATTCGATGTATCTCCTGAATTGTACTTGCATTAGTAACACGACAGGTGCTGCATGTGGATCAGGATCATGCTACCCTCCGGAGATGCTAAGATCATCTCTATGTTTTTTTGCGTACTGTTGTTAATTATTTTGCCTGTTTTGCCTTTTTAACCATCGTCTTTTCAGCTTATATTCGACTCACAAGTGTGAATATCCCTTTGGTGTACTTTGCCTCTGTTTGAGCCAATGTTTAAATCTCCAAAAAAGTATTAGGCTGAAGTTTATCATTTGAACGTCTTATCGCATGGTCACATATTTTGAACGTTTCGTTGTATTGCCTATCTTTTATCTGGAAAATGTAATGTGTTTGTGCTGGTATAGTGGTGGCATAATATCTCTCAAGAAAACAAAATCTTGTTTTTATATAATATTCACTGCGTTAGTAATATGGTATTGTTAGAAGCGGTCTAGTTTTTGTAGGTTAAGAGAGTGAAAATCTTAGCTTTTCATGTCACTACTGGTATACATATATATGTAAAATATCGACAACGATGCTCAAAATATTTTTCAACCAATTGTGCTCAAATAACTGAATTTGTTTGTGCTCAAATAACTGAATTTGTCTGTTCTTTCAAATAACCACAATGTTGACTTACACGGCAAACTACTCCTGCCAAACACTTAAACCCTTGCTGAAAAGTAGTTTCATGTTCGGTCAGACGTATTTCTTTTTCCTCCTGTAGGGGCGTTTCCACGCTCTGTGGTTGTTAAAGAAGCTTTGCAAAAATTATTTGAATGAGGTTTTGTAGTTGACCTATTGCATGTCACACCATTTGCCCTATGCAATAACATTTGCCCTATGCAATAACATTTGCCGTATGCAATAACATTTGCCGTATGCAATAACATTTGCCCTATGCAATAACATTTGCCGTATGCAATTACATTTGCCCTATGCAATAACATTTGCCCTATGCAATTACATTTGCCCTATGCAATAACATTTGCCGTATGCAATAACATTTGCCCTATGCAATAACATTTGCCCTATGCAATAACATTTGCCGTATGCAATAACATTTGCCCTATGCAATAACATTTGCCCTATGCAATAACATTTGCCGTATGCAATAACATTTGCCCTATGCAACTTCTACACATATTTGACTCCCTTCAAACCGACTGCTGAACCTATTTATTGTTATGATTATCAATGTGTACTTGTCTGCGGAATATGTTTGCACTATTTTCAATGGACATACATCAGACGACAATCACTCAATACTCATTGAGTTAACTTCCGGTTTATATCCGTAAAATTTGTCAAGTTTTGTCAACATATACATTTTATTTTGATATTGCCATTGCGCCAGCTGAATGAATGGCTAATAAATAATGTTTACATTAACGGAATTAAACTTTGAATGAAACGTTTCGTTCATAGTTTGGACGTTTCGACACACCTGTAGAAAACTATCTGTAAATCAGATGGATCATCATAATATGTACTGTGATGTAGTTTATCTGGCCTGAAAATTAAGATACGATCTGTGCAATCTTATCGATGCTTCAAATAAACTTATTCTTAAAGTTAGGAAATCTGATACTGTCATTGATTTGTCAGTATTGTTTCATAGGTAAACATATTGATTTTGATATCAATACATTAAAACCTTACTAGATTGATTGCTGTACATCTTTAAATAATTGTGGTTCTTTATTTTGGCGTTAAACATGGACAGGTTTGTACCTGACTGTTTAAGAGACGTCTTTATACTAAATCCGTTGGATGTTTGATGTGCATTGAATGCTATTTTAATCTTAAATACATGATGTGGATGGCATTGAACTAGCTTTCAGTAACTGCGAGTATTCTCAGAACTGTACGTTTTGTCTTTTTGAACGTTGTCTCTATGGTTTTTGTCGATCTTATGAGTTAAGCTTTTTTCTTCTGTTTTTATATTAGGCCTCCGAAATCATGATTGATACCGCAAAACTCTATTTTTGTCTGTTCAGTGTAAATAAAAAATCAAACCTCTTATCATCGCATGCGCGACATGCGAACTAACGAGTGAAAAGTGTTGTTTTAATCAAACTAGTGCCTGTCCTTAGTCAGAAGTCTGTGATTAAATTGTTGTCGTTTGTTTTTGTATGTCATTTTTTTTTCGTTTATTGTTTGGAACATCAATCAGGCTAGGATTTGTCGTTTGAATTGCATTAGAATCGTCATTTCGGGAACTTTAATAGCTTGCTGAGGGGAATGGGTTCTTCTCAACATTGAAGGCTGTATTCGGTGACATAAAGTTGCTAACTTAAACGGCGTATGGTGTTATGGAGAGTGTTGTCTCATTGACAATCATACAACATCTTCAAATTTTAATACTGATGTTTCTGTAAATACTCATGTGAAAGCGAAGGGTCTCGGTGGTCGTGTAGTCTAACTAATTAATGAATTAGCTAATTAAGTGAGAGCGTAATATAAACGATGTGATTCAGGTTCAAATAAATTAGGTTATTTAATATATGTCAAATTCTGCTCCAAGTTATAAGGCATGTAAATTGACTGAATCATTTTTCTAATATACACAACTTATGTCTTACATTTGCATTGTCTAATGACAATTTAAAAATATAATAAAATCAAAAGAAATAATTATTTTGAGGACTTAAAGTACAATAAAACACTATGATAATATACTGTTTGAATGGTGGTACGAAATCTTTGTCATTTTGGTGGTATTATAACTTTAGCTATACATTATTTACATCATGTTATGACATTGAAAAAATCATGGGGGAGGAGGAGGAGGAACACAGAATAGAAAATCAATGAAAGATCAAACGATGTATGCATTTGTTTAAATTAAGTATAAATTAAACAGTTACGAACTTAACCATTATAAAGTTCGTGCGTCCTAATTTTTTTTTCTTGATTTACAAAATTAATATAGATGTACGTTCAGTTACGATTACTTACACCCAAACACTTGAAGAACTGGGATTTTTTTTTATCAAAAGTGACAAGAAATATAGCCAAATTACTCTGAAGATCAAACTTGCATGTGGGACATGAATATGCCTTTGAAATGGATAAGTATGAATGACGTCCAATACTGCGTTTTATTTCTGTTTGATATCCTCAATGTTTGTAAAGATATAGTAACAAATACATAATGTAAATTGTATGTTGATATTGCCATTGCATTGATCCAGCCTAATGAATAATTAATAAATATGCGTTATATTAACATAATGCGAATGGTAATAGGGACAAAACGTCTTATATTTCATCAATGGATAAAGTTGCGTTGCAAGTTTTACATTTTAAGTGGGATTTGAAAAAAATATTTGTAGAATCTTTTACGATAAATCACTGCTTATTTCCTTATCATATGACAAATTCTGCTACAAGTGACACAGAATAACTATTGACTGTTGCCATTTTTAACATACAGGTAACGTCCAATGATAGTCAAAAATATAATAAAATCACAGGAAAACACTTTTTGAGGACATACATTTAACACAAAACACCATATAAATTGATACCGTTTAAATGGTGGTACGATACTTAAGTTACAAATCAAATTTTACATTTGTTAATAAACATTATGGTTTGTGTGAAATCGTTTCGATCATAAACATATTAAATGAGGACACATTCAAAATGTTATTAGCACTCATATTTTCTAATCATGAACACAATGGCAATATTGCATACTCTCAAATATAAAAGAACCAATAAAATGACAATTATTGCGTAGATATTTTCATTATTATTTATCATACATGAATAATCTAAAATAATAAATGCAGACGCCATAGGATCATAACCCGTTAATGTAATGTTTGGTAAAGAGTTGAGTGATGTAGGAAGTAGCTTTTGTTTTACATTTTTTGAATATGTCTTTAAAGTGACCAATACAAATAAATATGAGTTTTAAGACAAGTTTTGTTCTGTCAAAATATTTATCAGTAATCCAAACAAATTATAATTATGATAAAGCTTTTAACCTATTCTTAGCCCCTTTTATCAATAGACCGAAATGACTGGAGAAAAGGTACTTAAGGTGTTATGGTAATGAAATGAAGGACGCTGTAATGGAGAAGGATAATTCTCTTAGATAAAACATTTTATGAACACACCTTTTATTGTACTTGTAAATAGCTTTTTGAGTTCCACAAAATGATGTGATACATGTACCACATCATCAAAGAGTCTGGACAGTTGTCATGATACATGTCTTGTATGTTAAAATATCAGCTTCAAAAATCAACTGGATTAGAGTCAATAATTTTTGTTTCGGATTATTCAAAAGTGTAGGACTATTGACAAAAATTACATATACGACTCAGTATGTACATGACCTATTAAAGTACCTTTGTCGATTAAATGACAGTATACATTACTTATAATTACAAATGACTATGGTTTACCTATAACTTTTCAAATGGTGTAGTTAAATGGACATATTTACAAAAATGAAATGTTTTTATGATCGTTGAAATTCATACTTTTTAAGAAAGACCCGGTTTTCCGTTTATCAACTACTAGTACTAACTACATTATTTGTCAACAAGAGCACCAAAACATTTTCTTTTTAGAGTCATTGTCTGATAATTTCGTTGACATTGTTGGTACCATAAGTAATGAAGGATGTCGTTTCAGTGTTTGTAATATATTGTCCGACAATAAGTCAAAAACTTCTCGAACATTAATGTCTTCTTCGGAACTCACTTCGATATACGGAAGTCCGACGTGTTCCGCAAATGCTTCCGCCTTTTCTTTACCAACTTCCCGTCTCTTTGCATGACATCGAGTTCCTACTAGAATTGTCGAGATTTTTTCTGGATTCGTTGTATATTGTCTCAAATCTGTCAGCCTTTAAAAAAACATACCTTCAATTCAGATTTATTTGATTTATACAATTATAGACTATTTTCATAATACCGACTTTTGACTCCGAAATTAAATTTTTTTCGACAAGCTACCCATTCTATGGGTAAAGTTTGTGCTACAAAAACGCGACAAAAATTGTAATAATTACCGGATTAATATCGGACATATGAATATACAAATACGGACAGTATTACAGAAAACAGCTCATAAAGCATGCAGTACACAACTTGATGTTTCTAGTATACACCCACTATGAAGTCTTTATTTAATCTGCAGCTATCCAAATTTGAGTTTTATTGCATATCAGCTCTCATACTTGAAAAATCCACAGGCGCTAAACTATGCAATTACACAACTGTGGTATTTTACCAAAAATGAAAATCAATTATAGAGAAACAGATTTCCACGTTTTAACTCGTGTATAACGATATTTCACTACCCTCAACATATGAATTTTAATTATTAAAAAAGATCTGCAATTTAACTGTCTCGAGTGCACTTGTTGCAGTGTTTCAATCTTTATTTCGCACAGTGTGTTGAATTACTTTCTTTTTTTATTCAGGCAGTTAAACTGCACATAATGTTTCCCCGTATTTTTAGTTGTTAGCTTTTTCGTCGTTTTTGTTGGTGACCAATGTGCTGCCTGCTTTTTGGCGTTAAAGCGACATTTATAAAATCAACATAATAATATTGAATTACGCAGTTTTTATCAAAGCTGATTATGTATAAATTTACTAGAAGATAATTGAAAGTAACTTTAATCTACAGCTTTACTTACCAAGATGTTACATTTTCAAACGTATGGTGCTTCGTCAGATCAAACATTATAAGACAGCCATGAGCCCCACGGTAGTATGATGCAGTTAATGACCTGTATCTTTCCTGGCCTGAAATATGAATAATGTAAACTCATGAGAGAACTTCAAATCATGTGTATTCTTCTGTCTCTAAGGGTTGACTATTGACTGATGCCTCGTAATCTGTTTCTATTTTTTTTTTCAAATGTGTTTTTTTCTTTCTCGTTTTATCTTTGCTATGTATATGTTCCGGACCATAGGAGTATTTGGACCATACGCGTATGGTCATGACCGTATGCGTATACTCATATGGTCGGACCATATGAGTATAATACTCGTTTGGTTATTAACGGGCCGGACCATATGAGTATTTGGACCATATAGGTATTTTATTTTAAATTACATTATAAACGTATCAATACAAAAACTATCTAAAAAAGCAATGATGGTTACATGATAATGTATTAATTTTATAATTCAAAGACTATACGTAAAAATTAAATATTGATGCCCTAGTTTTCATCGCTAATTACATTCTTGCATTTACTCTTGAGGTGACAGTTAATTCCACACGGTATCATAGCTTTCTTGCATTCACTAGTCCTTGTTGTGCACGATCCTTTTCATTTACATCTTTTGTTTGCGAATGAAAATTTAGCCTTTTTGCAGCTGCGTACAGTGATGCCGAGGTCTTGGGCCATTCCGATATATCTACGATGTTTTAAGAAGCTCTAGATCTCAAATATCGTAACACGACTGCTATACACCATATTCACAAGACAACTTGAATAAAATGTGTTACTTTCAATTGACTTCTTGTGTAACAGTTCATTAAGAAATTTTGGGAAATATTTTTTTTTTAAGTCGACATATTGGCATTCACTCGTTATAACAAATCGGTAATAACCATCGGTAATGACAATCGGCAATGACCATTGGTATAAAATGTGTTTATTTAGATAGTTTTGACAAGTTAATAGAATAAACTATTTGAAACTTCTAATTTTTTTAGATAATCTTTTTGTAATGATTATATAAATTAATATCAAATTACTATACGATAGCGTCTTTTTAATGAACAGTCATACCATATGAAGAGTTGAGACGTTTTTAAAGTAAACTGCAACAGAGTGTTAATTACCCCGACCATACGCGTACGGTCGGACCATAAGCGTATGGTCGGACCATATGAGTATATACCCATATGGTCATGGCCATACGCGTACGGTCCAAATACTAATATGGTCTGGAACATTTACATTTCCTTTGAAAGTATGGCTTTTATGTCGCCTTTTATGTCCCTTAACTTTTATGAGTGTTGGATTTTATTCAACATTATAAAATTTGTTAACAATGTTTTGTAAATGTTTGTTAACTCTTTTGATGCATTGCATTGATGATATTATCTGTTTCCTCGAAGTTATGGATTCTAATTGTCGTTTTCTCATCTCAAGAATTAAAACTTTCAAAGGTAGGAAAATTTGTTCAAAACATTTTGCTTATTTGAATAAGTGCTGAACAGTGTGTTTTTGAAAAGCATATATTCTTCAACTTTTGAATGTTGAAACATCATAGTTTCACAAAGACCAACATATTGTTGGAATCCTATACAAGGTGCATTTGTTATGCATACTATACAAAACATTCAAATTGTATAATTCACATGTTTCCTATTTTGATTGTTTTACATTCACGGAAAACGTAAGATTGGGCAACATTTCCCCTATTTAAAAACTGGGGGTCATCCTCGGCAGACAGGAAGGTAAAAAGCAGTTCCTGTTCTACTTGTTAAAACAGGACCTCCTGCTTACACGTCGGTCTATTAACTTATTAGCAGAAGAATAACATGGCAGCTATTACAAATTGAACAATTAATGAATTTAGAATGTAGCAGAAATATCCAGCTTGAATTCACTTTCAAATTGAATTAACATAGATAACAAATTATACTTTATATTTCATAACATATCATACATGTATATAAATATCGTTAATTATAATCAAAAACGATTTAATGTAAAATCATCATTAAAAGTTGTTAAAAATCTATATATTACCTCCCGTATCAAATATATGCATTTGAATGTTACATTCCTGTTTATTTATTTCCTTTTTGCAACAGTTATGTAGCTTTGGTAATTTAGTAGTACCATGCGAGATTCCATAGCACAAATTAGAAACAAACGATGTCTTTCCGACTGCAATGTCACCAAGTACTAATATTTTAGCATAATATGTTGGCTTTAATTCAACTGCTTTTAAATTTGAAATGAATAAAATAGGCGGCATGTTTAGCAAAGTGTCACTTAGGTTTAATAGTATTCTTCGAACAAAATGGAAATATGAAATCTTCTAAATAAACAATGCACTTATCACAAATATAGTCTATGCGAATCGGATTGTATCGACGCAATTGAAAAAAAATCACAAATTGAAAAAGAGAAATAAATCACTCCTCTTCGCTGATATTTTTTTTAAAAGCAGTATAGTTGTAGTTGCAATGTTAAAATCCATCAAGATTACACATTTGTCTTGAATTTGCAATATCAAATGTTGTATTTCATTTATCAGTACTAAGAACTAATAGTCTCTTTTCAGTTTATAAATTATCAAATATCAGACTAGATGTTACCGGTTAAAAGCCATATTAAAATGAACAGCATTCGAGATTCGTATTGAATCTACATATACATGCATGTAGTATAATTTCAAAAGTCACAATCAAAATAAAATAACCCGTAAGTAGCGTGCAAATACATGTGGTGTTTAGTTACATCTGGTTTTATGCAAATATGAACTGTTACTCTGTTTATATGCAGCTTTCCCTTTTCGACAATAAAATCTTGTTCACTGTATGGGTAACAGTCGATTTATAATCATGTTTCATACGGTGGTCAGTGCACAATGACCATGATCAAAGTTTAGTCAATAACTGAACACTGATTAGTAATATCGATAACATCAAATGTCACGTACATCATTTCCTTTTGTCTCAAGTTGAAATATACAATATACAATGTTTAATTACTAATTATATCAGTTTACAATTAGAAAATATTAAATTTCAAAATATTTATGCTTTCTGTCTTATTCTGAAACAGATGTGTTACAACCATAATTTTAAAAAATCTAGAAAAAATTATGCCCAAATACATTTAAAATAATTCTTTGATTCAATTTCAATTAGGATCACGCCCATGTGACCTTGAATGTAAAACTATCGTTTGTATATGCATAATTTTGTATTTTCCTGTTTTTGCTGGTTACTTTTAACAACAAAAGTTTAAAACTTGTAACTAGATTTATTGCAGTATTTTTCGTTTTCCCTTAAAAATGCCCTTTTCAGATATACCAAAATTATTACCGTCACATATATATTTTAACACAAAACTTAAAAATTATAAAAAAAAACACATTTCAGTTAATAATAGCATTAAAATGCAATGAGTATTGAGATGTCTGTTCTTTGAATGGTAACACAAAGTATTGCACGACTATTTTTTATCATTCAAAACAAGAATTATTTCTCTCTATTGTTTTGCTGTACAACATATTTCATTAGTACATGATGTCTGTGATAGCAATGTCCAAGGACACTCTCACACGCCATGAAATAGTCTGATAAAAAAGATCAGGTGTGAAATGATTCACTTTTTATCCCTAGCCTATCCTTTGACTCATTTATCGTGGTTCCATGTACATTAGATATCATATGCATGTCTACATAAAGAAATATGTATTCATAAATCATATTCAATTATGTAAAACAGATTGATTTGTATAAATTATTTTTAATTTTATTATATTAAGTTCAGTTTGGGGTTAACATTATAGAGGATGGTTGGCAAAAATAAAGAAGAGAGAAAACAAGATCAAACACTCGAATAGAAAGTCATGGGGGCTATAGTATAAAGAATAGAGAATAATGGCAATGATAAATAATTGATAAAGACAAACGGTCATAGAAAAATAAAGAATGAAGAATTAAAAAAGACCCATCAAAATCCTCTTTGAAATAAGTAAAACAAAATAATTGATAGTCATGTTAAACGGTACCAATTCAGATGCACAGTTCGGCAGTGTTGCACGGACCATAATATTTGAAACAAAACTTTTCAATGGTTGAAGATGGAACAATGGAAAGAATAAAAGCTAAAACACATCAAGCGAGTGGAAAACAATTGTCAAATCGAAAGAGGGTTTTTGATTAAAATTTGATTTTTCGAAATTAAAAGTATATTTACAACAATTTCATTAAAGGCGTCGAAGGCTTGTGACAGTTTCATGCGTATTGGCAGTACATACTCTTCTATGTAGCCTGTACTTATAGTATAACTATTTTGTCATGAAAGTATGTTTACGTCATACTTGGAATAAGCATTGCCGTATCAAAGCCTGCTATGCAAATCATTGGGTTATACCGCACACCTAACGGTCTCTAGAACCCTATTGCCGACGAGAACATAAGACTATTCGATAGTACATTTCTATTTTGAAGTTCTAATTACATAATGTTACTAGCAATGTGTTTTTATGTTGGCCGATGAACTCTTGATGTTTAATTTTTATAAGCAATTTCAATTTTCTCTGTTTCTCTGTGCGAACTGTATCGTTTCTAACTATATGTTTCATATAGTACAAGGTTGTTGATGACAACGGTCAAGGATAGTATAAAACGTCATACAATACACATAGAAGTCATACATATGATTCACTTTTAATAATCTATTCTTTGATGTTCAGATAAGATAGTATGTATCTCTAAACATTTAATCTTTTGTTGCAACATATCTAAAATTATTTAGAATATTTTTAGAATTAAGGAAAATTGTATGTGATATCAAGCTATTTTTGTTTAAAACAATTGCCAGGGAATACCGACGTTTTCAAAAAATTTGCATGAAATAGATGTTAAATATTAACATATTACTTCTTAAACAAATTTGTACAATAAGGCAACAGTAATTTACCAATGTTGAAATCTCATAAATATAAATAGCATTTACAATTCAATTGTTAGCTGTAAAAAAAATAAAAGGAATATTTTTTTTTATTATTATTCTATAATTTAAATTTGGTCATATGACCGTGACGTCATCAACGGTTTTTCATTGTGTACTACGGTTTGAAATGGAATTGAGAATTAAATTATAAGAAACGACTTTTATATTCATGATATTGTTTCTGTCTATTCGAAACAACATCAAAAAAGTGGTGCACACTTAAAAAATAACCCGCTACGCGTGTTAATCATTGTGAACCAAATTTTTGATGCTGTTTCTTCATAATCAGAAAAACTACAGTCATTTCTTAAGTAAAACATTGGCTTTAAATTTGTTAACACTTTTAAAATTTCTTTTTTTTTATAAATACATGTAGATTATTGATGTTAAAAATTCTTTGGATATACATCTAGTTTGCGCCCTAGCACATGATAAACTAATATAAGCCCTAACACGTGATTTGTTCTTTACTTTGTTATGATCTTTCTTTATGATCAATTACTAGAGAAAATTGGGTCCTTGAACTAAAGGAAAATTATGTTACGGAACGGATATAATTCGATTTAAAAGTGTATTGTACATTAAAATATTAAATCTCTATTGCAAAATTAAATAGCTATACTATTTGTTATGGTATGTTGTTTTTAATTAACTAAGTATATTCTTCTTTACACTGGGATTTACAAATCAATTTAGAGTTGAAGTAGAATGTTATTCTTTAAACACGAAGATCGTTTTACATAGATTATTTTTTTCTGAATTATTGCCTCATTTACACGTTCATTTGCTTCAAATTGAATTCGAATCGAATGCGAATCGAATTCGCTAATCACGTTCACACTCTATATTTTTAATTCGAACTGATTCGAATTGGCTAATTCGCATTACAAATACATTTTTGTTAATACGAATTAAAAGTTAACGTCGTTCGGACAGTAAAGCGAATTTGACGCGCATTGCTATTTGAATTAGAATTTCCTTTCGGACGTAAAACGTTTCGAATTCGAATTAAACCAATGCGAATCGAGTTCGGAATACGTGTGAACGCAGCATTACTGTTGAAAGAATTATAAATTATCGGTCAAACGACCAGTTGTAAAATATTATTATTATTATTATTATTATCATGATATCATCGACAAATCGCAATGTCAAACTGTTTATTAAATGTTATTCCGTATACAAAACGTAAGGTTTACATAGATACATTTATAGCTTATTAGTTATCAAAAGTACCAGGATTATAATTTAGTACGCCAGACCCGTTTCGTCTGCATAGGACTCATCAGTGACGCTCATATCAAAATATTTATAAAGCCAAACAAGTACAAAGTTGAAGAGCATTGAGGATCCAAAATTTTAAAAAGTTGTGCCAAATACTGCTAAGGTAATTTATGCCTGGGATAAGAATATCCTTAGTTTTTCGTGAAATCTAAAGTTTTGTAAACAGGAAATTTATTAAAAAAATATGACCACATAATTGATATTCATGTCAACACCGAAATGTTGACTACTTGGCTGATGATACCCTCGGGGACGAAACGTCCACCAGCAGTGGCATCGACCCAGTATTGTAATAGTTATCAAAGGTGCCAGGATTATGATTTAGTACGCCAGACGCGTTTCCTCTACATAAGACTCATCAGTGACGCTCATATCAACATATTTATTAAGCCAAATAAGTACAAAGTTGAAGAGCATTGAGGATCCAAAATTCCAAAAAGTTGTGCCAAATACGGCTAAGGTAATCTGTGTCTGGGATAAGAAAATCCTTAGTTTTTCGTACAATTTAAATTTTTGTTAAAAGAAAATTTATAAAAAAATGACCACATTATTGATATGCATGTCAACACCGAAATGGTGACTACTGGGCTGGTGATACCCTCGAAGCACTAGGACGAAACCTCCACCAGCAGCGGCATCGACCAAGTGGTAAATAGTTATCAAAGGTACCAGGATTATAATTTAGTACGCAAGACACGTTTCGTCTACATAAGACTCATCAGTGACGCTCATATAAAAATATTAATAAAGCCAAACAAGTACAAAGTTGAAGAGCATTGAGGATTCAAAATTAAAAAAGTTGTGCCAAATACGGCTAAGGTCAAAGAGGGGCGAAAGATACCAAAGGGACAGTCAAACTCATAAATCTAAAACAAACTGACAACCCCATGACTAAAAATGAAAAAGACAAACAGACAAACAAAAGTTCACATGACACAACATAGAAAACCAAAGAATAAACAACACGAACCCCACCAAAAACTAGGGGTGATCTCAGGTGCTCCGGAAGGGTAAGCAGATCCTGCTCCACATGTGGCACCCGTCGTGTTGCTTATGTGATCTATGACTGGGATAAGAAAATCATTAGTTTTTTCGTAAAATTTAAAGTTTTGTAAACAGGAAATTTATAATAAAAAAAAATGCCCTAAGCGGGGTGCTTAAAAATGGCGTTAAAACACAAAAAATCAAAATCAAAATCAAAGGACCGGTTTTAAATCTTATTTTATCATCGAAAGGTCAAATTATTTAATGTCAATCTGATATTTTGAGTGAGTATACGTTTGGACAGTCACTCTTCTGCATTTGTATTTGATTTTTAAAAAATCATGTAGTTTAGCATCGGACATCACTGGCCAGTGGTGCATTTTGTACTTTCCGTCTATTGTCCTCCATTTGTCACAAGCATTTTACTTTGAAAATTCTGTATTAAATACACCGTTTCGAAATACAAAAAGATTCAAATGTTAACATCGTTTTGTACATTTTCTCTGTTTTGTAATTAAGTCTCGATCGTGCATCAGCAAGGGTATTCCCGAAAAAAAATGTTAACTTAATTACCGAGCTTTAAGTTAAATTCAAAAAGATGGCGTTCATTACGAAAACGTCTCACGTTACACAAACGAAAAGAAAACAACAGTCGGATACAGACATATTCCTTATTAAGGTGGTATTGGAGTCTAAAATAAAAATGACATAATTTGTTCATACGTTGCCAAAACGTAGTATCTATCGATATATGTTGAAAAATATAATAAAAATTATAGGTTACCATGCATTTTCTCAAGCTACAGGAAGTGACAAAATGACACAAGCCCAGCAGTCAACATTTCGGTGTTGACATGAATATCAATATATCAATAATGTGGTCTTTTTTTTTAAAGTAAATTTCCTGTATACAAAACCTTTAATTTTACGAAAAACTTTTTATCCTTAATGCTCTTCAACTTTGTACTTGATCGGCTTTATAAATATTTTGATATGAGCGTCACTGATGAGTCTTATGTGGACGAAACGCGCGTCTGGCGTACTATATTATAATCCTGATACCTTTGATAAATATTTGTATGGATTATACAGGAAAAACACCATTTTGTGAATAGAATCTAAACAAAATGATAGAATTGATCAATACTTAAGGAAAAGATAGCTTTCAAACAATGCTTTGAGAATATCAAAAGAAAAGATAGGGTCACCGTACGTTTTTTTCCGGCTAAAATACAAAATAGGAAAATGCCATGTAGAATCCTTCAGAAAATGCACTGTTTTAGAGTTACCTCCCCTTAGAATGCAAAATTAATTTATTTTAAAAAACAACCAAAAATAATCAACATTTGCATAAATATTAATATTAATAAGTTATATTCTTATAAATTGGTTCTTTTAAATGAAAATGCACAAAAAATATCTGCATTGCTGCATCAAATTTTGCTAAATTTTGACAGAAAATCTGTACCTTTGGTTCTCTATTTTTTACAATCCAAGATCGAGGAAGACAACTATACCACCTTAAAGGCAGGTGAAATTTTGTTACGCTCGAACATTGGCATACTACTGTTAACTTTTTTATAGCTAGGTAATCCCTTGACTTGTATTAAAGAGACGTGTGTCATTGCATGCGCGACAGTACCAATGTGATACGTTTTCTTTTAAATACGAGAACAAAGTTCAACTGCACATAAGTTTTGCTACAATGGCATATGAACAGAACGTCAGTGTGTAGTTGTGTTCGTCCTTCTTATGATTTATGATATATAAGTTTATCATTTGTAAGATTGTCAACATCAGATTCCAATTGGTAAAATTCGATTTAACGAAATTTTACAATTGCATTTTATAATTCTAATGGGGTTTATTCTGTGATGATGCCGATATAACTATAGCTATGACAAAACAAAACTTTGATACGTGTATTTTTTTAAATGTTAAATGATATTTCAATCTGATTAGGATCATGATCCTATGTACAAACTTTGCCTAATGATCTGGCAACGCTCAATTCAAGAAGTCTGTTTCGGAAATATACTGGTCAACGAATGAAAAGTCTGACTGCATTCTATTTTGAAGTTGTAAACATATCGATACCACGAAATCAGATCAAGGTTGGCGAATAAACAGTCAATGCTACATGTAGTATTGACCAGGCGGGCGGTAAATACGAGATCATTGCTGGACAATACTATCAAATACTGGTCAATACTGGCCGATACTGTTCAGTAAAAGAAATCTCTATATAACTTTAGTATAAATATCGGTTCTTACCTTGTCAAATATTGTGTAAATGGACAGATATGGCTTTAGTACAGGATATGAATATATAGGCACATTCAAATCAAACTCACTACTAGAGTGAGATATCGAGTTTTTCTGTGTGTCCTGTTTATATTTTCGGTCAACAGCATAATGAGTATTCAAAGAGGAAAAAATAGAAATCACTTATGTACTCATTGTTCTGGGATAGAAAAACAATTATGAAGTTATCAAGAGGGGAAATCTTTGTGGTAATGCCTTATAAGATTATTTTACTGCACAATTAATGAAATTGCATGGTTTTTTTTGGTAAAGCTATATTTATTTGGTTTTTTTTTACTTTTTTCTTTACCGTTATCTATGTTTTTCTGGTTTTCTCATTATGCAAACTGTCATATGTATTTGTTACATTTCAATCAACAAGCAGTGAAATCTTATTTCATTAGTGAACTAAATATTTCAAATATTGCACAACGCAGTAGAATTTTACTGATATGATAACACTAAAATACTGGTACTTTCGGATCTTACCTGCGGTGTCCCATATATCCATTTTTATATTGTTATCAGTTCTCCGAAATTCTGTCTTCACTCTACCAGTACGCTGTCCTTTTAGCACGGAATCATGTTCGGGTCCTACTAAAGCCTTAATAAGTGAGGTTTTCCCAACATTTAAGTCTCCAGTTATAACTACTTTAACATGGTAACTTGGATTGTTTTGCATTGCATTTTTCTTTGATTTGCCTGCGGATGCTTTAACAGTCTTCGCGTCACTACGGTTGATGTCACATGGTTTGGTCTCGGTCTTAACGTTATTTAAAGATTCATTAATTGCTAAATTGTTTCTTGAATCGATGTCTTGATTCATTTTGTAATGTTACGACTTTCCTATGTGTTGCAGTACCCTCATTGTACAATACTATTTTTAAAGAGAAGTAGAACGCATTAGAAAAGTCCATACAAATTTATTTTAAGGAAGCGGGGAAGTCTATCACGTGCTTTTTAGAGCATCGGCTAAAAATATAGCTTTATCTGCATTATATGCTCAATGTTTGTAACTGATAACATTTTGACCCACTTTCATTGATCTGATTTTGCGGTTGTTTTCACGTGATGTTGTTTAACACACGATATCTATCTCTGTCTATTGTAAGACTGGCTGTCATCAATTTTCATGTCGTTTAATCAAAAACATGCTTCTTTTTATATTTCCTCAAACGGGTAACGGTTAATTCTTTTATATCGTTCAAAACAAAAAAAGATTACTCGTTGGTCGTAATGTACAACTTTTATTAGCTCCGATAATCTAGACGGACATCCAGTATCTTCTTGTGCATACTAAGGATATCAGCAAGTTGATTGGTTTAATACAGTATCCCTAAAGTTGCTTATTCCTGAATGCAACATGCGTGTTTCCTATTGTTTATTTAAAGATTTGTTCGGGTGATAAATAAACATCACCAAATAAACCGCAGCCAACAGTTCAAATCCGAACAGCTCATTTGTTTAACTAAAATGTGAGAATATGTCTTGAGTAATTCATTCTAGTATAACAGTACTATTATTTGACAAAGTTTATTTTTTTATTTCACAATTTGATTAAGAATGCACTTTATATTTCGTGAAATCTATTTTAAGTTAGCTTTCCATTGATGTATTGAACATATGCTGGGTTAATTAATCGAAATCATCGAAGCAAAAGAAGTAAATATGACTTGCCTCAGTCCGGTGAACAAATCCAAACTTGAAAAAAATATATATGACACTTTTTTAGTTTTTTTCAACGAAGATCAGAATAATACAAAATAATCCACCTATATTAATATCTCACATGTATATACTACATAATAGTACATGTAGTTGTAATTATAGATAAGAATAATAGATAAAAGTAAACTTCCTCTGGTGAAGGCAATACAACAAATCAATCTGTTGATGATTTGACGGATCACGTGTATATCTTTTTATATGTATCGATTTCCTCTAACAACTACAACGTTAAAATTCATCACATGGTATACCTGTGAATTTTAAATAGTATTGTTATCGTATTGGGGTGTAAGATAATAGATAACCAGTGATCAAGGCCAGATATGTTTTGATTAGGTACATGCGTATCCTATCATTTAAACTGACGCACTTATCGGCTATTTTTAAGTTGATTTGGAATCACGTTCCTATTCCTGGACAATAAGTAGATTTTGCTATGATAATTACATATAATTACATAAAAGTAGTTTTAAATCAAATATATGTTTTCTTGTTTAAATTATCTCAACTTCAGCAGATGTTGTTACACTTTCAGGAGACGTTTTTTGTTTTGGATTTGAAATGAAATTTTACTTGCGTCTATTTGTCCTGTTATCAAATTGGTACCTAACCACTGATTTTGTGTTGGAATATAAATCGCTGTACTATCTTTTGGTTTTCTGGTTAAAATTGTCACAATATAAATGTTTTGCGTGTAAATGAAACACACTTCTATGATAGTATTGGATACACCTTAAGAGAGTTTTGAACTAAAACGGACACGTTCACCTGTGGAACATACCAAGCCTACGCTCGCAATCGTTTTAAAACGTCTTCATTAAATCTCTGGATTATCAGTAATAAATAATGAATACTGAATACTGAATACTGAATTGCCTGAAAAGAGACAAAAATACACATGGGCTGATGGCATGCGAAAGGAAGAGACACTTACTGTGGATACATTATTATTCGTTGGATACCAATTTTCGTTGATTTCGTGGGTACAGGTGAACCACGAAATTCAATGTTCAACAAAAAACAAATGTTCTATAGGCATGTACGCAGATTTGCAAAAACCACGAAATCAAATATACAGGAACATGCAAGTTTTCCTCAATCCACGAAAATTGGTATCCACGAAAATAAATGAATCCACAGTATTCTTCAAATCTCAAAATAAAATCTTGACAATGTGGTGTATAAGGATATCACATCGAGTTATAATTAAATGACTGTTCCATTACCGTAGTCATTGTCTTAAAAGAAATGGACTAAATGAATTCTATATATGTATGAGGAATTGACTGATATTCCTTAACAAATTACCGTTTGTGTGTTCAGAAAATGATGGTCACAGTGAACGGATGACCTTAATGCATTTACAGAGAGCGCAAAATATGCTTCGTAAAGCTCATGATTAATTCACTTTATATTTGGTTAATCAAATGTCTAATTGAAAAACACTTGTGCATCGTATGTTTAACTTGTACATCGTTTATAAACCAAAATATTTTGAACTTAAAAACGTGTACGAATAATTGTGATCTTCAAAAGAATAATATGTGCAAGTCTATTTGTCTTATTTAAAATTTTTAATTTTATTTTCCTATGAAAAGGTACGCAATCAAAGGTTTTAATATTCAATATGGTATTACGACTTATTTGCTGAATTAGCGAAACGGTTCTTACTCCAGTTAATGAAAAAAATGCGTCTGTTTGAACTTAACAATGTGATAAAATACAGGTTATGTGCCCACGCCCCTGATCTTGTTACTTCGTTATATTTTTAATGAAATGTCTATCTAAATGTCTAAATAAAAACGCTGGTGCATAGTATGTTTAATTTTTACAAGTTAGCAGATTTCTGATTAAAACATACCATTGCTTATAAACAAAAGGAAAATGATTTTAGACACGTGTTTGAACATAGAAGAAGGACGAAAGATACCAAAGGGACAGTCAAACTTTTAAATCTAAAACTAACTGACAACGCCATGGCTAAAAATGAAAAAGACAAACAGACAAACAATAGTACACATGACACAACATAGAACACTAAATAATAAACACGAACCCCACCAAAAACTAAGGGTGATCTCATGTGATCCAGAAGGATAAGCAGAAACTGCTCCACATGTGGCACCCGTCGTGTTGCTTATGTGATAACAAATCCGGTAAGTAGTGTAATTCAGAAGGTCAAATTCATGAAAGGGAAGGGGATTGTAGTAACGACGTAAGGAACATATCCGATATCATTTGTGAAAAGGTTAACCAACTCGTGATGGCGTCCGTAAAATTTACGTAGGGATGATTTCGACTTCATCATTTGGAACTATTGGTTTAATAGCTTCCTATAGCTAGTGAGCAGCAACCCTCTGTAAAGAAAATCATGATAGGAAATGCAAGCACGGGGATATCGTATCAATTGGGAGATTATATCCCGTATGCAGGTGCTGCTGGAATGTTGCTAATTAGAAATGGAAAGTTCACAATTGGAAACCTGAAATCATCTCTTACGAAGTTTTGTATTCAACCGACCCTCATTGTCAATTTCTAGATGTAAGTCAAGATAGGCCGACTTAACTGTATCTGTAGTATCCTTTATCTCTAGTTTGATGGGATAGATATGTTCTACATAGTCATCAAATCTTGAATTATTTAGTGACTGAACATCATCTTTATAGCGGGAAGTAGAGTTAAAGGATATTGCTAACTACTTATCTTTCCTAAGAAGTTTATATTCAAAATTAAAAGTGTAATATTTTCATATTTATTTGTCATATTTTAAATGTTCAATTGTAATTCCAATGCAAAGGTACGCCATCAAAATTGTTAACCTTCTGCGATTACATTGCTGAATTAGCGAAATGGTTCCTACTCCGTTTATGCGAGAAAAGGTCTCCAAAAATGCGTATGTTTGAACTCAACGTTCAGATGAAATTACAGATTATGTGTCCTCGTCCCTGGTAAGGACACAGGTAATAAAGGATCTGTATTTTTGTCGGATTGAAACATCGGTAAACCATTGCAGCCACTTCTTTATCCTGTTTGTTTCTGAGGCTAATCGTTCTACTAACTGCTTCACTGAAAGGAATGCTATAAAAAGGTGAAGCTTTGTCACGAACATGTGACAGATAAACGAATAGGTGTTTTAGCGTCATTTCTTTTGGAGTCACACTTTTATACCTTTTACGATATTTTAGTTCTTTTTGGAGTCACGCTTTCATACTTTTGACGAAATGTTAGTGTTAAACATCATGAACATAGACCCAAACATTGTCACGTTGCACGTTTAAATTTAAAAAACAAATAAAAAAGATAGCTTGTTTATAATCAAAGGTATTCACATGTCCCAGTTTACAAATTAACATGAAATTAAAACACCTACACAAGTGCACTGAAGACACTTGATATGTAGTCGGGTGTTGAAAAGTTTATTTTTGATGGAACATGGGTCACTTCACCTTATTATAGCTCAACTTGATCGAAGGGTCTTGTCGAACGTTTTTCGTCACTTAGTATCAGTTGTTAACGTATAAAAAAACGATTTGTCATCTGAAACAATGGGTCCTGTATCTTCCTAAGTGGGTTTACTTTAACGCTTTTGTCCCTCGACTTAACCAAATCATCATGGTCACACGGCTGAAGATAGCACACAAGAATAAAATGTGGCTGATTGCCTTATATCCTGCTTTCTTTCTCTTTCTCTATCTTTGAATTTGTTTTCTATTACGGTATACTACCGTTGCTTTTATTTGACAGGTCTTGTAATTCCATCTCAAGGTAAAACAAAACGCAGAGGTTGCAATGTTGTTCGACCGGGATAAATGGGAAATATTTGCCTATAACTCTTACAAAACGGCTTGTTGGTTATAACGAACGGAGATTTTGCGTTGAAAAATATTGTTATCAAACACCACAAGTATTTTAGCAAGGGTTCTTTACGAAACGATTAGAGAACGTCAGTTTATCTCTACCTTCTGCCAAAGTTATTGGCTAGATTCAACATCCCTTTTACGACCGGTGTCGATTGATACGCTTTAGTTTATATTTTCCAACAAATGAGAAGCCTCCCGCACCACGAGTTCTAATATCGAATGGGAGAAGCCCATTGGACTATTTATCTTTCCTTGGTCTCACTACCAAATGATAGAAAGACCATAAGAAACACCAAGAAAGTTATTTTCCTTCTTATGTTGTCGATATGTTCTCACAAGATATATTTATCTTACTAGCAATTGCACTTGTGTTCATTACATGTTGTATGTAAGCCGACTGCATAAATCTGTCATAGGGCTTAGATTTTTGTATGAAACTAGTTTTACATATATTTTGTAAGTATAATGTAGGCCTAAAATGTGTAAATCTGTCATGAAGCTTGAATATTTGCATTAATTGTATGTTTCAGGTAAGCCAACTGCAGCAATCTGTCATGGGGCTTGGATGTTTGTATCTGCCAAGATAATCAAAGGAAAGAAAGCCACGTGTTTTATAGCGTGTAAGGATGACGTAGAAAATGCTGGGTAAGTTTAAATAAAGTTTTAATACTTACAATTGTACACAGTTTTGTTCTACGTGGTCAGAATATAAATCAGTAAATGCTTGTTTATCAAAAATGCTGTTAAATTAAAATACGATTAGACGATAGCAACACGAAGTACTCTAAAGATGCACGGTGTTATCCTAATAACCATAATCTCTATAAATTTGCATTAGAGCCGTCAAGGTATTTATGTTCATATGGTATACGTGGGATTCTTTTGAAGTTGAGTGTGATCACTTTAAGAAATACACATAGAGACAACATTATATTTTGGAAACCTTTTGATCGGCAGGCAAAAATCTTTTTCGTATCCAACGTCAAATACTAATTCATTGTTTCAAGAAACCACTTAAAGGAGAGCACAAAAGTTGTCTCTTAAGACAGGTGGTCTTTTAATACAGGTTCAATTTATATGAAATAAACTAGAGAGGGATCTAAAATTGGTGGTCTATTCCTTAACACAGGTATTTGACAAAACTTCGATTTTTTCGGAAAACTTATCCCAAGCATAGACTATCTTGGCTGTATTTGGCACAACTTTTTGGAATTTTGGATCCTCAATGCTCTTCAACTTTGTACTTGCTTGGCTTTATAGATATTTTGATATGAGCGTCAATAATGAGTCTTATGTAGACGAAACACGCGTCTGGCGTACTAAATTATAATCCTGGTACCTTTTATAACTATTTGCTTAATACAGGTGGTCTCTTTAGAAGGTTTGACT
Organism: Mytilus trossulus; assembly: GCF_036588685.1. NCBI lineage: Eukaryota > Metazoa > Mollusca > Bivalvia > Mytilida > Mytilidae > Mytilus > Mytilus trossulus. The sequence continues at coordinate 1,018,857 of NW_026963340.1, read as the reverse complement.
GTACATGGATATTATGCTGTCGATGTATTTTTTTAAGCTAAAAGGGAGTCCACAAGAGTACATATAGATCAAATATAATAGTATGTAACATATAATCAGACATAACGAGTTTTATATACCTTAATTCTCTTTGTAGAGCATTATATGAAGATTCGCCAGTGGTGGTTGATGGCAATATGATTACATCACGTATTCCTCAAGACCTACCACAATTTATGGCTGCTATCATAGCTCAGCTTAAATAACCATTCATGGGGAAACCCTTCAGTTGAAAATGGACCGAAGCATTTAATTAAGAAATTTTCTGATGGATTCGGAAAATGCATTAACTCGGTTGTTATATTGCATACAATATAAACTTGTAATTCCAGTTTGAATGTGACAGATACAAGTTATGTCAATTTCAGAATAAATAAATGTTTTGTTTAAATCTGTTTCTGTTATTAACAAAGAAGGCAACTTTAGATGTCTCACGTTCTGCATTAAAATTTTAACTTGGTCTTCTCAGAAGAATAAATCTAGTTCACTGGTATATTAAGTGTACAATTATAGTTATTTTTACCATTTTTTTGTTAAGTTTTATTGTTTTGGACAGTAAATAAGTTCAAACAAAATTGTAAGTGGTTTGATGGTTCTGGTGCAAAATGCCAGACATATGTTTACAATCCGGCCGCGCAGCATAAAACTGTTTGTATACAGCATTATAGTTTAAATGGTTTTAGATCCTTGGGATTTATATCTTGCTTACATATGCCTAATGTTACGAAATTTCTGTCTATATAATCAATTGTCCTTTACCTCATTTTCATGATTCAATATATTTTTGTGCTAATTTCTCGTTTATTATGAGTAATAAGATAACTTTGTTTGATATATGAGTTCCTTACGAGTTCACCATGTCCGTCAGGCAGTGACAGTTCACCTGACCTCGACCTCATTTAAATGTAATTGATCAGTGATCATGGTTAAAGTTATACTCGTTTACGATTTAGAGCTCGTCGTTTGGTATAGAGATCTGTCTAATGTTGAAGAGCATATTCATTGTATTGATCTCATTATGCCTTTTCTGCTCTTGGTCTTTGTGTTTCCGTGCCATTTGCTCCTAGATATTGCATTTGTTGTTGGGTTTCTGTCTCATTCACTCCACATTTTCTTTTATTCATATTAAGTTCGAAATGGATTACGACGTAAACAGATTCAGATTTTATATTAAACGCTCGTGTATTTCTAAATGTGTGTACTAATACGGTTTTTACAGAAAACCTGCCATGCAATGTAAAACACAAAGTTGAAATAGTTGACACTGGACTTAAATCGAACAATACTTTTACATTTGTATATATCTTGAATTAGAACTTTTATTTTGCATTATTCTCTTTAGTACGCGTAGTTTGATATTTCACAAATATCATTTACCTACAAAGATGAACTATGCAAGGCGTTTCACAATTTATTTATTTCATGGAACAACGCATTTTTAAATTAAATCTGGCGCTATAAATAACTTGTCCCATGTTCTAAAGGTCACATGAGGTATTGAATTGTAATATCATTGTGTCAATATGTAAATACTTTCGTTATTGAAACGCCCATCAATAAGTAACATTAAGCTTTTAAAGTTTAAGTGCAGTTAAGATTCTTCGCCTATCTTTACCTGTATTTTTTTAAGTCAAGAATGCGGTGTATTTTGACATTGACATTGACATTGCAACTAATACGGTTTTTTTTGGTCCAATAAAAGATTTAAAAACAGAAATCTATTATGTATGAGTCACATAACAACCTTGATTGAAAACGTCCTCATTGAAAACCAAACTGCGTTTCAAACTAAAATATTTTTAAAACTGATATCGTGAGGCGTTATATGTGTATCCTTTATCAGCACGACAGTGTTCCAGAAATTGACTAGCAATCATCAAAACAGAAATAGTGTATATATAGGCCCTCACCCACTTAAAATAAGATAAAGACAATCTGACAAAAGAATGTTACACGATATCATATAAGTTATTATTTGACCATAAAAGTGTGAAGTAACCCTAAAACATCGTACTTTACTTCCTATCAAATAAGGAAGTACACCACTAATTCATGGTCCCATTGCTTTCTATGTTAAATTCCTCCGTTTCAAGCAGGCACACCTCTTTTATTTTAAGTTCAAATAAAGTGACAATCATTGCATGTCAAAGCAACACCTTCTGGTGTCATGTACTGAAAAAATCAACATACCTTACATGGCATATAAGAAAGAACTGGTTCCCGGAACTTCGGATGTACCAAAACAGGTACTTCCGATCTGACAAAAAGGCAAAATGTACCCTACTTTTTAAATTTCATGCCATTTTTTTATTATTCAAATTTATCAGTCAACAATTGTTCTACAATGATCACCAGTCATGCAGCTTTCATTTGATACCAAGATTAATAAAATATTCTAAATATTTTGAAAGTTATGTCCATGCGTAGGAACTATTTTGTGTTAAATATGTACTACTTTCTGAAAAACACATATTACAAAGGGACATCAAGATGCTTTACAACTCACTATAGATTGATTAATGAGCATCAATTATTTCGTGGCGGTCTGTTTTTATTGGTTGAGGAAGTCGGATTGCCCGAGAGCTACAACGACCTTCCACGAAAAATGAAACTCCTAGTCAAATAGGATTGGGATCCAGCGCACCTGCCAAGTGTGGGGTTCGAACTCACAACCTTAGTCCCAGCTGACAGTGGTTAAATTACTTAAACCACTCTTCTACCATAGCCCCACACAATAGAGCAGTTTCTAAACTCTAAGAGTCCCGAGTACATAAAACTCATGAATAAATAAACACTAGTAGCTGTCAAATATCTGTGGTAAAACCGAAATCTCCAAAATAACAGTCAACCACTGACGATGTTTTTGACCTTGGACATAATATGCATAAAACTCTTGGTTTCGTTATTTTTTTATGAAATTTCAACCCTCCCCTTTTTATCACGATCAGCGGACTAATAAACAAAACATATACATGTAAGCAATCAGTGACCATACGACCTTTAAATATGAGCATAACCCCTATCGTATGGTAAGTTATAATGAATATTTGCTAATCAATTTTGATTCTTACATGTTTACAGATCATGTATCATAGAAATCCTCCTTCTAGGAACATTCATGTTTGCAATATCTATATATTATTGATGGTCGTTCAGACACTGACTGATATGACTTGTTAATTTGGTGTATTTCCGTAATTAATACTTAGCAGCCGATTTTTAATTTAATAGACCAAATATAACAATTACATTTTTATCGAGCCTGCGACTTTTGTGCAAAAAAGCTCGACATAGGGATAGTGATCCGGCGGCGGCAGCGGCGTAAGCTAACTTCTTAAAAGCTTTATATTTTACAATGAAGGTGGAAGGCCTGGATGCTTCATACTTTGTATATATATGGGTGCCTCATGTTACGAAATTTTTGTCAGTCACATGACCAATATCCTTGACCTCATTTCATGGTTCAGTGACTACTTGAAAAAAGTTAAGACTTTTTGTAATGTTAAATTCTGTCTTAGTAATAGGATTACTATATTTGGTATGTGTGTACGTATACCTTAGAAGGTCAGCGTGCCCGTCAGACAGTTTTAACTTGACTTCGACCTGATTTTATGGATCAGCGAACAAGGCTAAGTTTTGGTGGTCAAGTCCATATCTCTGATACTTTATGCTATAGGTCTAGTATATTTGGTGTATGGAAGGACTATAAGGTGTAAATGTCCAACTGGCGATGTCATCGGACCTTGACCTCATTTTCATGGTTCAGTGGTTATTGTTAAGTGAAAATTCAAATCTGACAATTTAAGTTAATATTATTTACATCAACAATTATCAATGATTACTGTGGATTCATTTATTTTCGTGGGTACCAATTTTCGTGGATTAAAAAAAAATTTGCTTATTCCTGGATATTTAATTTCGTGGTTTTGCTGAAGTCTGCATACAAACCTATAGAAAAATTATCATTCGTAGAATATTTAATTTCGTGGTTTGACTGTGCCCACTAAATCCACGAAAATTGGTATCCAACGAATAATAATGAATCCACAGTATACAAATATTCTCTGTCTGATAACTACCAATGTCTAATAAAATAATTTAATAAAAAAAATATCACATCTATAAATAGAATTCAATCATATATGGTCTAGAATTTCACTACATTTAGTGTTTATCTTAATGTTGGCAAGTTTATCTGCCCTTGTTGGTCCTATACTAACAATAGCTATGGGTTTCTTCTGTTCGTGAGCAGCATTTACAAATCTGTATCCTGAGTATACCTTTAATACAAAAAAGAAAAGTCATTTAAGTATAACAAATCAAGAAAAGATATAAATACCTTAGAAAATCAAAATTATCTACCAACTGGTATAAATATACATAGCATATATACTGTAAATTCCGAAATTTTTGTGTGTATTTTAGTATTATCATTGATTATTGCAATTTTGTCATTTTAGACTAAAATGTAATTTTAATTTTTGTGATATTGAGCAAAATCCTGTTTAATTCATATACAAAATTTCAAAATACAAGTTTAAATCATTATGAGTATAACTATGATAGCTTGTCCCATTTTTAACAATAATATAATATCAGAATTTTTAGTAAGCATATTTAACAAGTTACATGTTAAACCATGTTAAATGTACAATATTGTAATTTCCAGTATATTTATTAAGCATGATTAGACACCACTTCACAGGTACATGTATATATCATTTTCCCATACATTTGCAATCGTTATATGATGCAATTATTTTATATTGTTTATAATACTTTTTTAATGTATTTAATTTTTTATCTTTTCCTAGTACAATGTAGTACATGTGTATGAAAATTGGCAGTTCCATATAACATATGCAAACACTACAAAGTAGATAAAAGGTATAATTATTATGAAATTATCTATATCCACAAGGCCACGATAAATTATACCTAGTCATCAGGATGTTAACCTTGACCAAACACAAACTTGAACTGTTCAGTTCAACAACCTGTCATATCATTTTTGAAAATCAAAATCCTGACAAAATGCACAGGTTTCACTGTCAATGACCGTGTTTATTATATGTTCCAATATCCTCATTAAACTCGTTCAACCAGAAGTTGTAGCTTACAAACTGCAGATTTAGCATGTAGCTGTACAAAATGCATTCACACTTTTTAAAACTGGCCTATTGCTAAATTTATCATTGTTTATACAGTAGGTATTTTGTATTATAATCTCAAACCTCTAGATTGGCATATCTGCCAACTGTCGTTTTTGGAGGAAATTTCCTCCATGGAGGCTCCAAAATTGAAACTTTGAAAGAACAATTTTGTCCACAATTTTAAACAAAACAATTAATTTTTCATTGACTTTTGGCCTATAAAAATATGAAGCCAAAAAACAACATTGAAATGTATTTGAAGGCCCCCCTTGAAGGTTTTTTAGGACTATGACAGCCATCTTGCACGCAAAACCTCCATGCCATGGGCATTTTGAAAAGTTGGCAGGTATGGATGTCTGGGGTATGATTTGTAGAGGACCAATATGAATTTTACAAGCCTGGCTTCTGGTCCTACAGTTCTGACAGTAAGAAGACTGTAACTTTACCCCAATACACCACATTTCTTACCTCAAGTGATGATCCAAGTACAAGAAGACTGTCTGACTCTTTGACCTTATCAAATACAAATTCTACTCTAGGCCTTGGTACATTATCTCCAAAGAATACAATCTCAGGTTTTAATACTCCACCACACTTCTCACAAGATGGAACCTGAAATAAGTTAAATATAAAATAGAGGGTTATAAATTATACAAATGTACATGTAATTATATATAACAAAGAGGGTATGCAAAAGGAGGGGGTCTTTAATTTCTGTATTCTTAAAATTTTTAGAGCATTTTTCTTGAACTTTAGAATAACATTATATCTGTTCATCTGTTTGGCAATAGTCCTTTTACCAATTCCCGAGAATTGATTCTGTTATTACACACTTTTTAAACAAATTATTTTCCTTTGTCAATCATAGACTGGTTCTATACTAGACAAAATTGGCTATTGCCAATGCTAAGCATGATGAATTGAAAGTGATGTATCGGCAGTTTATCAAATTTTTCATGAAAAATAATTTTTGATGTCAAAAGTATTTAGCTTAACAACAAATTAATGTTATTAAAAGATTTGAAAACCTTAAAGATTACTCACATTATATATATATCTGCACAGGTAATTTTGCTCTTTCTGCTAGCTCTCCATTGTAAATAAAAATTAATGTCCCTCTTAAGGTAGACAACTGAAAAAGGGATCTCTAATTACAGGGTCAATTACAGGAATTAGTAAATGGCCTATTGTTTGGTAGAAAAAAATTGTAATATGATTAAGAGCCATTTTACATGTACATGTAAATGTAAAGAGTGAAATGAAAAGATTATGACAATGAAATACACATGCAGTAAATACTGTAAAGTGTAATCTCCATGATCTATAAGCCAGTATATCTATATAGTAATAACAAGATAAAAAGTATGCCCCTTCCCTTCAAAAAAACACCTCAATGGTCAGTTCTAAAGCCAATACATGTTCATGTACCTACATTAAATCCATTTATTTGTTCTTGACTGAGTTGTACATCCCCATCAGGTGCCATGTCTACAGATTGTGAATACCACATGGGATTATCCCCCTTTATCATATCCTGAAGTTCTGGTCTAGATATCATATGTTTACAGTCTAAACATTCTACTCTGTGAGCACTTCCGTGTAGTTCTGTCACATTTTTACTTCCTGCTTTGTAATGTAGAGCATCAACGTTTTGAGTCACCAACCAATGAAGACTATCCTCTCTTTCCCAATCACTCAAAATCTTGTGTGTCTTATTAGGCAATACAGATGAAAACACAGGCCACCCTACAAAATTTCTAGCCCAGTATCTTTGCCGAATATCTGCTTTTTTTACAAAGTCTTGATACTGGACTGGTCTATTCGAACTTCTGGCGTATAGTCCCACACCTTCAGATCTATAATCAGGAATACCACTTTCTGTGGATATCCCAGCACCTGTTATAACTAACAGTCTTTTAGAATTATGAATAAACTCCTTAAATTTATCTATGTCGTCCTCATTTGCAGGTGAATGTGGGGGCACAAAATGTGGCCTTGATGACTGAACGGTTCCTAATACTGAATATAGACGGAAGTGTTTTACCAGTGACTTATACTTCTTGATTGAATTCATGTCTCTACTTTAAACATCTAAAGAGGGCTAAACCCTAGATTTGGAATTTAAAACTTTGAATCTGCACATACATATACTTGTATGATACATTGATAAGGAAGTGATAATATTCTACATGTATGTAAATATTTCAATATTATGAATATGTTGTACTATGTATACAGATCCAGAAATTCACCAGGTGTATAATTAAAAGTTGAACAAGTGTATAACCAATGATAACTTGAGCTGTGTTTGTTCTTTGTCTTCTCTTTGTTATTCTTATTGCTGGCTTATAATTCCATGACTTCTAAGTTTGCCAAAAGTAGTTTTACATCTTCTTATTTTTGACTGAAAAGAGAAAATTTAAATAGAATAGAATAGAATAGAATATTTTTATTTTCCAAATTAGGGCCCCAGGAGGGCATATGATACAGACAATATTATTATAAACATTAACATATGCAATACACACATAATAAAAGATATATAACAGTGTTATAAAAATAATAAAATAAAATAATATACCACAGAAAATACACTCAAAATAGTAGCAATGTATTATTATTCAATGAATACTATGTTGAAATTGACTCAAGTGCACCCGGTAAGTGTATCTTCACTTTAAAAAGACAAACATGAGGCATTAGTAGTTTGTGTGGAAAAATGTCAATATAAAAAAAAAAAAAAAAAAAATACAATACAAAAAGAACCCAATAAAAAACAAAGCAATTAAGCACTCCCACATTTGACTATGAGGTATACTGCAAATAACAAAGTATATTTAATAAAGGATATTTAATATGACTTATCTGCAGAAAGCACCAAGAGTCGGTGCTTAAAGGGGAGTCCCTACTTGTACTTTATGCAGATGAGTCAAGCTCCTTAATTATTGAAAATATATTTTTAAAGCATATTTTTAAGATTATAGATTCTGTGTCCAGCCAGCAAAGATCATCAAGGGATGGTGCCAAAGAATTTGAAATTCTTCTTATGATCTGTGCAGGCTTAACAGGGTATCCAAATTCATATTAAAGAGTTATAGTGAATTAGTTATTGCAGATTAAGTTGTACTTGAATTCTTAGTATCTTCTATATATTTGTAAAATGCAAATAGTACATTGGGATCCTCATTATTCATTATCCAAATTAATTTGTTATCAAATATTTAAATTTTGAAAGTTTGGACATGATTTTAATATATTTTGCATCAATTCCTCTCTTTTTAATAAATGAGTATCACATTTAAATAAAAAATGAACTTCATCCTCAACCTCACCTGAGGTGCACCTGAGACAAATTCGGTTTTGTCGAAGAGTACCCTGGTATCTACCAGATTCAATTTGCAATTTGTGAGCAGATATTCTTAATATAGTAATACATTTCCTTTGCTCAAAATGTCGAATTATTGACAAATAATTTTCAAAACCGAAGTTGCACTTGAATGTAACATAAGTTCGTAGTTTACCATCTTTATGTATATCTAGCTGTTTTTTCCACAATGCAGTATAGTATCCCTTAACTATCTAGCCACAGTGTAGTTTAAATGTTGAATATTTTTCAAGAATATGTTTTTCTATGCCTGACATTTTTTTCCTTAAAATATTAATTGATCCATACAAAGAGTTTTTTTTGGTTTCAAATAGCTTTTTAGAACAATTATATGCAGCTTTTAACAAGGGAAATGATGAGCCAATATTTTCTAAACGATGCCAATATCCTAAAACATGTTTGACTATATCATAGTGAAGTGGAAAACGGCCTAATTCAGACAAAACTGCAAAGTTTGTACTCTTCCTATTAACGCCTAAAATATATTTGCAGAATTTAATATGAAGTTTTTCACAAAGTATCCTTGAGTAAATTGTATCCACTGTTATGTGTTCTTTTTTTAAACGTGCAGTAAAGGGATTGAAATATCCCCAAATTTCACACCCATATAAAAGTATAGGCTTTATTGTATGGTCAAAAACATAAATTGCATTTTTAACAGTAGGATTATGCACTAAAAAATCATTACATAGTTTGAAGTATGCTTTTAAGGCTCTTTGGTATAAATCATTCTGAGCATATGAAAAAGAACATGATGCATTAAATTGGATACCCAAATATTTATAATTAGATACACACTCCAGCTCATCTTTGTTGAAAATAAATTTTTGAGAGATATGTCTGCCTGCTTGTTGAATATCAACACTTTAGTTTTTTTAGTATTTATATCTAAGCACCAGTCATTGCAAAAATTATGAAGTTCATTTAATTTCTCTTGTAGTCCTTCAGCTGAGTTAGATAAAATTACAATGTCATCAGCGTACATAAGGCAATGAATGAGTTTGCCATCCAGCATAATTGGATCTCTGGTTTGTGTAAAATAGTCTGGAAGGCTATTTATAAATATTTTAAACAAGTTAGGACTCAAGTTATCTCCTTGTTTAACACCAAGCTTTGTTTGAAAGAATTCAGTTATTCTATCATGTATTTTTATACAAGATCTAGTTTCAAGATACATATTCTTTATAACGCTATAAAACCTTGAACTAACCCCAATCTCTAACAGCTTAATTCTAATTCCTGTATGTATTACTTTATCAAAAGCTTTATGAAAATCAACAAAGCAAGCAAACACTCTCCCATCCTTAGTATTACAGTATTTATCAAAAATACATTTTAAAACAAACATATGGTCAGATGTTCTTGCCTTTCTTGTGAAACCTATTTGACAATCATTAATTACATTATTTTCTTCTAAAAAACTATCCAACCTTATATTAAGTATACTGTTAAAAAGCTTACCAATTGCATTAGTGATTGTTAGTCCTCTATAATTATTTGGGTCAGTGACTTCTCCTGACTTATGTAAAACTGTAATATAACCTTCGGTCCAATTTCTTGGGTATAAACCATGAGACAGACAAGAATTAAATATTTTTGAAAGAGACGATAGTAAAACTTTTTGACTGTGTTTAATCATATTGTTTGAAATGTTATCCAAGCCTGGTGATTTGTTACAACGTAGTTTAGAAATGGCAAAAGAAATTTCTTTCTCTGTTATAAGTTTATCAAGATTATTAAAACAAACATTTTTTTCAAGATTATCTAGCTTTTTTTCCAACTTAGCCACTCTTTCTTTGAATGACTCATGTAATTGATATAATCCATTGAAATGTGAAACCCACACAGATGGTGCCACAGCAGAACTATGGTCCTTATTATCATTATATTTTAAATCATTAATTAACTTCCAATAAGATTTAGGATTATCATCATGTAGATTCTGTAACTGCTCAACAAGTGATTTTTTATATTCTTTATACTTAAATTTTCTAAGTTTAGAAATATTGCTTATTAAGCTAAATATAAACAAAATGATAAGTTTGTTAAAACATGTTAAAATAAGAAATCTGGGTTTACAACATGTACAACATGGCATCCTTCTGTTTTTCATAATTAACAAAGCACTAATTCAACATATTTAAAATAATCGTATACCTTGAAACTACGTATACCCTCTGGACACCTCTAATTGGAGTACCCTAAATGACCCCTCATGTCATGAATGTACAATGATAATAATGATTGATGCAGTTTTTTTGTTTTTTTTAGGTAAACATTTATCTAACTGTTTTCACTTGGAATATTATTTATTTGCGATAAAAATTTCACTGTCATATAAAAAAGAAGATGTGGTATGATTGCCAATGAGACTATCCACAAAAGACCAAAATGACACAAAACATTAACAATTATAGGTCACCGTACGGCCTTCAACAATGAGCAGAGCCCATACCGCATATTGTCAGCTATAAAAGGCCCTGATAAGACAATGTAAAACAATTCAATGTATTAATTATTAAGGTACTGCGCAAAGTTTTAAAAATTCCCAAGTGCTCATTAAGATAAAATATTTATGATATATATTAAACTGATAACAAACATATGTTTTTACAGATTAAGGAAAAAAGAGTAGACAACTCATGGAAGTGTCTGTAATAGCACATGCATGTTATTTTTCTCTGATAACTTGTGTAACATGTCAAAAATTACATTAGAAATTTTTGAGTTATACCTCTTTGTATCAAGTTCAGCATTTAAAATTTTGTAACATGTCAAATATTACATTAGAAACTCTTGAGTTATCTCTCTTTGTATAGAGTTAAGCAAAATAAGTGAAATTTGGAAATTACATAAAATTTGGAAAAAACGAAAAAGATAATTTTTATATTAGCATTTATATATTTTATCAAATCATATTTATAAAACAGTTTGATTATTTTGTCCAAATATAATTTAAGGTGGTACCTAACACTACAGGGATATAACTCTGTAAAATCAGCTTCTCAGTGAATGATCAAAATTAGTGTTTGTTGAACTTTCATATAACCAGTGTAATTTTTCTGATAAGTTGGTTGGTTCAAATTTTTTGAAATTTTTATATTTTTGTCAAGGGTTTTTCAAAACTTTATGAAAATTATACAAGCCAAATAAATTTTAGTCAAGGTGTTTGGTACCAACTTAAAGATATTTCAAAATATTATTTACTACATTCTAGTAATTAGTGTACAGGTAAAAACTGTTCACTACATTGTATGTTTTAACTATTGATTTATGAAATAAACTTGTATACATGTTCTAACTGTTTTATATACATATTGACTATATAAATTATATGTAAACATATTTTTGTTCTTCAATTGAGCCCGCAAAATGTCGTACGCGTTATGACCTGAGATTTTTTTTCTCAATGCAGGTCATGACCTGACTTTTCATTTTCAGAGGTTGACAGGTATGAGGATGATATTATTGCAGTAAAATGTCTGCCATTTGCTTATTTAGGGTATGTATATTCAATTGTTAATAAGTGTTATTATGTGCCCTTGATTGATATTATGATTATATTTAGTTAATTTTTGATATTTCTTACTTTTCTGAACATTATTGCTGTTTACAGTTTATCTTTATCTATAATAATATTCAAGATAATAACCAAAATCAGGGATGCTCATGGATGAAAATTGAACCATGGAGGAACTTTCACCATTACAAACCGTGTCTACGCCGTACAGTGTAGCGCGATCGGAAGTATTTTATCCCTCCATACAAGGAATGGTGAACATGCTAATTCATTGCTTATTTAAATTATATTTATTTGAATTTTCATTATAGAATTAGAAGTATCAATATTTTCATTTATTGCCGTTTTTAAACCATTCAAATGCCAAGTCTTCATGGTCCCCCCTTAGTCGAGAATGACCAAAAGCTGTCATGAAGGTACCGGTCCCCCTGTAGATTTCTTGTATTTTTGGTAATTGTTATGGCGGTTAAAAATCATATGATGTGCCATCATGTGGAGATTATTTTTCATGGACACTGTCAAATTCAGAACCCATTACCAGTATGGCTGATTTGCAGCAACAACAAAACGATTCGTATGGGTTATGTAAAAGGTTAAAGAGATTTGTAAAGCAAACGTTGACAAATGAAGAGGTTTTTAATGACTTTATCTGGCAAATTGATGCTGTGCAACATGCATCATTCGAGTCTAAAAGAAACCGGAAACGCGGATGTATCAATTTGATTGTAATATATACGAAATGAATTTTGGAATTACCATACGATATTTCTTTACAGAAAATATTCATGATATTTAAGTTTTTACTTTTAAAGTAATTTTAGATTATCGTTACAGCAGTACTCGAGTTATTTGCGATGAAACAATATTTACTGTTTTGCATCTTATTTTGTACTTCTTAAAAAGGGGGATGCTGATTGCGTAAGTCAAAATAAAGCATGTGTTCGACTTGTTAAACTATTTTCTTTGTAACTGGATTATTAATTAATTTATTTAATCTAAATTATCATTATCATTTGCTGAAACTTAGTAAATTAATTCGACAATTGGTCGTCTATCCTCAGATAGTATTCTCCTGTCTGGTTTGTTGATCTTCCTGTACAAGCTCAGGTACAAGTGATTAGCGATCTTAATCCGGATATCCCTCAGGCGTTAGAACTGTATTGGATTATAACATAAAAAGCCTAAGGGTTATGCAATTACATGCATTTGATTATAATTGATAAAAAAAAATGACGTCGGGCTACAAAAAACGATGAAGTTTTGAACGATAGCGGAAGACAGTTTAACGATGGCGCAAGGCAATTTAATGATGGCGCGAGTCATTTGACGATGGCGCGAGTCATTTGACAATGGCGCAAGACATTTGAACGATGCAGGGCGCCATCGTTAAACAGGCCATGGAGATCCCTGCAAAATCAGCCAAATTTCCTTAAAATTACCAATTCAAGGGCAGCAACCCCGATTCATCTGAAAATTTCAGGGCAGATATTTCAAGATCTTGACCTGATAAACAATTTTACCCCCATGTATCCAATCTATTTTCAATGGGATTTTTCTCTTTTTCATAAGAGAGTTGGTAAACAAAAGTGGGGCGATATGGTGAAAAAGTGGGTCTATTAGGTGTAAGCGATTGATAGTGGGCTCCTTTTGACTAAGGACGGATTTGATGTGTTTGTCTTATAGTGCTAGGGATGCTTAAAGTAGTAACAAACGATCATACCTTGACCAAAGAAATTTGTGATTACGCAATAAGAACGGAAATGTATTTTGATGTCTTAAACTCCGAATCGTCCAGGGACCCTCGAATACGACAAGACACAATCTTTTTGCTGAAACGTCCAATAAGGTCATAAATAACAACAAGGGCATTTAACAATCAACACAATAGAAATACTTCAACTTTTGTCTTTAAAAGGATTTTTGATAATGAAAGTTTTAACTGATGAAAACCGAGTTTTACTATCCGTTTCCGAATCTGCATGAATTATAACCATTTCACAATTTCCGGGGTTACACTAAAGACCTGAAAGTGGACCTGAAAAGACCTGAAAAGACCTGAAAATATACGACTAAAAATATTCAAATTGCAATGACTTTTTTATAATTGGATGGAATTTCTTCAAGTTGGAATTTTATTAATTGTAAATATTTATATTTCATTAAAATTTAAAAGTTTTAAATTAAAAACAATTTTTTGATGCCAAATGTTGGACCTGAACGGAGAAATGAAAAGACCTGAAGGGACCTGAAAATCTATGTCGGACTAATTCTAACTACAATAACTTTTTTAATATTAAATGGATATCTTTCAACTTTTGATTTTGTGACACAAAAAGTTCAATATAATGATAATATAAAAAAAAATATTGTTGGGGTGTCAAAACTCGGACCTGAACGGAAAATTCAAAATCTGAATGAGCCTAAAATTCCACATTTTTTTTTAAACGAAAATAATAAACATAGACGAAAAATATGGTTGATAACTTTTCATGTTCGATGTCATTTGGTCTCTTGTAGAGATCTGTCTCGTTGGTATCACACCACATCTCTCTAATTTTTATTGGCGGAAGATACTAATATGATACGCAAAACTGATACAAGTAAAACTGAAAGACGGAAGATACCAAAGAATAATCAAAACTCGGATGTCAAAACTTATAAGTCAAAGAGACATAATATACCATAGAAATAAATAATTCAGAAAAAGGTTTGGTGTCTTTAAACTACGATAACCCCGTCACAATTTTTGTGGTGTCCCAAGTCTGGAACCTGCACTTTGTGAATGAAAAATGAAGTCCTGAATGAACCTGGATATATATATAACAGCTTCATAAAAAACTACCTTGACCAAAAACTTTAACCTGAAGCGGGACGAAAGAACGAACGGTACGACGGACGGACGGACGAACAATGCCACAGACCAGAAAACATAATGCCCCTCTACTATTGTAGGTGGGGCATACAAATCTGAAATGAATACATGCTGTTTGATAAACAATATATATGTATGACTTTAAAATATTACCTGCAAAGCGTTTTGGTCTTGTGTCTGCAAAGTGTCTCGGTATGGTGTTAGTCTGGTGTGTTCAGTTAGCAAAGGTAATGGCAATGCAAGAGACATGCTGATATATAATAACGTTGAAAACTACGCACTTTGTTGAATATTTTTATTCTGACTAAAAACGATTCAAAGTTTCTGAATTCACTGATTATTTGATATATGCTTATATTTTTAATTTGTAAACTTTATACTTGAATTGGTGAAAGAGCAATGTTTAGTTCGTGTAACCAGATATAGTGATAATCCAATTAAAAGATTAAAGTGAAATGTTTATTTAGACTAATGATCCAATTATCACCTAATAGCAATACAAGGTGTGAATTACAACCGGCACACGTTCATGTTATTAAAACATTCCAATCGACGAACTCTTTAAATTACATATGGTTTATGGGGAAGCAATACTAATACTTTCATTTTATAAATAAAGCAGTTTACGACCCGCTTTAATATAGAATAAGAATAAAATATATATTAATGTTTTCAAATATGTTCCTGTATAAATACATGTATAAAGTCATTCGTACTCTTCGATAGACTTTTGTCTTAAATAGAAACAAATAGGAAAACAGTGTTTTGCGAGTTTAAATACAACTACCCCTATAATCCATGCATGTCTTTTATTTCACCGAAAAGGTCCGAATTTTGTAACCCAACCATTATATTTTCGATAAAATTCTTTATATTTTCAATGATATAGTATACCTTTCCTATACAGTTAAAGATATTGAATAAATCTGACCGCAGTCTTTCCAGGCAAATTTATGTTACTTAATTTTCCGTTCAGTTCCGAGTTTTCACACCCAAATGGTATTTTTCATATATTTTTTTTTAATTTTATCATTACAACTAACTTTTATTTTCACAAAATCTAAAGTTGAAAGATATCCATTGAATATTATAAAAGTTATTGTAGTTAGAATTAGTCCGACATAGATTTTCAGGTCCCTTCAGGTCTTTTCATTTCTCCGTTCAGGTCCAACTTTTGGCATCAAGAAATTGTTTTTAATTTTAAAAAATTAAATTTTAATGAAATATGAATATTTACAATTAATAAAATTCCAACTTGAAGAAATTCCATCCAATAATAAAAAAGTTATTGCAATTTGAATAATTTTAGTCGTATATTTTCAGGTCTTTTCAGGTCTTTTCAGGTCCACTTTCAGGTCTTTAGTGTAACCCCAATTTCCGGTGTGTGTGTTGGTGTCAGAATATAAAATCCCCAAATGTTTACTAGCATCTTTGACTTATGAGACTGCTTTTTAAGCTGCCTTTTTCGTCTTACTATTTACCAATAATACGTGTGAATAGTTTTGACATTGAATGAAAAGAGAAATCATATCAGTCATGCCGGAGAATTTTTTGTTTGCATCAGATCCATGATGGATCCTTTATAAAGTAGGATTTATCCTAGTCCAAATAATTATGACGTCTGGCAAAGCTACTTTTTTTTTTCTGGGAGGACGTCTGACAAGGCTATTTAAATTTTTTTCTGTGATGCCTTCGTCCTAGCTGCAGAACCATAGCTTTAGGTCCTTGTGCTATTTTTTTTTTACTATTTGCGGCCCATCTGTGATCTGTGAGTTAGTCCAAATAATTATGACGTCTGACAAGGCTAGCCATTGTCACGGAATAGAAGTTCCTTCATAATATAAGTTCCAAATGGAAAAACTATTCTGGAATATTATTTCCACAGGAATAAATATTACAGTAGATGTTCCTAACGGAATAAATAGAATAGTCGGTTAAAGAGCTCTTAAGAGCTCATGTTCATTGTTATTATGTATATATATGCAACCCGACTTTAAATAAAGATTACTTTACTTTAGTATAGAATATTTGTTCCAAAGGTACAGGTATTATGACATTGTTTATAATAAAGTTTCCACTGGAACTTCTGTTAGGTGGTACAAATATACGTTGACAGCCAGACGTCATAATTATTTGGACTAGATTTATCCCTCATGTCCCTCCCTAAAACAAGATACTTGTATCTATGTTGGCTATATTTTTTTTATGAAAGAAAGAAATACCAACTTTTAATTTGTCCTTTAGTTTGGAATGGGGAATACAATGTGCTTATATGCTAAGTGTAGAATGGTCAAATGTTTCCATCTTTTGTTTTAATATTCACAGTTATCGTATTTTAAATTATTATTATGATGTTCTTTTCAGGTGAAGTTAAATGCTTTCTACCAGATTATTTTCAACAATTAGATCACTTAAAGTAATGGAGTTGAAAGAAGTCGTAAAAAAGTTAAATCAATTTGCCCCAACTTCATTGGCAGAGAAATGGGACAATGTTGGACTATTGATAGAGCCATCATCACCATTACAAGTACATATAGATATATATTTTTATTTACAAATCAATCTTAGATACATGTATGAAAGATTGAACATATTTTAACAAGCATGATAAGATTGAATTTGTACTGTAGCCTATCACTTGTCAAAACATGACTTTAGAAATGAGCAAATTCTGAAGAGCATTCTTTTTAATTATATGGTGTGAATTAATTAGAGTGATCTACTACCGCAATCAAATGGCGTTCAAAATTTAAAAAAAAATCAGATTTATTAGGAACTTGATGAACATTTGGACATGTTGGAGGCTTAAAGCTAAAAAACTGATATAAATCAAAGGATAACCTGATTGTCATGGTTGTGTTTTAACAGACTTATATAATTACACTCATGATTGTTGAGTTACGTCAACAATTCAATCAAAGACAATACTCACAAAACATGTTAAACCTATGAGATGGTCAGATAGAGATCTGCCAAACACAAATGCATCAGTGAACAAGTGTTAATTATGGTTGTCTTTGAGTAGTCAAATTTGATTTAAGATATCCACAAAAAAAAATAGAGTGTGAATATATTCAATTAAAACTACTTATAAACTACTCAAAATTTCCCCAAAAAAAATTATTTGTTAATGTCACTTACATTTCAGTTGTAGTAAAAAGAGTTTTAAAATGTGTAACCCGGTATGTATTTCTTGCCAGGTGAAGACAATCATGCTGACCAATGATTTAACCCCTCCAGTAATGGATGAAGCTGTTGCCAAGGGAACCAATTTAATCATTTCATATCATCCACCAATATTTACTGGGATGAAATGTGTCACTCAGAAATCATGGAAGGAGAGAATCGTGACAAAATGTTTGGAGAATAGGATAGGAGTTTTCTCCCCTCATACAAGCTACGATTGTGTTGAAAATGGAGTAAATGATTGGTTAATAAACGCATTTGGTAAAGAATGATACGTAAATGATTGATGTCTATTAGAATAATTCTTAAGTATTCTAGACAGGAAATTTTTATGTATATGTACATGTATGACCTACAACATGTTCAAGAAGATTAATTTAGTTGAATCCACTGTTGCACAAGAGATTATTTAAGATGGTACCTATAACACCATGAACACTACAGGGAGATAACTCTGTAAAGTCAGCTAAACATTTTAATTATGTTGTGTTGTAAAGGGAATTATAAGCTTCTCAAAGATGAAAATTGGTGTTTGTCAAACTGCTATATAACCAGTGTAATTTTTCTTACAAAATGGTTGGTTAAAAATTTTTGTTAAAGGGTCAAAGTAAATACTTTGTCAAAATTTTATCAAAATTAAACGAGCCAAATTAATTTTAGTGAAAGTGTTAGGTACCACCTCAATTTGTTCACTATTCAAGGTTAGATAACTTTCTTTTGAGGAAGAGGTACTCATCAGAGGCTAAATACATGAATAAAGATTAATAGATATTCCTGTTTGACACTTTCAAAAAAAGTCATTATACAAACAAAGTCTCAGTAGAACTAATAACACATGGTCCAGATAGTCTCAATTTTGTCTATATAAACATATTTGTTGGTTAAAACTGTTTAATTTTATGTGCACACAAAGTCTAGTTGATAGTTCTAGGTCTTCATTCAGAAAATACAAATCTATTGTACATGTTGTATTTATGTGTATTTCAGATGTTATTGATGTCAGACCAATACAGAATGCAATGGAACTTCACAGTAACATGTCAAATAGTATAAGTTGTTGTGTACCAAGAACACAGTGTGACAAATTGCAGGAAGATTTGTCTGGCATTCCTCATATAAGGTTACCTCCTCTTTCTGCGTAAGTTGTGTTTTACCATTCAGTTACAGCAAGAATTATCTGACATTCCTCATTTTAAGTTACCTCCCATTTCTTTGGAAGTAGGTTTTTTTATTGAAGACAGGTGTTATGCATAAATGAAAAGTAATAATAAGGTTGGATGGAACCAACAGTAAAATATTCAATAACTGAATTTAAAAAAGTAAACAATTTTGGCCACAGGGACCTGCCAGAGGTGTGTCCCTAGTTTGTTCTACATTATGCAATTTAGTTATATTGTTAAGTGGTATTAAAAAAAAGTAAATAGTTTATTATTCATTCAAAGTGGGTCTATGAGCTATAAGTCTTGAGTTATCTCCCATCCGACCTGAGTTATCTCCCATTCCACCCAAACTTTTTATTTCCCTTATGTAAGAATTGGCCACACACCACAATTAAATTCTCTATTAGTTCTCTATAACGTTTTGTTTCATTAAAAACAATTACACCTAAGCTTTTTGTCAAATTTTGTGTGTGTGTAAAGTACAGTTCTAGTCCAAAACTATATCCAACATTCAGAAAGATTGCTCTGCTGTATTTTACAAATTTAGCCAATACACATCAATACCCCTATGGACAAGTCGAGAGATGTTCAGAAAACTGTAAAAATCAACTTTTAGCACCTGGCCTTATCACTCTTTCCATGTCAAAATCAGTTAAAATAAAACATCCAAAAGTTTATTCCAGCTCTCTTCTTTCATTTCCACCCCAGAAAAACTGAGAATTGTATGAGAAAGGGAAAGAAAAAAAATAAAGAAAAAATGCACTATTATTAAAGAGAACTATATTCGTGGACAACGAAAAGCCGAATCATTAATTGTGGTCTTGGGCCAATTGTCTCATTGGCAATCATCACATCTTTTACCAGATCTTTCAGAAAATTTGAGAGATCTTCAAATCAATAAGCTGCAAAAAAAACCTTCTGAAAGTTCATTTAGAGTGGATGCTTGAATGTACTTGTTTTCTATTTTGTATTATAGTGTACAGTATAGCATGTCCTAATAAACACTTTTTAGTGGGAATCATGGAAGAAGTATTTATTGTTGAACCACTTTTTGACCCATTTAATTGAAATTGAAAATAAAAGATCATCATAATATTATTCAAATGATAAAATACATGAGTTTTTCTCTATACTTGATATCTATTAAGACAACCCGTTCCAGATCTATTACTGGTACCCATACTAAGACGGAAAATGACTTTCATACAGACTTTGAATGGTCGTGTACTTTTGCTCCCAACTGTTGAATAATGAATTTTCATCTGACAATATCAATTTTGTACTTAAACATGTAAATTAATGTGGATGCACTATTACGTTTATTATTAATGTTCACATACCACTATTTCAGTTACCTACTATCATGAAATGACTGTATGTGTTGCTCTCCACCTATTGCAGTTAAAATTTCTGACAAAATTGCAATTTGTTTTATCAACCCAAATTATTATTATGAATGTTGCAAATTACATCGAATCAATGCCTCATAAATTCTTTCACAGAAAATCAGATTTTACAGAAATTTTATTTTAATTTTACAGTGAAACAGATGACTTAATGATAACAGTTGGTTGTTAATTTTACAGTGAAACAGATGACTTAATGATAACAGTTGGTTGTTAATTTTACAGTGAAACAGATGACTTAATGATAACAGTAATGGTTGTTAATTTTACAGTGAAACAGATGACTTAATGATAACAGTTGGTTGTTAATTTTACAGTGAAACAGATGACTTAATGATAACAGTTGGTTGTTAATTTTACAGTGAAACAGATGACTTAATGATAACAGTTGGTTCTTAATTTTACAGTGAAACAGATGACTTAATGATAACAGTTGGTTGTTAATTTTACAGTGAAACAGATGACTTAATGATAACAGTTGGTTGTTAATTTTACAGTGAAACAGATGACTTAATGATAACAGTAATGGTTGTTAATTTTACAGTGAAACAGATGACTTAATGATAACAGTTGGTTGTTAATTTTACAGTGAAACAGATGACTTAATGATAACAGTTGGTTGTTAATTTTACAGTGAAACAGATGACTTAATGATAACAGTAATGGTTGTTTAGTTTACAGTGAAACAGATGACCTAATGATAAAAGCTGGTTGTTAATTTTACAGTGAAACAGATGACTTAATGATAACAGTTGGTTGTTAATTTTACAGTGAAACAGATGACTTAATGATAACAGTTGGTTGTTAATTTTACAGTGAAACAGATGACTTAATGATAACAGTTGGTTGTTAATTTTACAGTGAAACAGATGACTTAATGATAACAGTTGGTTGTTAATTTTACAGTGAAACAGATGACTTAATGATAACAGTTGGTTGTTAATTTTACAGTGAAACAGATGACTTAATGATAACAGTAATGGTTGTTAATTTTACAGTGAAACAGATGACTTAATGATAACAGTTGGTTGTTAATTTTACAGTGAAACAGATGACTTAATGATAACAGTAATGGTTGTTAATTTTACAGTGAAACAGATGACTTAATGATAACAGTTGGTTGTTAATTTTACAGTGAAACAGATGACTTAATGATAACAGTAATGGTTGTTAATTTTACAGTGAAACAGATGACTTAATGATAACAGTTGGTTGTTAATTTTACAGTGAAACAGATGACTTAATGATAACAGTTGGTTGTTAATTTTACAGTGAAACAGATGACTTAATGATAACAGTTGGTTGTTAATTTTACAGTGAAACAGATGACTTAATGATAACAGCTGGTTGTTAATTTTACAGTGAAACAGATGACTTAATGATAACAGTTGGTTGTTAATTTTACAGTGAAACAGATGACTTAATGATAACAGTTGGTTGTTAATTTTACAGTGAAACAGATGACCTAATGATAAAAGCTGGTTGTTAATTTTACAGTGAAACAGATGACTTAATGATAACAGTAATGGTTGTTAATTTTACAGTGAAACAGATGACTTAATGATAACAGTTGGTTGTTAATTTTACAGTGAAACAGATGACTTAATGATAACAGTAATGGTTGTTAATTTTACAGTGAAACAGATGACCTAATGATAACAGTAATGGTTGTTAATTTTACAGTGAAACAGATGACTTAATGATAACAGTTGGTTGTTAATTTTACAGTGAAACAGATGACTTAATGATAACAGCTGGTTGTTAATTTTACAGTGAAACAGATGACTTAATGATAACAGTAATGGTTGTTAATTTTACAGTGAAACAGATGACCTAATGATAAAAGCTGGTTGTTAATTTTACAGTGAAACAGATGACTTAATGATAACAGTAATGGTTGTTAATTTTACAGTGAAACAGATGACCTAATGATAACAGTAATGGTTGTTAATTTTACAGTGAAACAGATGACTTAATGATAACAGTTGGTTGTTAATTTTACAGTGAAACAGATGACCTAATGATAAAAGCTGGTTGTTAATTTTACAGTGAAACAGATGACTTAATGATAACAGTAATGGTTGTTAATTTTACAGTGAAACAGATGACCTAATGATAACAGTAATGGTTGTTAATTTTACAGTGAAACAGATGACCTAATGATAACAGTTGGTTGTTAATTTTACAGTGAAACAGATGACTTAATGATAACAGTTGGTTGTTAATTTTACAGTGAAACAGATGACTTAATGATAACAGCTGGTTGTTAATTTTACAGTGAAACAGATGACTTAATGATAACAGTTGGTTGTTAATTTTACAGTGAAACAGATGACTTAATGATAACAGTTGGTTGTTAATTTTACAGTGAAACAGATGACCTAATGATAAAAGCTGGTTGTTAATTTTACAGTGAAACAGATGACTTAATGATAACAGTAATGGTTGTTAATTTTACAGTGAAACAGATGACCTAATGATAACAGTAATGGTTGTTAATTTTACAGTGAAACAGATGACCTAATGATAACAGTAATGGTTGTTAATTTTACAGTGAAACAGATGACCTAATGATAACAGTTGGTTGTTAATTTTACAGTGAAACAGATGACTTAATGATAACAGTAATGGTTGTTTAGTTTACAGTGAAACAGATGACTTAATGATAACAGTTGGTTGTTAATTTTACAGTGAAACAGATGACTTAATGATAACAGTAATGGTTGTTAATTTTACAGTGAAACAGATGACCTAATGATAACAGTAATGGTTGTTAATTTTACAGTGAAACAGATGTCCTAATGATAACAGTAATGGTTGTTAATTTTACAGTGAAACAGATGACCTAATGATAACAGTTGGTTGTTAATTTTACAGTGAAACAGATGACTTAATGATAACAGTTGGTTGTTAATTTTACAGTGAAACAGATGACTTAATGATAACAGTTGGTTGTTAATTTTACAGTGAAACAGATGACTTAATGATAACAGTAATGGTTGTTAATTTTACAGTGAAACAGATGACCTAATGATAACAGTTGGTTGTTAATTTTACAGTGAAACAGATGACTTAATGATAACAGTAATGGTTGTTTAGTTTACAGTGAAACAGATGACTTAATGATAACAGTTGGTTGTTAATTTTACAGTGAAACAGATGACTTAATGATAACAGTAATGGTTGTTAATTTTACAGTGAAACAGATGACTTAATGATAACAGTTGGTTGTTAATTTTACAGTGAAACAGATGACTTAATGATAACAGTAATGGTTGTTAATTTTACAGTGAAACAGATGACTTAATGATAACAGTTGGTTGTTAATTTTACAGTGAAACAGATGACTTAATGATAACAGTAATGGTTGTTAATTTTACAGTGAAACAGATGACTTAATGATAACAGTTGGTTGTTAATTTTACAGTGAAACAGATGACTTAATGATAAAAGCTGGTTGTTAATTTTACAGTGAAACAGATGACTTAATGATAACAGCTGGTTGTTAATTTTACAGTGAAACAGATGACTTAATGATAACAGCTGGTTGTTAATTTTACAGTGAAACAGATGACTTAATGATAACAGTTGGTTGTTAATTTTACAGTGAAACAGATGACCTAATGATTACAGTTGCTTGTTCACAGAACAATGTTAGTAAAGTGGTTAATGTAATGAACAAGTATACAGCACAGTTCATAGAGGTTAAACAGATGTCAAAGGTCAGTTCATAGAGGTTAAACAGATGTCAAAGGTCAGTTCAGAGAGGTTAAACAGATGTAAAAGGTCAGTTCATAGAGGTTAAACATATGTCAAAGGTCAGTTCATAGAGGTTAAACATATGTCAAAGGTCAGTTCATAGAGGTTAAACAGATGTCAAAGGTCAGTTCATAGAGGTTAAATAGATGTCAAAGGTCAATTCATAGAGGTTAAACTGATGTCAAAGGTCAGTTCATATCAAACCTTTGAATTGCTTGACATTTTTCAGGGTGAAACTGCCAAGTTCTGCAAACACAATGTAGATTAGTTTTTGATTACTCTTGGTGTTGAAAGTTTACTCTAATAAAATCAATGATACCAATTTTCTTGCACCAGATGCGCATTTCGACAATACATGTCTCTTCTGTGATGCTCGTGGCCAAAATATTTGAAATCCAAAGCTTATATAAAAGATAATTGTGGTTGTGGATGATTCATAGATTTATCTTCATTATATTAAATATGTAGGAGGGTCCAAATGGAGGTACCTTTATGAAAAATAATGGTAAAAATTTTTGCCAAATTAATTATGGTAATTTTTGGTGCATAATGATAAAATGTACACTTACTCATTGTTACTTTTAGTTGATAAAAGAAATGAACTGAATTTGATGGTAACAATAACTATTTGAAAATCTTTCAAATCATGATTAGGATATTTTGAGGAATCATGGTAAAAGTTCAACCTATTTTACGCAAACAGTTGCTGAAAATGACTGTTTGACACCTGACGGCAAAGGGCATTCCTACTTTCATATAGTAGATGATCATAAAAAACTTATTGAAGACTCCAGGATTATAAATTTGTATGCCAGACATGTTTTTTTAAATACAAAGGTACCCATCAGTGATGCTGGAATAAAAAAATAAGGTCTAATTCTAACTAAAGCACGAAAACGAATAGCATTAAGGACAAAAACATTCCAGAATATTTAACAGATACATAAATTTGAGTTAAACCTCATATCAGAAACAACCACTGGGGAGTTGAAAGTTCATCAGTGAACATGAGGCCAACCTTAAAAATATGTTTGTTTGCAGTTTTCCGACTGTACCTTCAGACTGAAGGGTCGGTAGGTAGGAAAAATATTTTATTTTATCAGCCAAAATACAGTTTAAACAAGCAGTTACACTAAACCAAGTTTCTTGTGAAGAAAAGAAAAAAACATTTAAAAAAAACAAACACTGGACATGCAGAAAATCAACATCAAATGAACAGGCATTTTCAGATAAAAAACTTTTTAACCAAAACTGAAACTTTAACATAGTGTCATTATCCAATTTATGTCAGACATAAAATATGGTATAATTATTAAATACTGGAACACTTATAAACAAGGAATGTCATTATGACTAGAACTGTTTTAAAGAAATATATTCAGACATGTATGCTTCTTGACTAGAATGTTTTCATGAGTAGAGTATTTTCATCAGAAAAATGTATATATTATAGATTTATAAGACAATTATTAAAGAGTGTATTTTTAATAAAAAAAAATAACCATTGAATCTTCCTCAATTGAAAAAAAGGCAACTTGAAAAAAAAGTATTAAGACATCCGACTGTTTTCATATTTCTAACAATATTTAATTATATGTGATAAGGTTATATTTTTGCCAGGCTTTAATGAAAACCAAAGAAATCTAAAGTTTGGGGTGAAATCCATAGCACCCCATTAAAAGTAAATGGATCTGTACTGAAATGTTTTTAATGCATAAAAAAAATTGGCAGCATAGCTCCTAAGGACATGTTTTAATTGAATTCACATAGGCCACACATTTTGGGTATATTTAATATTGTAAGAAAGAGAATAATTGCAATGAGTGGGGCAGCCCCCCTTATCCTAAAGGAGCATACTCATTGCAATCGAAGATAGATTTAATATAGAGAGAGTATATTTATTTTTCAAGCTAACCATTAATTTTTTCTACATCTTTGTGTAGTTAGGGTTGCTTCTTATTGATTTGGCATGATCTATATCCATTAACATTTCAAATGAGCCCTTCCTCCGTACAGGCGTGTTTACAGATATCCATGAAGATTTATTAAGTCACGGAGGAGTGGTTTCATCTTAGTCGTCTTCACAACGATTTGTAGAAAATATGCCATACTTCAAGCTGCTGTCGAATTATTTAACCACCGAAATTGATTCCATAAAGTCAGGCTTCACAAGATTCTGAACCCGATTTGTTTGAGACAGAATGGTTATCGTGTCAGTTATGAATATCCGCTGCATCATCGTCAATGATATCATCACACATCATTACATGTGCCTAAATCTGTATAAACAGTTTACTAATAAACTTTTCTGTTTGTTATTTGTCTTAAAATTGACACGAGACGACAGCGTAAAGTACTCCTCCGTGACTTCATGGATACCTGTAAACAATTTCCATGTGCTTTATCATTAAATGGTCACATGAACGCTTGACGGGAACACAAGAAAAAACGAACTTGAAATGCGTAATTGACCCAGACTTTAAATCATTTCCGGAAAGGACCCAAAGTTCCGGATCGCGTCAATAGAGGTATTAAAAAAAATTTCTTCAAATTTAAAGCAATAAAATTTTCACAGTCGGGAGGATTTTCAAGGGTCGGTCGGTAAACTGCAAACAAACAATATTTTAATTTAAGCCTAAGTTCTTGACAATTTCGCCGAATATGTACGATGTATTGTGTTGTCTACAGCTAGCTGCTACTAGATTATAAGTTCTTGTAAATTTCAGGACTACAAGATATTTTGACTTCAAGGTATTGAGAACTAAGTTAGTATCTGTATGTAAATACGTTACTAGGAAATTAGTTTTTGTGAATTACTTGTTGCTGCTTCTGGGAAATAAGTGTCTTGAAATTTCAGCACTACATTGTATTTTTAAATGTAAAACAACTGAAGACTAAACTATTTGTATGTTGAAGTCTGTTTAAATTCACCAAATATTTATTTATGATGCAATTACGTGTTGCTGTTTGTATAACAACTGAATACTAAGTTATTATGTTGTCCTTCTGCTACAAGGATAAGGTTCTGTGGATTCAAAGACTACAAAGTATTTGACATGAAAAAAAACCTAAAGACTAAGTTATTTATATGTTTAACTTTAGCCACAAATTTTATTTAATTAATATTCTGTATTTAGCTTTTAATAGATAAACATAAATTTTAATATAAATATGCATTTCTTTCATTAATGTAACATATATACATATTGTTAATGAGAATAGGGCGAACGAACTCAGGGCGAACGGAACACCAGGGCGAACAAACTCAGTACGAACGAACTTAGGGCGAACATGTAATCAGGGCGAACGATCCCGATACCGGGAAGCAACCCGGCTACACATATAGGCCTAAATAGATTTTTTTGTATTTAATTTAAACTGAGACTACTATATAGTAGTCTCAGATTTAAAGGGTAGAAAAAGCGTCCTAAGTGGAGACCGTGGTGACCTAAAAAAAAACTGTTATCCACCTTCTATTTATGGATATTCGACTTCCTATGGATAGAAACAAGTGTCTGTGCTCATTACAGCCAATACGGTACCGATCACTACCGGCAATACAGGATCCGCTCACTGTTTTGGAGTTTTTGAAAAGTTAGAACGTTTAACATGAAACAGTAATGTTAAACCATGTCAGTATCGACCCCTGTTATGTGCTTGTCTATATATTTTTACCAATACATGCTTTTGTGGCAAATAAATCACAGATTTCTTTCTTCTGATCGCTTCAAAATTCCAAAAATGGCGGCTGGAAACTTACAAATAACACGTGACTCTGGGTATGCATAATACCAAAAGGTAGAAAGGTATAGCCTAGATACCAATACAAATAATATAGAATATTAAAAAAATAAATCGAGTGATAAATAGATTAAAACATTTATAAATCCCGATTTATATTTGATATATTTGTAACTACCTTTTCAATAAAATGCGTCTTAATTCATGTAAACGAAAAACTATATCTTCCGAGTAAAGAAAAAAAGATACAGATTTTTTTTTTAATAATATTCTTTATGAGCGCTCAAAATAGTACAACATATAAAAGCACATGAAAATACTCTCAAAATACTATACATATGATGCACATGCACCTTACAGATTATTGTCAATAACTGCTTATGAAAACTAGTCTATGCTCAACAGTACACATTATGTCATATGATAATGGTTAATAAAACTTATTTGATAGTCCTTGATACCCATGATCCATCATGGATCATCATGCAGGTATCCAACTGTTATGTAAAAGTAATTTATGCTTATTTTGATACATTTACAACATGTACAACATGCAGGACTGAGGTATCTAACTGTTCCGTCAGATCAACTTTTTCCAATAAAACTGACCTAGAAAAAAATGAAGGAAAAAAAAGTTCATGCAGTTGTTGGTCTGATGTTTATTGACCAATTAGCTATTGCCTAGCTTCAGGATGAGATATATATCTATAAAACTAAAACCAACCGTTGTAACAAAATAAACAAACTTTTTATGATTCTAAAGAAAATCAGTCTTTGAAGAATAGCAACCATTCGTTTATAAATAAAAAAGGTAATTAAAGTTTTTAACTATTAAAGATGTCTCTTGTAATACTACTCCATTATAAACATTTGTGTTGTTTCAAAAACTGACAGTCGCTTTACCGCAGAAGTTATTTCCGTCGTTGTTCCGGGTAATACAACAAGTACGTTAACATTATCCCGGAAAAGATCCGTGTTTGTACTGAGTGTTTATATATTGTACGTTGTTACGTTCTACAACTGCTAACATCTTATACTGTGCAGTATAAAAGTATACTGTTGTTAGTGTTACTAGTGGACTAATTTTACTAATAGATCTCCACTATTACTGGCTAACATTGCAGGATCGGGTGGAATAACACACGTAGTGGGTTATTTAAAAGAGTACACCAAATGTTTTGTGTTGTTTCGAATAAAAATAGAAAAGACAGAAAAAAATGTTACAGTCATGCTTTATAATTATAATCTAAAAAAGAGAAAATAATGATAAAAACGTTGATGACGTCGCGGTCACATGATACAATTGAGTCTATCATGAAGTCGTGTTACATCCAAAATTGTATTATTGTATCTAGCAACTTCGAATCATTCTAAGCAGTCGATTTAAGTCAATCGATTTGCATCTAAATGGTTATTTGCATAGTGTCTTTTTGTTGTTGGAATGTACAAGTACCCGTCCACGTCCACTTGACAATGTATGTTTGTCCATCTAATGAGTTAATATAAAAAAGAAGATGTGGTATTATTGCCAATGAGACAACTATCCACAAAAGACCAAAATGACACAAACATTAACAAGCCTTTTTCAACTGATTTTTATAGTTCGTTCTTATTTTGTACTGTAATACTACTGTCCCAGGTTTGGGGAGGGTTGGGATCCCGCTAACATGTTTAACCCCGCAACATAATGTATGTATGTGTCTGTCCCAAGTCAGGATCCTGTAATTCAGTAGTTGTCGTTTGTTTATGTGTAACATATTTTTTTTTTTTCATTTTTTGTACATAAATAAGGCCGTTAGTTTTCTCGTTTGAATTGTTTTACATTGTCTAATAGGATAAAAGGAATATCATTTTATAAAAGATCCGAAACAATGTCCTTTCCTTCCTCATATGATAAAAGGAATAAAATGTTATAAAATCTGAAACATCCAATTGTGAGATAAAATATAAGAAAAAGAATAGTTTGAATGTCCTTGAAACAAAGAAGTGTTCTAATAAGTTAAAGTGGTACCTCACACTACAGGGAGATAACCACGTAAAGCCAGCTAAACGTTTTAATTACGTTGTGTTGTAAAAGAAATATTAAGCTTCTCAATGATCAAAATTGGTGTTTGTCAAATTGCTATATAACCAGTGTAATTTTTCTTACAAAACTGTTGGTTCAAATTTTTTTAAATTTTTATATTTTTGTTAAAGTAAATACTTTGACAAAATTTTATGAAATTTAAACGAGCCAAATTAATTTTAGTGAAAGTGTTGGGTACCACCTTTTTTTTCAAATAACAATATCAGTTCAACATACATGGTAATGTAAGAACCGCGCTGAAGTACGTCCATTATTCATAGTTCATTATTCATTATTCAATAATGAATAATGAAAAAGTTCATCATTCACTATTCAATATTGAAAAATGAATAATGAATAATGAAATGGTTTATGTTTCATTATTCAAATTGAAGCGGTGAATAGTGAAATTTAAAAAAAAAAAATTGACCGTGACACTATAGCTATATTTTGATTCGCAATGACCATAAGAGGGTTTACGGACGACCTAAATGCCACAATATGCATAAAAAATGAAGAAATATAAAAAAGAAGATGTGGTATCATTGCCAATGAAACAAACATCCACAAAAGACCAAAATGACACAGACATCAACAACTATAGCTCACCATACAACCTACAACAATGAGCAAAGCCCATACCGCATAGTCAGCTATAAAAGGCCCCAATAAGACAATGTAAAACAATTTAAACAAGACAACTAACGGCCTTATTTATTAAAAAAAAATAAACGAAAAACAAATATGTAACACATAAACAAACTACAACCAGTACATTACAGACTCCTGACTTGGGACAGACGCATATATAAATAATGTGACGGGGTTTAACATGTTAAACTAGCCAAATTTGAATAATGGAATAAACTGCTGCGAGCCTTTAGCCCCTAATTATAGATAAACCTTCTACCTCATTCGAAAGCTAATAACGGGAGGAACACAATGTATATAGTCAACATATTCCGCATTGCATATTAGAGGACTTAAATGTTGAAATACACGTGAAAATTAAGAAATAGCAAATTTTGAATAATGAAATGGATATTTTAAATAATGAAATGGATATTTTGAATAATGAAATGGACTGCTGCGACCCTTTAACCCCTTATTATAGTTAAACCTTATACCTCATTCGAAAGCTTATTACAAGAGGAACAAAATGCATATAGTCAGCATGTTCCGCAACGCATAGTAGAGGACTTAAATGTCGAAATTTAAGAAATAGCCAATTTTGAATATTGAAATGGATATTTTGAATAATGAAATGGACTGCTACGATCCTTTAGCCTCTAATTATAGATAAACATTATACCTCATTCGAAAGCTTATTTCGGGAGGAACCAAAAATATATATTCAACATGTTCCGCAACGCATATTAGAGGACTTAAATGTCGAAATACGCGTGAAAGTTAAGAAATAGCCAATTTTGATAATGAAATGGATATTTTGAATAATGGAATGGACGGCTGCGACCCTTTAGTCCCTATTTATAGATAAACTTTATACCTCATTCGAAAGCTTATAAAGAAGGAAAAAAATGTGAAAAGTCAACATGTTCTGCAACGCATATTAGAGCGAAATACGCGTGAAAATTAAGAAATAGCCAATTTTGAATAACGAAATGGATATTTTGAATAATGGAATGGACTGCTTCAACCTTTTAGCCCCTTATTATAGATAAACCTTATACCTCATTCGAAAGCTTATTTCAGGAGGAACAAAATGTATATAGTCAACATGTTCCACAACGCATATTGGAGGACTTAAATGTCGAAATACGCGTGAAAGTTAAAAAATAGCCAATTTTGAATAATGAAATGGATATTTTGAATAATGGAATGGACTGCTGTGACCCTTTAGCCCCTTATTATAGATAAACCTTATACCTCATTCGAAAGCTTATTTAGCTTATTTAGAGAATAGAGAATAGTGGGATGCTTATATACAGCAGAGAATAAAAGGCAAAATTCATCAAGAAAAGGGAATCATTTAAAATGTACAGATAAAGTAAAAAGCCTATAGTATTCCAAAAATTAAATCACTAAAATAGAATTATTTTTAAGTGATTTTTTTATACAGTACTTTTCTTTTAACCCTAAAAAAGGTAATTTTTACTGTAGGTTTTACAGCTCATACTGAAAAAGTTTACTTTATATACTTTTTTTTAAAAATTCGCAATTATTGTTTATTCGGTGTCGAAATGGAGAACCCATTTGAATAATTCATATAATATATTTTCTTCTAAAAACCTTACTGCTGCAAAATAACTTAAGACACAGCTGAAAGTTATCCCCTTCAAAGAATCGCCTACAATCCCGACATTGTCTTCTATCGGCCTTGGTGTCTGTAAAATAATAATCAAACAACATAAACAGCACTGAAAAAAAAAAGATTTTTGATCTTCTGAAAATACAAATCAATCGAATTATAAATTATTTATTTAAGGAATGACATAAAAAAGTGTGGTGCACACTGTATAACAGGTATATGACGTCACGGTCACATGACATAATTATGTCTATGCGCTGATAGACAAAACACTGTCAGCATGGTCAGCTAATCTGACGACTCGTTTCATCCAAAATTAAGTTATTGAAAAATGTTGTAAAATATTCGTTGATCTTCGTTTATTCTAGCAATGCTATTTTAAACTAGACAATCTTTTTAATCCTTAAACATTTCTGGAAGTTTGCCACACATGAACTGAAAGAATCGTTAGAAGAAAACCATCATTTAAGCATGTAATATTTTTGAACATTACAGCAACTTCTTTTATTAAGCCATACACTTAACTTCTATGATGTAGGCGACGAAAGCCCCCACAATCTTCCCTTCTTTTGATAGGGCTCATGTTGCGCAGCCTTTAATTTGTTATATAGGTGTTTATTGCAATTATTTGTTGCATGTTTGGGTTTTTTTTCTCCTTATTTTTTGTTTGGCGTTGCCATGTACTCTTTTTGTTCATTTTGAATGTTATGTTATTTTTGTCGTGTATAATGAAGAGTTATCAAAATTAACAAAAATCGTTTCATTTGAAACACAAAAGGACATAAGAACACACATGCAATGTAGAAATATGTTTTAAGTAGATGCAATATGGTTGCCATGAGACAACTATCGATCAAAAGATCAAATGACGTACAATGTAGATGTGAGCAACTATATGGTCCGAGTACACAGTTATTGTCCCTTGGTTTTGTTGTCCACGAAGAAAGTCCCTATTGTGGACAGTGTGTTATTTGCCAATCTTATCAACGGGTAGTAAGGTCGTCATATCGAGGAGCGTTTAGTACAGTGATTTTACCAGCTTGAATTAATGATCAGAAGTTCCTTTTACAAAATATCCAAAAGTTTACATGTTTGCATTAATTGTCATCGAAAACACTTAATATATAAAAAAAAAAAAAGATGTGGTATGATTGCAAATGAGACAACAATCCACAAAGGATCAAAATGACACAGACATTAACACCGTCATGTCAAACTTATCCAAATTATGACAAAATCACTGTACTAAACGTTTCTCGATATGACGACCTTACTACCCGTGTATATATCCAATAATGTTTCCTTGGATCCGCCTATTTTTTTTTTAAAGTGAAATGTTTTTGCAAAAGAGAAGAAATCCCTATTTGATTTCAAATGCGTGTATGATTCCTGCTAAAAGGCGTCTAAACATACAAAAGAAAAATGTTCACATGATCCGATTGTACTCATTGACAAGTTCCCTTGTTATCTATTTGATAGACAGCAGTATTTTTATGCTCTATGTAAACTCGTGGTACATGTACTACACACTTTTTCCAATATACTAACTCAAAGACGCACTAATCATGGTGATCATATACCTTTACTGCTTATTCCATTTTTGGTAATATCGTTTTGACGTGACTCGGTACTTATGCATCCCACCAATGTGTTATTGTTATTTAATTTAAACCTGTTATGTCTGTTTGTTTTGTTCACACTCTATCTGTCTACGGTCAGATTAAGACATATTTGTTTGCTAGAATGAGGTTGAACAAGCTTGTTTTTATGCGTTTAAACGTGCCTCATACATAACCAAACGATACACTATTGTACATATTTAATAGAATCAATATTTTGGTAACACAAGGTTGGCTGCTGTGCTCCTGTTTTTGACATTTGTACCTGTCGTGTCTGTTGGTTTGCAATGTAACAATGTAAGGAAATTTTATCCGACTGTCACACAAGTGAGAGGTTTAGCTAGATGATAAAACCAGGTTATTCCGCCATTTTCCACAAAAGTAAATGCCTGCACCAAGTCAGGAATATGACAGTGGTTTTCCATTTGTTTAATTGATGTGTTTGGGCTTTTGAATTTGTCATTAGAAAAAAAAATGATAAAGGACTTCCCGACTTGAATTTTCCATGGAGTTCGGTATTTTTGATTAATTTTCTTTCTTCTCGCATTACTATTTTGAGAAAAATAGGGTACCAAAACTATTTAGACATCTGTAAAATGCTATTTTGAAATGGACTGATGAACGAGAGCTAAACACTCATTTGACTACTCGGATGGATTAAATGGTTGCATTGGGATTATCGACATAGCTCTCATTTAAACCCGATAGGAAAGCATTTTGTATACTTCTCTTCCTATCTAACACAAATCGTCATTGCTCAATTTCAACTAAAACTTGCCTTACAAGAAGGATTATTGAAAAACCTTTTACATATGTCTTTCATTAGATTACAATCTAAACAAAACATGTTTGCCAGAGGCATTTGGAACACGTATTAGCTAATCAAAAATATATTCTCTAAAATTATAAAAACTTGCGATTTTGAACTTATGGGGAATGAAGAGTAAAAGAAACCCATTCGATCACAAAGTTAAATTTGTCAAAATTTAATTTCTCTGTAGCAATATAAAAGTAAACATTTGTCATTTGATCGTTTCAAGGTTTACATATTTCGAAACTTAACTTGTACCTGGTCTTCTTACCTTGGTTATCTCTGTTTCTTTTTCTGTTCCCTTGTGAGATACATGTTGGAATAATAACAAGTAAGCAAATGAGAGAAAATATTTGCATTTTGCGTCCACAATAATGTTGTTGTTATAGTGTGTAAAACAGAAGTTTGCTTTACACCAATTTAAGACAGATAAAATTGACTATGATAGATTGATAAGTGTGAACAAAAGTTCATGTTTTGTCAATATAATATAATTATGTATTATTCATTGTTCATGTTGTTTCGTAACTGTCAATCGTATAATAAAAGGTATTTACATATGCATGTATTAAAACGTACAAGTTGGTACAAAAAATATATATTTTAAAAGATGAACTGATTACTCCCCAAAAATTAAATAAATTAGAGACGTTGTATTTCCGTCACAGCGACATGCAACCAATAGTTACCATTTAAAAAGAAGATACGAACTAAAAGGTCAAATCAAAAGTGCGTAACATAACAATTTTAAAAGTTCACTCGTGTTGATATTAGTCAGGCTCTAACGTCAAACGGTACCTTAAAAAAATACACTCGAAGAGAACATTTTATATTGTTAGTTTTTGGTTTTGATTAGGAAAATCAAGTTTGACATAACATATTTGTTTCAATTGATGAGATGCAATGCATCATTTTTTTTTAAATTCTTTGTTAGAAAAAAAAAAGATATTAGAATAATAAGAATGCATGGTAATACTTAATGTGAACAGTCTTAACTTAATATAACTATGTATATGTATTGTCTGTTCGACAGTGTAGTCCAGTCAATCTATCATAAATTTGACCCTAATCCGAAAGTAATTGCATTTAAAATTCCTATGGAGATTTGCATTGAAAAAGGGAAATAACTCTTGCAATAAAGGCAGACATATCAATAAAAATTGATACAAAATTATAACTTTACTGCTTCTTTTCATCATCATCAAGCTATAATCTAGATTTTGTAATTCATTAATTGACCATTTATTGAATTTTTCAACATGTCAAGGTAAAGAATCTCAAATTTAATAAAAATAATAAAAGCATGTATTCTTCTTTATGTGGTTTAAATTTTCTTTAGATGAGTAAGTTGCTGAAAAAAATATAATATACAGATATAAACAATACCAAATTTTCATATTATTTTTTTTTCAACATGGTTCGTGTTGTTTATTCTTTGGTTTTCTATGTTGTGTCATGTGTACTATTGTTTGTCTGTTTGTCTTTTTCATTTTTAGCCATGGCGTTGTCAGTTTGTTTTAGATTTATGAGTTTGACTGTCCCTTTGGTATCTTTCGTCCCTCTTTTACAGATCATCAAGTTTGCAATTTCTTTAATGAAAAATGCACGAGAAAAAATAAATAAAACTACCTATAACACTACGGTTTCGTATATTCATGAGCAGAAGATTATATAATTCAGTAAATTACAAACTTATAACTCGTCAAAGTATCATACTTTACATTAATTTCAAGAAAAACAACCAAAAACTGACCAAAAAAGACTAATTTTTGCAAGAGTTATCTCCCCTTCCAATGTTAATTTCCATAGGAAATAAAAAATGCTGGTTTTGAGTTTTCCTCAAGTTAGATTTTTGGGGACTTTTTTCTGTGTATACAAAGGGCACAATGCTATAGATTAGAACTAAAACATTTAATGTTGAAATTAGTTAGAGGTTATATCTTTGTTTGACTGGACTAATGTCAAACTTGTTTCCTATTTTAGTTTTCAAGTTCTTACTTTTTGATGAAGAAACGTCACTTAAGGATGTACTTAGGTGATCTTAAGTAAAAGTAGATAAATTAAAAAATCAAAATTGATACTTTAAGCTGGGAGAGTATAGGTGAAGGATCAAAATAAGCTAAAAATATTGATAGGTCATGGAGCTCCTTTTCGAGATATTTGATTTATAAAATAAGGTGGGAAAAGGCTGACTCTGAATTTTACCTAATATTTGCATCGGTATTATTTGGGTCTCAAACAAAAAAATGAAAATCAGGAATCTGCTTAAATTTTGTCAAATGATCTTTTATGAACACTAAGTCTTATGTTTAAAGATGAATAGGTGTTATGGGGCAAAATATTTATGCTCCTATTGTATGGAAAAACACCAAGAAGTCCGAACATTTGACACTTATTCCAAAACCTCATCTCAGTACATCCTTAATTAAAATGGTCTGAGTTTGAGTCTGAATATTCTGAGCACCCTATGATAATTCTTTTTTTCTGTCCATTTTTGTCTTTTTTTCTTTACATTGCTCATTTATTATTCATTAAGTTAACCCCTGTCCCTCACAAAAGAAAAACACTGGTGAGGTCGATTGCATATGTTATTGAATTTATTGGAGGTACACGTAACCTTCGACGCAATAGTATTGCACGTGATTCCAAATAAATTATCCTGAGGTAGAAAAGCCTTAGTATTCCAAAAATTCAAAAGTTTGATTTATTCTGGAATTCTTCATTGGTTTCATTCACTTGCAAACAATTCTGTTACTTCCTGTTGTGTTTATTATTTTTGTTTTTAAAGGCTAAATTGATTGGATGTCAACTTTTATAACTTGCCTCAGAAAACTACCCCAAGAGAACCACGATAAGTGCAGATTTAACTTCACCAGGCAGGGACGACGAAAATTAAAATATGAACTTAACATATTGCATCATTTTGTGGCAACAGTCGTTAAACGATGTTCAAATATCATAATTTCATTTATTACTTTCCTAAATTGTTTCGATTAAGGTTGAAGCTATATGGTTTTATCATCCTTTGTAAATAGATTTATGCCACTCATAATAAAAGAATAATTAGGAAATCATGATTCTTCCGTTTGAGAGAAGACGGTAAAATTGTCTACATAAATAGCATCTATTATTCATCTCTCTGTAGATAAACGCGCCTTATTTTGCTTGATTTTATGCAAACATAGTTTTCCTGCTCAGCAGACTAATCTAAATTACTAATATTTGGGTTTTTATACATTTTTTGTGGCGAAACTTTTAAAATTGTTCAGCTTTGGATAATAATGAATAATCTAGTCATGTAATAAAGGTAAACTATTGCTTTGTTCTTGTGATGTTAAACTTTTATCATAGGCAGATTCATCATCTGATATACATATTACATGATGATGATGGATGGATGTTTAAGATCTTGCAATGAAAATGCACATTCAGGATACTAAATAATACATGTCATTTATGAAGTCACCATATATACCATGATTAAAATTTAGTACGTCAGACGAGCGTTTCGTCAACAAAAAACTCATGGATTACGCTTGAACAAACATTGTTAACAACAATGTTGGAGAGTAGTGAGGACCAAAATTCCGACAGATTTTGCCAAATCTACTACTAAGCTGTTGATGTTCCCGATGAAGAATCCAGTTACCTATAACTGTGATATTCCTTAGGACTCTAACCTTATTCAGCATGATGCAGAATAATCATGCATATATAATGAAGTTTACATACATTACAACATACAAATATCCTTTCTGTGGTAGAAACAAATAAAATGGATCAAAATCACAAATGTCATAATGCTTCTCGAAAAGTTAATTGTATCGAGTGTAATTCTTAAGATGCAATAATGAAAATTCACATATAAAAATCTAGCTCGACTCCATACACGCATGTTGCTTATTCTTTAGTTTTCTATGATGTGTTATATGTACTTTTGTTTGTCTGTTTGTCCTTTACATTTTTAGCCATGGCGTTGTCAGTTTATTTTCGATTTATGAGTTTGACTGTTCCTCTGGTAACTTTCGCCCCTCTCTTGTAAACTACGACGATTATCGTTAAACACTAGCTGTAGTCCTTCCATGAATATATATGTTATCATGGAACTAAGTACTATTTGACTAGCTAGACGGCTACATATAATATCATGCGTGTATCTTGTTTTATAGTATTACCAGCCTAATAGTCATGAAGTATCATTGATTTGGTCATAATTATAAATAAATGTTTACAAAGATGCCACTGCTGGTGGACGTTTCGTCCCCGAGGATATCACCAGCCCAGTAGTCAACACTTCGGTGTTGACATGAATATCAATAATGTGGTAATTTTTATAAATTTACTGTTTACAGCACTTTTAATTTTTCGTAAAACTAAGGATTTTCTTAACCCAGGCATAGATTACCTTAGCCTTATTTGCCACAACTTTTTGGAATTTTGGATCCTCAATGCTCTTCAACTTTGTACTTGTTTGGCTTTATAAATATTTTTGATTTGAACGTCACTGATGAGTCTTATATAAACGAAACGCGCGTCTGGCGTACTAAATTATAATCCTGGTACCTTTGATAACTATTTGAATGACCTATAATCAAAATATTGACCAATCTATAGTAGTCTGGCATCTTCACAACATCTTTCGTCAACATAAGACTCATCAGTGATGCTCATATCAAAAAAAATATTTATTTTAGACAAACCTTTTGAAATATTCAAGGCATGCTTTGGGGATGCTTTGAATTAAGTTTGTTTTATGATTACTTGACTAAAGTCATATTTATATCTATTACAAGAATTCATACGGACTTTGTCAAATCCAGTCAACTTCTGACATTTTATGCACCCGCAGTGCTTTCACACCAAAACAAGAACGTAGAAAAATACCATATTATGTAAGTAGCTATATATGTGACCAACGAAGGACGATAGATACCAGAGGGAAATTCAAATGTATGTGTTGAAAATAATCAGACAACGCTATGACTAAAAAAGAAAAAGACAAATACACAAATAATAGTACACAATACTCAAGACACAACATACTAAAACTAAAGACTGAGCGACACGAACCCCACCCAAACTGGGGGTGATCACAGGTGTTCTGGAAATTATTGACCCATTCGTTATTATCTGTGAATAAAATATTTCACAACGGTCAATGACGTTCATTAAACTAAAGAAGGCATTTCTTCAAAAAGGTACTCATACGAAAAAAACACTTAAATAATTCCAAAAAAACCAACTACTGATAATAAACACATCATTGATACCAGGAATAAAATTTGATATTTACGCCAGACGCGCATTTCGTCTACAAAAGACTCATTAGTGACGCTCGAATCAAAAATGGTATAAAAGGCCAAATAAAGTACGAAGTTGAAAACCATTGAGGACCAAACATTCCGAAAAGTTTTGCTAAGGTAATATATTCCTGAGGTAGAAAAGCTTTAGTTTTAAAACAGTCAAAGTTTTGTTAACAGTTAATTTATAATTATGAACATATCAATGATAATTCAAGTCAACCCAGAAGTGCTGAATACTGAGCTGATACTATGGAAGAAAAATGCATTAAAACAACTGCGGAATGGACCCAGTGCTAGTATAAATAAAAGATATTTTTCGGTTCGTCCAAAGAGCTTTTCTGGATTTGACAAAGTCCGTATGAATTCTTGTAATAGATATAAATATGACTTTAGTCAAGTAATCATAAAACAAACTTAATTCAAAGCATCCCCAAAGCATGCCTTGAATATTTCAAAAGGTTTGTCTAAAATAAATATTTTTTTTGATATGAGCATCACTGATGAGTCTTATGTTGACGAAACGCGCGTCTGGCGTACTAAATTATAATCCTGGTACCTTTGATAACTATTTGAATGACCTATAATCAAAATATTGACCAATCTATAGTAGTCGGGCATCTTCTGACCACTTTTTATTTACCCCATTTTATTGTTTGTTTTTGTTTGTATGTTCCCGTACCAAATCATTGAGCTACTTTCCTCCAAACTACCTGGCTTTTTGCAAAGTTTTCATTCTTATTTTTTTTTGCGTATAAGTCATGATGTATTTTGTTTATTCACAAGTGCCTTCGGGGCATTTATAGCTAAATATACCGTATTAGTTTTGCTCTTTCTTGACTAAGGTAATGTGACTTTTAGATGTATATCTTCTCAGGACTTATCGGTTCTAAAGGAGGACATTTATCCGATTAGTTACACAGCTTCTTCAATCCACTTTTTTACACACCCTTTTCACGACGACACACTGCGTAAAACTTAAACAAAAAATACCAAACCTGCTAAGTTTTGATAAATTGTATCTACGATTAACGAACTATTTACAAAATATTTTAAGATAAGCCATTATGTCTTGTTGTGCATAATCGTCTACCGCTGACAACCATACTGTACAAGGCATCTATAGTTGTTTCTAGCCTTGCAGTACGCACATAACATATCCACTGTAAAGGCAAGTGCTCTTGTGGCAAAGGTGGAAGGATCAACTGTCGCTAAAACAGAAAAAGCTTTGTACAGTGATCTACAGTTACTTTATGTCCCTTTCAACACAAAATCTGTTTTTACTGTGCCGTTGTTTGTTGTACAGATTCAAGTCACCATATTTGTTTCTTATTTACATTTTCTCTGTCATTGAAGGTTGAAAGGAAATGTTTGTAAATCAGTTTGTGATTAAAAAGGTGCGAGTCGTACAGTGACCATGTTTAAAGCAAATTAAAAATGTTATAAAAAGTTTGAAAGAACCAGGGAACATAATATATCAGTATTGAATGTTTAAGTCAGAAATCAACACTTCAGATAAATGTTACTAAAAAAGTCAATGAATTGCAAAATTAGATTTATCTGAAATATAAAGCTGTTATTTTTTTTTTTTTTTTTTTTATAGATACGCATTACTGTGGATTTATTATTATTCGTTGAATACCAATTTTCGTGGATTTCGTGTGAACAGTTGAATCACGAAATTAAATGTTCAACGAATGACAATTTTTCTTATGGCTTGTATGAAGACTTCGACAAAACCACGAAATCAAATATCCTCGAACCTGTAAGTTTTCCTCAATCCACGAAAATTGGTACCCACGAAAATAATGAATCCACAGTATGCAAAACGATTAGGTATAATCCGAGACTTTTATCGTTCGGTGTTCATTGCTTCATCCTAAGTACCAAAATCAAATCAATTCCTATAGTTCATTATAAAGTGATGTTAAAAAGAAATTCAGTGTTATCCAAAGCTGTAATTCAAGATAAGTATGATAAAACGGTGGTGAATTATTTGAGGCTTGAATTTGATTGTCCAAAACTGTAGCAAAAAATAACCAAGCATTTTTTTTCAATTTCTTATGTCAATAACCTTTTTGACTGAAAGTACGTGACTATACAGTTACATGTGAATGTTTTCGTCTCTCTTTATTTTCATGTATTAATATTCGTGGAAATTATAATTTCCGGGACTGACATTATTAATTACAATTTTATTTTTTAGTCTCAGTTGATGAACTATCACAACATTAGATAACTAATTCTCTTACTCTCTCAGGTAAACTTGACCTTTGATAAATTTGACTATATAGTTTGCGTTCATGTTAGTCCTATATAGTTCTTCACTACTTTAAGTACGCACGCACTCTTCCAGATAAATGTATGAAGTAAAATGGTAAAATATGATTTCTTAAAAACACCAGTACAGTACACCACTAGTAGTTTACCAATATTAAAAATCATTTTTTTTCTAATGAACATTGAAATAGTGGGTCCTAACCCCCATCCAAACCAAAACTGTAAAGTGACATTATATGCCACTTATATTATATCAAGAGAAATGTATTATACATACTAGATCCTGCACAGAAAACATCTTTACATCTCTGTTGTTTCTTCTGGAATTTAAACTCTTTCGCACAAGAATTGCATCTTTTAGGTGTTTGCAAGTTTTTTCTGGACTTGTCCTCTGTAAAAACAAGAAAGATTCTTTGAATCATAGAAATATTTTTGCAGACCCATTGGTGGACACGGCTGTTTTCTGTTCTTTTGTTGGGTTGTTCTCTCTTTTACACATTCCCCACTTCCATTAAGTTCATAACTTAATCTGCTTTAATTGATACAGATTAAAGCACACAAGTGTATTGTGCAACTATGTATTATCTAACATCCAATCACAGTAACATAGCAAATTATCGAAATCAACGTCATTCTGAAATGGGAGTCATTTTCATATCACGATTCTATTTGACGGTTCATAGCAATGTATTTAACGGTAACATATCAAATTCTTCATACATGAAAGCCCTTTGGCCACCATGCATTGTCATCATATCAACCTTATACATAAGCTGTCCCCTATCGAAAAACCATGCCAATTTAAGTAGAATGCTTTCTCATGCGACTGACCTAATAATATATATTTTTTTTCGAATTAAAACTTTCAAATGTTAATCTTACCCTGAACAATTATCATGGTATATGCTTAAATGTTGTCGTCAATATGTAGTGAAGGTCACTTAAAATATAATTTTCTATTCTGTAAGAGTCGTCACGAGTTACACGTTTAAAAGTCTTTTTTAACTTCCTTCTGTGAGTTTCAATTTAAATTTTACGTTTTGCGCATGCCAAAAACTTAATAAAACACAATTATATAATAATTTCTTAAAATCTTACTGCTGCAATACAAATCGTTACACAAATCCCTCAACTCTATGGTTTTAAAATCCCGTCTGCAACTTCGACACTTCTCAACATCTGTAATAACTGAAATTCATAAAGATATTTAGCATTTTTAAATTATAGAACAACACAAAACAAAATCCATAAATATTAAACTAAATAGGAATACAAATACAACAGAGAAAGAATCGACCTCCCCTGAAAAAAACTTCTCTCCCTAAAAAGCTTTTTAAAAATCGAATCATTACATTATTACATCGGGAAGTTTCCTGCTTTCAATGTTGTTGATTAATCGTGCATAACATTGGAAATACACAAGTTTTCTGTAAACACTAAGATTTGTTGTTATTGTCAGAAACTTGAAAACACGAGTTTCCGATTGTCAAAAAACTGAAAGTGTGTAACAGGGTATGGTATAATAATATTTCAAAAAAATAAGCATTGTAATTGCTGAGAAAAATGCGACAGCAATGAGTTTCGGAAAATAAACGTACAGACAGAGAAAATCAACATCCTTCTACTTTCGAACAATAGTTTTATAAACATACACGTATTATAATGTAAACCGATCGTTCTCACTCACAATTCAACTAGCGTCTTTGTTTCATAGTTCCAGTACATCGCATTGAAAAGTATCAATTTCAGTTGACAATATTGTCATGAATCAGCATGACCCTTAGTTGGAACTTCTTAGGAAGAAAGATAAGAAGTAAGCAATATCCTTTAACTCTACTTTCCGCTATATTGATGACGTTCTTTCACTTTATAATTCAAAATTTGTTGACTTCATTGAACGCATCTATCCC
Organism: Mytilus trossulus; assembly: GCF_036588685.1. Lineage (NCBI taxonomy): Eukaryota > Metazoa > Mollusca > Bivalvia > Mytilida > Mytilidae > Mytilus > Mytilus trossulus. The sequence continues at coordinate 974,382 of NW_026963340.1, read as the reverse complement.
ACCAAACTCGAGATAAATGATACAACAGATACAGTAAAGTAGGCCTCATATCTTGACGTGCATCTAGAAAATGACAATGAGGGACAGTTGAAAACAAAACTTTACGACAAAAGAGATGCTCTCAGCTTTCCAATTGTGATCTTCCCATTTCTAAGTAGCAACGTTCCAGCAGAACCTGCATACGGGGATTTTATCTCCCAATTGATACGATATTCCCGTGCTTGCATTTCCTATCATGATTTTCTTGATAGAGGGTTGCTGCTCCAAAGGAAGCTTTTAAACCAAGAGTTCCAAATGGCGAAGTTGAAATCATCCCTCGGTAAATTTTACGGACGCCATCACGAGTTGATTGACCATTATGGAATAAACGTTTCACAAATGATATCGGATATGTTCTTTGCAACCCCCGTTAACTTTCATGATTGTGGACTACCGAATTAGACTATTTACCGGATTTGTTATAACATAAGCAACATAAGCAACACGATGGGTGCCACATGTGCAGCAGGATCTGTGTACCCTTCCGGAGAGCCTGCGATCACCTTTCTTTAGTTTTCTATGTTGTGTCATGTGATCTATTTTTTTGCTGTTTGTCTTCTTTCATTTTAAGCCAGGCGTTGTCTGTTTGTTTTTTGATTTATGATTCATGAGTGTGTAGGTCCTTGACACACTATTCTTTGAAGGCCTGAAACAACTAGCAATTTCAAAATCACATAAACCCTCTAAAATGTAAATTATAATTTTGAAATGCATCTATGTACAGATCTCAAATCTTTTTGGGATTAAAATCTGATTGCTTGAAACTTTGTCAATTTTTGAACTCTCATTATTTAATTTAAAAAAAAAACTTCAAACTACAAACAGCGAATTTCAAATGTCTTTGGGATTGATAAAAACAAATTTATTCTTATTTCAAATTAACACACAATGTTTTTTTCGTTAGCAACTAAAAGTGAAATTGTCAAGTTCATATCAACTTCTATAGTTGTCTTACCTTTAGTAGCCAAATTATTTTTTCCTTTTTTCAATTTCTGTGCTATGCTCAGTGAAACTATAACTAGGAAACATAATAGGACAATTTTATGCATCTTTTCTCTTCAAAACTTTTGTTATTATAATGATTAAATTTGTTTACAGTTTTATAAGAAGATGTTTGATGTCAGTTTAAGACGGAAAAAAACTGGCTATGACAGATAGGTAATTACAAGAAAAGTGTTATATGTTGTCATTTAATATAAAATAAATTGTTTCGTAAATGTCAAATGTAAAATACAACAAATGTAATCATATCGTATGAACGAATTAAAACAAAATGAAAATTAAAAAAATGAGACTGATTACATACAAAGAAACAAATATTAACGAGGCGTCTTGTTATTGTCAATGAGACAAGAACCAAACCTGCCGCACTTAAAAAGGAAATTAAAAAGTAAATGGTTAAAATAATAAAAATGCGTAAAAATGTATTTTTATAAGGTCACTTGTAATGATGTCATGCACGCTGTGATACAAATATTTCTTTTAGTTGAAAACAAAAATGTAAATGTAGTGACAACACAATTAATTCTCTTTATGTTTTTATTAATCTTCAAACCTCTAAGGAGTATACTGATGGTATTAGTGCTGTTTCGTTTTTTTTGTTTTTCTTTGCTTTATAAAAAAGAAGATGTGGTATTTCTCGTTTAAATTGTTTTTAACTATCTTATCGGGGCCTTTTATAGCTGACTATGCGGTATGGGCTTTGCTCATTGTTGAAGGCCGTACGGTGACCTATAGTTGTTAATGTTTGTGTCATTTTGGTATTTTGTGGATAGTTGTCTCATTGGCAATCATACCACATCTTCTTTTTTATATGATTGCCAATGAGACAACTATCCACAAAAGACCAAAATGACACAAACATTAACAACTATAGGTGACCGTACGGCCTTCAACAATGAGCAAAGCCCAAACCGCATAGTCAGCTATAAAAGGCCCAGATAAGACAATGTAAAACAATTCAAAAGAGAAAACTAACGGCCTTATTTATGTAAAACAAAATGAACGAAAAACAAATATGTAACACATAAACAAACGACAACCACTGAATTACAGGATCCTGACTTGGGACAGGCACATACATAAATAATGTAGCGGGGTTAAACATGTTAGCGGGATCACAACCCTCCCCTAATCTGGGACAGTGGTATAACAGTACAACATAAGAACGAATTTGTTTTGTTTTGACGATAAGTACTTGTTCACTAGTCCAGTAATCAGCCCTTTGGTATTGACCTGATATATCATTTGATCTGGTTATATTAATAACTTAACTGTTTACAAAACTTTGAATTGTTGAATTACTAAGAATGGTCTGAATTTTTGGATTTTTGGTCCTCAATGCTTTTCAACTTCTTCCTGTATTTGGCCTTCAAACTGCTCTCATACGAGCATAGCTTGTTGTGCTTGTGTATGCATAACGCGCGTCTGGTGTGCAAAATTATAAGCCTGGGATCTTTGATAAATATAAATTTTGAGTTAAAGAAATAAGAATTTAGTTGAATAAAAAATCTTGCTGCTACAAATTGGAAATTCAACCTGAAGTTGATATTGGAATTCAAATTTGTAAGGCTATTTTACCTAAGGAATAGATTACCTAAGCCGTACTTGGCAAACTGTTGGGAATTTATGGTTCCCAATGCTCTTCATCTTAGTTCTTTATTTTGTCTTTTAACATTGATTTATTAGAGCGTCGCTTATGAGTCTTTTGTAGACGAAACGCGCGTCTGGCGTTAATACAAAATGTCAATCCTGATATCGATGACGAGTTCAGTTTCTGAGTATAAATCATAATTCTGATGAACTTAAGTACATGTTTTAATTGATTTCTAATATTTATAGCAGCATTGGGATATCCAGATTCGTACTAGGAGGGTCATTGATTTAACTCGGATCAGCTGGGTTACTTGATCTCAATGCTCTTCAACTTTGTAATTTATTTGGCTTTTTTTTTTAAACTTTTTGGATTCGAGCGTCACTGATGAGTCTTTTGTAGACGGAATGCGCGTCTGGCGTATATATAAAATTTAGTCCTGGTATCTAAGATAAGTTTATTTACTTAAAAGACATAATAGTATTATTGAAATAAAACTATAAAAGAAGAAGTAGGACCATCTATTTCGAGCAGTGACCTTTCTCTAAAGGCCTTCAATATTTACCAGATTTCGAAGTATTGTATGCTTATTAAAAACGCAAAATTTAGTTGTTCTTTACTTCTAAAAAAAAACAGCTTTAAAACGGTAATATATAATTCCACCGCCTTTTTTTGTTTTGTTTATAGTGCTTTATATATGTATGTGTAAGTTCATTACATGTTAAAGCCCTCATGTTGTACTTGATCTTATTCTAGTATTTTGGAATAAAAGATATGATAATGATAATTGATAATTTTCAATTTTGCTTTTTGTGCAAACTATAAAAAATAAAGTGTTTTTCAGGATCAGTACTACAGCACTCTAATGTCGGCCCCGCGTTTCCAAGCATTTTGGAACGGGGGAACTTGATACACGTAGATTATTAGTCATGTTTTGTCCCACGACTGGGCATTTAAAATATATTCTGCAAGGGGTGTTTGTCCTGTGAATCTATAAATGTGTGCGTAATAAAATGCCACATATTTAGAAAAAGCAAAAAGTAATAAAAGATTAAAAATACTGAAAGAATTTGAAAAGGAAGAAATAAGATTTAAATGTAGCGCCTCTGAAGCATAATACTATTTTAACCATCATCAGAATAGCTAACATTCTTAATAAATTTCAATACAAATATGTATCAATATCTGAATACTTTTGGAGTCTTAGATTACCAAAGGTACCTATGAGAATAATTACATAAGTAGTGACTGTGTCAAAACAACCACCGATAATAAAAAAACACGATGCTATTTCTGAACTAGACATGGACGGATTATAAAAATTTTCGTCTGTACATAATATACTGTTGTCAGATTATTAAAGATTGCATATGTTGGCGTTAATATTGATTCACTTATATGAGGCTGACTACATGCAGGAACTTCTTAGGAAGAAAGATAAGAAGCTAGCAATATCCTTTAACTCTACTTTCCGCTATATAGATGACGTTCTTTCACTAAACAATCCAAAATTTGGTGACTATGTGGAACGCATCTATCCCATCGAATTGGAGATAAAGGATACTGCAGATACAAGAGTTCCAAATGGTGAAGTTGAAATCATCCCTTCGTAAATTTTACGGACGCCATCACGAGTTGGTTGACCGTTATGGAATAACCGTTTCACAAATGATATCGGATATGTTCCTTACGTCGTAACTACAATCCCCTTCCCTTTCATTAATGGGACCTACCGAATTAGACTATTTACCGGATTTGTAATCACATAAGCAACACGACGGGTGCCACATGTGGAGCAGGATCTACTTACCCTTCCGGAGCACTTGAGATCACCCCTAGTTTTTGGTGGGGTTCGTGTTGTTCTTTAGTTTTCTATGTTGTGTCATGTGTACTATTGTTTTCTGTTTGTCTTTTTCATTTTTAGCCATGGCGTTGTTAGTTTGTTTTAGATTTATGAGTTTGACTGTCCCTTTGGTATCTTTCGTCCCTCTTTTTTAAACGACGTTGCAACGTTTTTAATTATGGGTTTGAATGTCCCTTTGTTATCTTTCGCCTATCTTTTAATAAACTACAACCATTAACTGAGTATTATGTAAACAAACTCATCATAGATACCAGGACTAAATTTTGTATATACGTCAGACACGCGTTTCGTCTACAAAAGACTCATCAGTGACGCTCAAATCCAAGAAAATTTATGTAACATTATCCTGGGCATTTATATCAAAGAGTGAGAGATTGAGTTTAATGGCAAAAGAAAACAACGCTTCATTAAACAAGGAGGCATTCCACGCAGTTCATAGTAGCGAAAAACGGAAGCTGTCACATGTTGAAACGAAACGAAGTGTAGAAATGCCAATATGAAGGCGGGAAACGGTTCCCAAATCATTTCTTACCCTCGAAATTGCTATTACAAAAACTGAATTATTGTAAGAAGTTGATAGGACGATTTAAAATCAAAACACCATGTTCAGCGTAGGTCGGATTTTGTGATACAATATATTTTCTAAAAGTTATGAAATAATCATTCGACTCAAAATAAAATATTTAACCTTTTCAACAAGGACAATTGCTGTATCCTCCGTGTTCGAACAAAGCAACTGTCACGTGTTCGAATAAAGCTACTGCCATATAAGGTTTTGTTTTACTTGCTGTAAAGACAGGTTTAATCAACAGTTTTATATGTTAGGGGTGTCCGTGCCATGTCAGGACTATGACAATTGTTATCCATTCGTTTGTTATGTTTGATCTTTCATGCTAGGGACTTTCCATTAAGATATTTTTCTCGGAGTACCGTTTTTTTGTTATTTTGCTAATTGCAGAAACAAATACTCTTTTCCGCTCAGAGTTCTGTTTAGATTTTTCGTTGAATCCTTTTTTTATGTTTAATTGTGATACCTTTGGAAATAAAATGTATTAACCCCTCCTTTACTTGATAGTGCCAATATTACTTAAATGGACCATTATAAAGCAGTAATATCATCGAATTGAAAGAAAATGAAAAATAAAGTCAACAGTGGTAAACCGCCGTAGAACTGAGACTACTATATGTGTTATAGTAGTCTCAGCGTAGAATAATCAGATTTCAATTACGTGAAATCATAGAACCGAGGGAAACAACGCGCGGAACAACAGACATAAATACACATAGAAACGACCTATTTGATAACAACTGAATTTGTACAGGACATGTCAAGACATGATGTTGAATGAAAACACGGTCGATATCACTCAAAAGCTGTAAGCTCTTTTGTTAATACCATGACTTAAGAGGATAATACATGTACGTCTGTTTTTAAAAACGTAATGTGATGATCGAGAATTCATTAAGTATGTTTTTTCCATAGTATTGTAGTTTCTTTTTCATAGAGCTAGTAAGTAAGTGATTATTCCGCACGTTTGGAACAAAATTTAGAAAGGAAATGGGGAATGTGTCAAAGCGACAACAACTTACCATAGAACAGACAACAGCCGAAGGCCACCAGTGGGTGCATGTTTCTCTAAAAACATTTTGATTTACTGATTTAGATTAATTGGTGTTTCATTCATAATTTTGTACGCTAATTAACCTATCAGTTAACTCGTTTGAATTGTTTTACATTTGTCTTTTCGGGACCTTTTATGATAGCTGACTATGCTGTTTGAGTTTGCTCATTGTTGAAGATTTATTGACAAGAAATACCTAACGAACTGTAATGTCTTAACATTTAATGCTATTATGAACCAAAAAAAGAAATCTAAAGCCAATTTAATAGAATTATAAATGACAACCTGGATTCTCTCTGATGTTAACCTGTCGGCTATTCTGATCATACCGTTGGTAAAAAAACTCATATGTAATGCTTCCTCGACAAATGTTCTTATATGCAATGTAATTTAAACTAATGTGTTTTTCTGTATACCTTTGTCCAACTTAGAGGATACCAGAATAAAATGATATATAAAGACCGTACGATGACCTATAGTTGTTAGTTTCTGTGTAATAGTGTCGTCGTTTGAGAGTTGTCTCATTGGCAATGATACCTCATATTCGTATGTGTTATATATACCCATACATTGTTGAACACTATGTGATGCCCTCTACATTCATTTGGGTTACTTTTATCATTAGTCTCATTGGCGTATACATGGTTTGTCAACATCTTCTTTTATACCTGTTGATAGTATTGCTCTGCTTATTTCTTTTTTTTTATGGTTGAGATACCCGTGTTTTAAAACGTTACTTCGTAATCTTTTCTTATCCATACAATAACATAACAATGCTCTTTTAAATATCCGAGGAAATAAACTTTTTCCAATCAAATATGAGCATGAAACGGAAGTTAGTGTACTCTTCTACATTATCATCTGCGGAGATTGTACTAGATATCTCTGAAACAGGTCGATCATTGCAGACTTGCCCGGAGCAGGGAAACAATTCTTCAATTTTAACGTTGTACCCATCGTTTAGAATGTCTTTATACAGACAACCAGCAAGAGTAACTGCATCAGCGTAAGTTGGACAGTTAATTTCAATGTTGCCTTGTCTTAGAATTTTCCTACTCTTCTGATAAAGATCTTGATTTATCTTCAAACCGTCATCAATAATGAAATCAAGAATCACATGTGGGTGAAATTTCCAAGATGGCGGTACTTCGGATTGGGCATCAACTGTCTCGCCCAGTTTAATGATTTTTTCTTTCATTTCTGAATAATATGGAACTGAATTGCGAACATCTTCCCAGTCGTGGTCAAGAGATCTAATGTGGTCAACAAGTGAGTTTATGCCTAAATATGTAGCGTCTTCCAAAACTTCCTGCGCTATATTACGCGGAGGAAGATGCTGTTCATTGCGAAGGTAATTAAGAATGTGCTTGAATCTACTTCCGTCCATATCCAAAAAGAAATTGTCATCTTTGTCTTTATCTAGTGTGTATCTTTCACTGAACATGGCCGCCAACATCGAGTCTTCATATTTTCTCAAAGTCGATAGCCTCGTTGTGAAGAAAAATCCTCCTACATTGAGATTAATAACTGAGGGTAGTCCATTCTAAAAGTTATAAATATAATGTTTCAAAGAAAAAAACAGATGAACAATACAACAATTTAAGGGAGCTACCATTTTGATATTTCACTCTATTCGGTCTTTCCATTTTTTTTATTGGTTTATATAGCCTGACTATATTTTTTTTGCATAAATATTCCTCCTGCAATATTTTCTTTTGCTAAGTGTCTCATCCTGCCTTTTTCCACTCATGCCCTGCCTTTTTCATTTTTTCAAATTTCACCCTAGCCCGTCGAGGTTGCGGATAAAAGGAAAAGCAATGGTAGCAACGCATAACAAAAATTAAGAATCATAAGCCAAACATGACACTTTTCTATTTGATCGTACGATTTAGCTGAAGCATTTAAGAAAATATACAAGAGTATGAGAAAATCTCTGTTAATATAATAAAATACTGGTATTGTTTTAGTATTATTAAGTGATATCTTAAAACGTGGATTATCTTTAAACGTCTAAAAAGTGTGTCTTTTAAAACAGTTTAAATATATAGTGGTCTAACTTGAATAACTTGAGGAATGGTCGATTATCATGATTGGCCATGGTGGACTACCTTCACGTACATTTTTTTATAATGTGCACCACACACAATGTATATACTTGAGATTCAAGTAAACTAGGAAAAAAATAGTGGTCCTGCTTAATCATTCGATTATAAACCAATTGAAGAAGACGGGTTCCTTCATAGAACAGTCGCGTCATTAGAGCTGCAGAAGGACACTCAGTCAGGGGACTATTTGTTATTTGTATTGTACATAAATATGTCATGTGTATTCAAATCAGTTATGTTTTGTGGTATTCATGATTTGTTGTAGATCACAAGTATCATTTTACTTATTAACAATATAGAATTGTACATTTTTCAAAGTAAAAATGCATAAAGGTATCTGAGATAAGCTTTGAAAAGATGAAATCCTACCTGTTCATTCTTTTTGTCCATTTGATATCCAAATAGCAATTTAACTTACATGAAATGTATATATTTTACCATTTTGTTTATTTTGAAAGTAAATGTTTATAAACAAGATTGACATACTATTGTTGTTTATCCGTGTGCATCGCTCAGAACGTTAGACAATACACTATCTATACATTTATCAAACTTTTGTTTTAAGGTGTTTTTTTCTTTGTTTAACGCCTGAAATAATACATAATAATTTACACTTCTTTTAAATACGAGGTAAATAAATGTTTGTTTGTCTTTTCAATTCTATTTATTATAGAAATTCATTGTATACATATTGTTTTCCATAACTGCAAAAGTAGCTTGTTACTGTCAGTGTTATGTACTCATTATACATGGTACCGGTATATATCGCATTAAGATTAATCGATTCGGAAATTCATTACTTATTTTTACTCTTATGAATTCAGTGGCGGATACAGTAATCTTCATAAAGGGGGTGGGGTTGGGTGGGGTTGGGGGTGGTTGGTGTGTGGGGGGGGGGGGGGGGGGTGACTGCCTAAGAAGGGGTCATGCTTCGGTGATTCCCTAAGTAAGCACATATTTTTTTTCCCTCAATGATCCTCAATAGGAAAGCTAGAATTACTACCTTAGACGTTACTTATCATAGTAGGATTGGGTCCTTGGACCACTGTAATTAACATTTAAGAATTGCATGAATGCTTCTTTTTGTTAATTAATTGTGGTGTAAAAGCGTTGACCAAAGTACAGTTTGTATGAAGCGCGGAAGCGCTTGAATGAAAAGTTTTATTGACTGATGCATTTGCTTGAGGAATAACATGTGATGTGCAGTTAGCCAATCAGAATAAAGTATTATAATGAATAAAATACATACATCTAATGTAATTATAATGAATTGGTTGTTTAATATGCATATTTTGTTGTAATACTTCAGTGTTATGTTTACCTTTACCGTTACATATATTAAAAGATCATAAATATATATATATATAATGTTTGTAGTACTTCTCGGTTAACTTGAAAAAAGATAAAACACGCTCGGGTACACGCTACTTGAATAGTTTGAATGACATTGCTATCCAAGTCTTCCGAAAGATAGCAAAACATAAGAGAAAAAATCACCTAAAACATTAGAGTGGAAATCCATTTGACGAATGTAAGTTGCTTTTGCTTCTAAAATTCAAACTCTTCGTATTGAGGTATTGCCAGGAATTGCTACAAATAAATTAAAAAAAACATGTATGTCCCAAAAAAGTTTGACACCAAGACAATTGTAGCTATACAAGATTTTTTTTTTTTTTGTGAAATGCTATTTTTCGACTCGTTTAAATGAATACCCTTCGTATCATACCACATGACATCAAACATAAAGGTAAATACAAGTAACTGTCGAGTTCCGGAACTCTAACAGAAAATGTCCGTCTTTTAACAAGATAGTATATGTAGTGGGCGTTTCCGGTTACTTTCACTTTCATTTTCAATGTTTACAGCAACACTTTAGGTCTCTGGCATAGTCTCTCCGTCTCGTGTCACCCAGTAGCCAGTATATTTCATTAGCGCAATGTGAAATACATAATGGATGAATACTTGTGACTGGTAAGTTTATAATAAAGCATATAAATTAGTGCAACTAATTACTTATGGGTTTCTGTCGTTCACTCATATTCATTGCCGGACGAGGTCTGTTATCTCTCCCGGCTTGACCTGTTAACCTATTGACATTAGATCTCAAATCGACAGATGTTCATTTTGATATTATTATAATTATTTCAAGGTATAACTGATATAAAGCATATTTTATATTTATTATTTGTATATAGCGATTGTCTTAATTGAAGCATTTAAAGCATCTATTTACATTGTCATTGATATACATATTGGACACATACGTGTATTTAAATAACAATAGATATAGGAAGATGTGGTGTAAGTGCCAATGAGACAACTCTCCATCCAATTAACAATTTAAAAAGTAAACCATTATAGGTTAAAGTACGGCCTTCAACATGGAGCCTTGGCTCACACCGAACAACAACCTATAAAGGGCCCCAAAATAATTAGTGTAAAACCATTCAAACGGGAAAACCAACGGTCTAATCTATATAAACAAAACGAGAAACAAGTATATATTACATAAACAAACGACAACTACTGTACATCAGATTCCTGACTTAGGACAGGTGCAAATATTGCAGCGGGATTAAACGTTTTAATGGATCCAAACCTTCTCCCTTTTTCTGAAACAATAGCATAACATCACAACATAGAAAAACACACGATAAAATATCAATTGGCAGACTTAACTCAATCAAAAAACGTATGATTACACAATGAACGAATAAATTTGATCTGCGATATCTGAATACAAATGCACAGTTAATTAAATATTAGAGACAAACATTCATGACCAACAAGCTTACAAACATATTCAAACAAAGCCATGGCAGGACATCACTGAGAAATATTTAACCAATCAAAATTCACTTTAGAAAAAAAACTGTTTTAAAAAAATAATTATAATCTTGAAGTTTATACAAATGTAGTAAGAATAAGTGAAAAATTGAAGATATTACAAATAATCAAAGCTTATTTAAAAAATAACAAAAAAGCATTATAAACAGTATCAACAGGTTGAATTAACAAGAAAATACGATTTGAGAGTACTCGCAGTTACTGACAGCTAGTTAAACTTCAACCAAGGAAAACTATGTGCCATCGTTACCTTGATTGTGATGGAACTCACTATGTCACTTTTAAACGACTCAGATTTTCGCATGTCATTTTGCTACTCTTTTTTTATTAGAAATTATCCCCTTCATTTGTTCACAAAATAGAAATATATCTGCATTGAACTTATTTCTTGTAGATTCCAGGTCATAATGAATATACTGTTAATATCACATCTACAGAAAGGAAGTGGGAACCTGCATACAATTGAAAGAATAAGGTATTATGTGCTGGAAGGTTACATGGGCATGATAGGGGAAGGATTGGCTTAATGAAAAATGTAGAGTTTCCAATTTTATGTCACTTTCAAAAATGTTATAAAAACGTATTGGTGAAAGAAGTTTCCTTTAAAAAAATTTACTTGAAAATTGAAATGTAGAAAGGAAATATAATAAATAATGATACTTGATACTTTATTCAAAAAGCTTTTAGGATACATACACACCTAATAATAACTGTATATGCACCAATATGAATTTTTACAAGAATTACACAATATATGAATATACAGGTGTACATAAAAAAAAATAGTTTTAAATACAAAATACAAAATACGAAATAAGAAGAAAGATTGTATTATATGCTTTCAACATGAAACAAAAAACATCAATCAAAATTTTAATGTTCAATTGAAAACAGTGGTGTCTGATGCAGACTGTTGTTGCGTTTTCTTAACTTTTAGAATATAGGATTGAGAATGAAAACGCGAAATGTATCATAATGCTATATTTTACTGACTTTGGAAGAACACGGCGGGGTTAAATGTGCTTTTTGATATCTCAACCATTCTCCATCTGATGAGTAAAGCTTTTTTCAATTGATTTTGATAGATCGTTCTTATGTTGTACTGTTACACCACTGTCATGTGTAAGGTGTAGGGTTGGTATCACGTTAACATGTTTAACTCTGCCACATTCTGTATGTATGTGTCTGTCCTAAGTCAGGAGCCTGCTTTTCAGCGGTTGTCTTTGTTGATGTGTTAAATATTTATTTATTTTTTTCGTTTAGTTTTTATACATAAACTAGACAGTTAGTTTTATCGTTTGAACTGTTTTATATTTATCATTTTGGGGTCTTTTAAAGCTGATTATGCAGTATGGGTTTTGCTCATTGTTGAAGGCCGTACGGTGACCTATAGTTCTTAATTTTAAGTGTCATTTAGGTCTCTTGTGGAGATTTGTCTCATTGGCAATCATACTACATCTTCTTTTTTTCAAATCCTATATACGTCTAGTCTTTATTGGATAAACAAACAGATAGCAATACATACATTAAAACGCCGTTAAAAGAAGTAATAGTCCAATGTTAGTAACAGAAGAGTCATAAAAGAAACAAAGCAAAATGACAATCTGTTTTGTTTTTTTTTGCAGATAGATATTTTAAACCAACCTTCACTGTGCTTAAACGGCCGTGGGTAACTTAAGTTACCCACAGCCCAAGATGGAGCCGCCTGGCTTCGGTTAGGAAGTTTGCTCCTATATAATAACAATACCATGCATACAAAAGAAATGTTCAGTAATTAAAAAGTTAAATAAATCTTTTAGGGAAACTCTGCAATGTAAAACGTGGTTTGTTACTTCAAAATAAACGATTACAGCACGATTTGCCAAAACACTAATGATGTCCGTAACTTCAAAACAACTTGTCCGTAACTTCTTTCCTTGTACCAATAGGGATGTCCGTAACTTCAGCATGATGCCAGTAACTTTCAAAGAATCTTTATTCATGGATGTAATTATTGATAAATAACAATAATACCGAACTCCTAGGAATATTCAAACGGGAAGTTCTTTATGGAATGGCAAAGCCAAAAGCAGAGTCAATTTAACACACCAAACGAATGGAAAACAACGGTCATATTCCCAAGACATTAAAAAGTAAAATAACAAAAATACTGAACTCTGAAGAAAATTCAAAAAGGAAGGTCCCTTATCAAATAGAAAAATTTAAAGCTTAACAAAATGGATAACAACTGCGATTTTCCTGACTTGGTACATGTATCTTCTTATGTAGAAAATTGTAAGTCAAAATGTATGTATCTTACATTCTACTGGGTTTATAGATTGTTAACTGCTTTATTGTCCCTTAAGTGTTGAAATTGTTAATCTACAATTTTGAAAAAAAGTTACCCGCATCCGAAAATAAAGTTACGGACAGTCTGATTATTTTTGACTTATAAGTTACGGACATCTTATGCATTTTTTAAAAGTTGACCTTGCGCTAAAGTGAAGTAAAAATTAAACAAAATGTACTGATGGTAAGTGATTTCTTTATTAAAAAATCCTATCAATATTTACATAGATCATGAAAAACGCTGCAAAAAGTAGATTTTGTATCAACTATCATCTCAAGGAATTTAGAGTCCGCCATCTTGGGCTGTGGGTAAGTTACCCACGGCCGTTTAAGCACAGTGAACCTTTATCATATTGTTAACATGGTTAACAATTTTGTGGAATATCCACTAGTTCCAAAATGATGTTTTATTTACATTCTAATATATTGCTTCTTATAAAAACTAATTTTCTCCTCTAACTTTTGTATTGTTGTAGAACATATTTGTCAGATGTTGACTACACATGCACTTTGACCTCACCAGATGAATTCAACAACGAAGACGATCTTAAGAGCTACGTTACAGCGAACGGCATAAAATTAGTCATAGGGCTCCATGCATTTCGTTCTGGCAAATTACTACAAGGTGATTATATTCTTTTAACTTTTTTTTCAAAACGGTTAAGAGGGTTCCAAATTGGCAATGAACTAAAAACTGTTTTTTTTATATTTTGTGTGTCGTTACTGTTATTGTACCCCTTTTTTTTTAGAATCAGGGGTATATTGTAATGGATGGGGTCCGTTCGTATGTTCGTCCTTTGATAACAATACCTCTAATGATAATGGTTTTCTTTAATTATAAAGCCATGGTTGTGCAAGACTTCATAGTGTTTGAAACCGTATGACACACTTGGATGAATCTACATAATTACTAATTTGTTCTCATTCAGAAAATACATGAAATACTAACGTGATGTTAAGCAAACTATAAGCAATATCAATGGTGGATCTAGAACTTTTTATAAGAAGGTGGCTGACTGTCACAAGAGGGTACCCGCTACAGCCATGCTTCAGTGATTACTTGCACAATCATCCTTTTTTTCCTACGTAAAAAAGGGGGGGGGGGGGCTCTGGGTCTGCCTAAGAATGTTATACGTTGCATCGTGTAGTTCAACAACATTTGTGTCAAAAATTGAGCCATATTGACTATCAAATCATTAGCGGTAAGATTTGTTTATACATTAATTCTTCTGCCAAAAAAAAAATGACGCCATCGGAATCTTGAGAAAATTTGAACGAACAGTTAAGTTCGGTATTTGAAATGAACCATTTTAATTTTTATTTAGATGCCAAAATTAATTACATATTGATAATTGGTGGAACCGATGTAAATGAAGATTACAGAAATCAGGCCAAAATGAATGTCATGACACAATCGGTTGTATCTTCCAGGTTTGTGCAACTTAGTTAAAGGCAAGGTGAACACTTGTCTCCTCTGCTTTTTGTTTATTTGTAAATGATCGTGAACAGTTTGCATGATAACAAAATGTCGAGATTTAAAAAAATGTTATCGAAACCCAGTGTTAGTCAAGAAGCACGGTTTATTTAGTAAATGTAAATGGGCTTTAAAGTAGTTTTCTCAATTATTACAATTACTTTTAAGTTCAATATACTTCGTTGTTACGAACTCTCTACGACATAACGGGCATTCTTCAAACTAGTCCTTTCATCTGTCTATCCCCCAGTTGTATGTATAAATTCTCATATTTTGGTATTATGTAATGACACGTCAGATTAGAGTTGTTATCGAAATAGTGATGTGATTTTTACAGATGAAACAAAAACAATATTCGGTTTTGGTTTTGTTACACAGTAGGCTCAGGGAAGGGTAACGTGTATGTATCCAGATGTGAGCCTGTCATCCAGTGGTTGGTTTTGACTTCTGTTTGACTTACTTGTTCATTGGTTTTCTCTCATGCATTGTTTTACGCGTTTATAATCTCGTGTCGGGTTTGTATAGCTTATTATAAGATATAAGGTTTGATCACCATTGAAGGTTGTGTGCAGATACCAGTATTTTTCTCACACAGACCTAGTGGCTTAATAATTGGAGTCCTTGTTGTGTGTCCTTCATAGTGCTAGTTGGAGTCCTTGTTATGTGTCCTTGATAGTGCTAAAGATCAAGGTCTCTGCTATCATCTTTCCAACTTACAATTTGTTATTTTTTGAACTCGAAAAAGAAAATAAGTGGTCTTAAATTTTAAAACCATTTAACTCGGTGAGAAGTATAACCTTGAAAAAAATATTTGTAAATCAAATGTCAAGGTCATCTCTGTCAAATGGAAGTACCTTTAGTAAACAATTTATTTTCAATTATACATTTTCGGTTGTTTGCAGTTAAGAGTGTTATTGTTTATTAAGTTATTTCCTTCTTCTTATTTTCCAGGAAAATAATAGTGTTTAGCAACGGTCTTCGCCGGAAAGTACAGGAGCTCTGGGTAACATAATTGTTTAGAATAAAACTCCATGTAGTATGATTGCCAATGAGACAACTCTCTACTAGAGACACAGACATTTTGAACTATGTGTAACCGTGTTGCCTTTAATAATGAGTAAACCCCATACCGCATAGTCTGCTGTATAAGGGCAAGGAATGACAAATGTAAATAATACAAACAAGAAAACAAACAGCCTAATTCATGAAAAAATAATGAACGAAAATCAAATATGATACACAGAAACAATCGACAACCACTGACTTACAGATTTCTAGCTTGGCTTCATAATAAAAGTTTCAATATTTTTTATTATTTTGTATGTTAATTCTAATCTGACATTTTATTTTTTACATTTTTTCACTTTGAAATAAAACATTTGTATGCCATAAATTAAAACCACATGCCTATTACATAATTTAAAGTCAGTTTTGATACACTTTGTGGTTTAGTTTTTATTTAAAATTTAGACCTCAAAAATTCTAAAGTCGGAAATAAAGTTGTACAAAAAAAGATGAAGTATTATCTATCAAAATTGTTTTAATCAAACAAAAGGTTTTTGTTTTTTTTGTAGTCGGTAATACCTCAAGACAAGATAATTGAAATTAAACAAGGTAATGTAAAAGTCTAAAGAAAATCCAGTATTTACACAAGAAATTCAATCAGGTTTTGTAATTTTGAGTAGGCAAAGAAAAAAAAAACTAAATGCCGTATGATGGTATCGATGAGGGACAAATCAAGAAAATTGCTTACGTTCAATAAAAAAATAGTAGAATGCTTCAGTACTAAAATATCATGACGGACCGGTTTTCATCATGAACGTTTACAATGTAACCACCAGCAACAGTGTTCCAGCTAGGATTTCAAAGGGACAGGGAGTCAATCATGAAAAGGGCACTTTAGCGCTATGATTGTTATTTCAATAAGGACATGTCATTCATTGTCTTATGTAAACTGCAGAGGTTTTCAGCTATGAGTTTTGAGGTAGTTTTGTTACTTTTTTGCTAAATGAAATTCAAACTTATGTTTGGTAACAGTATAAAGGGACCAAGGACGTATATTACTAGCTCAGTCTTCCCTAGAAATATTTTGATGCAAGGTGGGTCTAAGGTTACAATGGAGAGTTGCCACAAGAATACATGTCACCCAGTCTGTACCGTTATTCTCAAGCCATGCATCAAGTCGTTTTTCTTGTATCTTACTGCTACATACTTATATTGAAAAAGTAGCAAATAATTTAGATTCAATTTTGTCAGGTCTTTTTTTCTCGATCAAACCGGGGATCGACCCAATTACCTCCTATTAAGAGACCACCAACGATATCCAACTTGTAGAATACATGTTAACAAACTGTACTTTATTTTTGTGTGTGACAATTATGTGACAGTTATGGGTTTTCAATTTCCACCTTTTTGTCATTTATATATTAGATTTATGTATTTGCTCATGTAGGTAAAGACTGTCACTCATCAAAATAATTTAAAACAACACTTCGTGTAGGATATTCTAGGATTTCTGCACTTTCGTTTAAGGTTATGGAACTGAAAGCTGAACGCATTAGACAGCCACAATGAACAGTTCAGTTCGTTGGTTATACTTTTGTGGATAGCTCTGTTATTGCAAATTGGCATTCATGACTACTACATCTTCTTATGTTGTTATACACTTATGTATGTCTATTTTTATTTTATAAATTACGCACATAACATGTATTTTAGGAGTACAAACATGTCCATCCAAGTTTTCACTGACTGACTATATACAACAGCACCACTCGGACGTTTATACATCTGACATGACAGTATGTTTATGTGTCGGCAGTATTAGACCTGTAAAGAATCCTTTGTATCTAGTCCAAGAATTTTCAGGTGAGTTTTTTCAAATTGTATTTGGACATACTCGAAATGTAATATGCCATTACAGGATTATATTAAATCCGTATATATCATGCATGTAAACGCTTTCAAAGATTAAGAATGTAGTGACCATGTTTTTCTATGAAAAAGAGGCAGCGCGTTTTAAAATTTAATTTGATTTCAACAAAAAATATTTTGATAGAGTTTGTCAACTACTAGTATATAAGCGTTTTGTAATTGTTTATAATAGTCATGGACTGTAATTATTTTCTTTTGTAGAATTGCACCAGAGACGACAAAATATTGTTTATGTTATTTGTGGACCAGTGGTAAGAACTTTAACTCTATATGTTTTTATTATACTGATCAAGAGCAGGCTAACATTAAACCCTGCATATATAAGACAAATGAAAAGACAGTGAACAGTGGTTCTACCCAATGAATCCTTGTTTACTGGCGATTTGGGTCAGTGTAAATTTTAAAACAATATTCCATTATGTAGCTGATATTATAAGGAATACTTACCAGTACTAGAAATGGACTGTATGAAATATCTGTGTCATAGATGATACGCTTCACTTGTTGTATCCACAATTTCGTCGTCTTTCCTTCAAAGGTGATATCACAATAAGTGAAAAATTAGCAATTCAAACTTGCCAGTGAGCCACACGGCAAAGTGAAACAAAAGCTGGTTACACATGATCCACCGCTATCAAAGTTTTGGTTGATTTTGTGCTGCTCAATATTTAGTTATCTTTAGTACTTTGACTTGTTTGTCTTTTCATTTACCTTTAACCATGTTAATGGTTACTATTCTTCGGCTTATATGGTTTTCATAATTGCACCTTTATTATGGCAAAATGTATCGACTTTTCAAATACACAAACACAAAACTTTTTTTAACATGAATTCTTGAACTGGATACGAATTTTTCAATTTTCGATTTATCTTTAAATTCAGTTGATTTTATACCAAGATCGAACCATTGGGTTCTTAGAAATATTGAATGATTTACCAAGAAGGGAAAATCGTATTAGTTCATTAATCTTTTATGAGCATGCGATACGTAAAATTCGGATTGTTACATAGCGCCCAAATAGGCCAGTGTCTAATGTCTTGACAGGGAGGTTTCTTGTATGTTTTGGTCAATTTTAATATTTTCGTAGACAAATGAACATTGGTAAAATCTATCATGTAACAGCAGTTGCGTCATATTGTTGTCAAATGCCATTATCACTGTGCTTAAACGGCCGTGGGTAATTTAAGTTACCCACAGCCCAAGATGGAGCCGCCTGGCTTCGGTTAGGAAGTTTGCTCCTATATGATTACAATACCATGAATACAAAAGAAATGTTCAGTAATTAAAAAGTTATATAAATCTTTAAGGAAAACTCTGCAATGAAAAACATGGTTGGTTGTTACCAAATAAACGATTACAGCACGATTTTCAAAAACACTTATGATGTCCGTAACTTCAAAACAACTTGTCCGTAACTTTTTTCCTTATACCAATAGGGATGTTCGTAACTCTAGAATGATGTCAGTAACTTTTAAAGAATCTTTATTCGTAGGTGTAATTATAAAAAAAAAATAACAAAAATAACAAAAATCCGAACTCCTAGGAATATTCAAACGGAAAGTCCTTTATGGAATGGCAAAGCCAAAAGCTTAATTTAACACACCAAACAAATAGAAGACAACGGCCATAATAGGCATATTCCTGCCTTGGTACCGGCATTAAAAAGTAAAATTACAAAAATACTGAACTCTGAAGAAAATTCAAAAAGGAAAGTCTCTTATCAAATGGAAAAATCCAAAGCTCAACTGGCTTTATAGATTTTTAACTGCTTAAGTTTTAGAAGATAAATCATGACATGCAGGTTATAAATCACACCATTTCCAACTGTAGAAATAACATTAATAGTGAACACCCCAAGGGTGACTGGGGAATAGAAATATGGTCTCTTGGTCTTTTTCCAACCGGCAGTAAAACTCTTGCCGAAGTGAGGCGTCCGTTTGGCTCTACGGGATGTATCAAGTACGCAGTCACGTCCGGTCAGATTGGGAACGTTAAATCCGATGCCTCGTGTAAGGAAAGCACGATTAGAACCCTTGCAACAATTATTTGAGGGGTCCGTAGGTGGCCTGTTGCAAGGCAAAATTTCTGTCCCTATCCAATATACCCTCATTTTCAAGTGGCAGTCCAAATTTCTCCAACCATCATCACAGATGGCTTCTATTATTTCAAAACATACCTATAGTATTTATTGTGAACTTGTTCTCGTCCAGAATATGCATGAAATATTTGCCACTGGACGTTAAGGAACCAACAATCAATCAATCAATTAATAGTGAACATATGAAAATGACCTTAGGAGAACAAGTTCGGAGGTCAATCCTTAGCAGAAATACATAGATATATCAGTCCACAACTCTAAAGAAGATATGTATGATTTGCTACCTGATCTTATTGAATTCCTAAGGTCAATTAAACTTTTAGAAGCTTTTAAATCTACTTTTATTGCTATAATAAACTGAATCCTGCTCAACAATATAGCCTTCCATCTATCCTAGATATTGGCATTTTTTCTCTCACAATCAACAACACATCACACTAGGTATAGTGAAGAGTTATCAAAGATACTAGGATTATAATTTAGTACGCCAGACACGCGTTTCGAAGATACATAAAACTCATCAGTGACGCTCATATCAAAATATTTATAAAGCCAAACAAGTACGAAATTGAAGAGCATTGATGATCCAAAATTCCAAAAAGTTGTGACAAATACGGCAAGAGTAATCTATTCCTGAGATAAGCAAATCCTTATTTTTTATACCATACTTTTTTGGCTAACAATTCAGAAATTATTTAATTAAAGGAAAGGATATAATTTTGTCCGCGGCTACACCGACCAAGGAATCATCAGTTCAAACAATCGTTAAAGCTAGCAGAATGTTACATAATTTTCGCTGTACCGTAAGATCCCGTTTTATCCCGGGAATATTTTTTTTTAAATTTAACGGAAAATCCGTGACAATTTTGTTTGCTTTTTTTCTCTTGTTTAGTTTAAAGCATATCGTTATTGTATAAATCTATGTAATAATCAAGGGTTTTGATAGTGTTTATTGTCCTTTAAGTGTTGAAATTGCTAATCTTACAATTTTGAAAAAAAAGTTACCCACATCCAAAAATAAAGTTACGGACAGTCTGATTATTTTTGACATATAAGTTACGGACATCTTATGCATTTTTTAAAAGTTGGCCTTGCGCTAAAATGAAGTCAAAATAAACAAATTTGTAGTGATGGTAAGTGATTTCTGTATTGAAAATTCTTATCAATATTTACATAGATCATGAAAAACGTTGTAAAAAGTAGATTTCGTATCAACTATCATCTCAACAAGTTTAGAGCCCGCCATCTTGGGCTGTGGGTAACTTAAGTTACCCACGGCCGTTTAAGCACAGTGATTATGACATCTTTACAGCAAGACATCTGATATTTACCTTTTAATCTAACCAGGTTGATGAAGAATATGGCAAATTGTTCAGAACGAAAATCGACAGGTAATTACATTTATATTAATTATCATATGATTGGAAAGAAAGGATTTTATATATCATTTCATGGCTCATACTTGCAATATCGATTTAAAACGAAAGAAAAACCGCTATTAAGTTATTCGCAGTAACGTCCCAATGAAACATTCAATCTCAAGGCCGTATCTATTGTTAATAATAGCCAAGAATATATAATCAACACTTTTCAAGTACCATATCTTGTAATTTTTAAACGCACTAGGACGTAATTTCATTTGCATCTGGAACTTGATATTCTTTGCTGAAATCTTTGCTTTATACAAGAAACGGACACACCTTCCTTGATCTTGTTCCCACTGAAGACGTACGTTTCGACACCATTCATAGATGCACAGAACCATTCACCCAGTAGTAACAATATTATAGTGTATCTGTAAATTCAGAATTACTAAACAGACATATTAATAATCATCATATTTACTACGTCATTTTGTTATAGTCTTTCAGGAGTTATATTTATACCAGGATTATCTCTGACAGATGCTCACGCTGCAATTCAACAAAGTTTTGCGTATATAAACTGCTCAAACAGCGAAGGAATGGCTCTGGCGATTTTGGAAGTAAGTGTGGGAAATAAATTATCTGCTTGGACATTTTTGTTTCCTCCTAAAGCTAACTTCCTGACAGTTCCAGCTCCAAATACGTACCCACTATTGTATATATTATTATGGATTTTAGTCTGCATGGAATCAACCGCAGTCGGTAATCATCGAGTTCAGCCACTACTCTCTGTCTTTAAGAACGGAACTGACCGTGTTTTGACGAGCAAAATCAACCAGAAATAATTAATATGAAAATGTTATGATTTTATCCTCGGTCATTTAATCAAATTTTAAATCATTTTCCATACAAACAACGGCGGAATAAACAAAATGTCTATGAACTCACAATGAATAATATAGGTTGACAAACCAGAGTTACAAGGTTGGCAAACTAGAGGTACAAAATCGCACGTCTGCTTATAGTTTCCTAATAATTTTCACTTTGCCTTTACCGCCTTAATTCACGAACAGGTGCAGTGAACATTATACACATTGTAAATTTTTCAGTGTACCACTTTTTCTTCATTTAATACTTTAAACAGGCAAGCGATTCTGGTTAATATATAGTTGGTAGAGTTACAGAAAATAGTTCGGTTAAAATGTCCTGTTTATGGTATTTTTTTTGTGCTTTTTACAAAACTGATAGCGCGTGTTTCTACAAACCAAACGAATATCTCGACAATATATTGACCTACAATGTATGATGCTTATTACTCGTACTTGATTCTTGAGCACTGGATATTCACCCAATCCTATACCTTTTAGCTTATAATATAAGAAATTTATTAGGTTTTTTAGCCTTCTTATATAACTAACAAATTAAGACCGTGGGACCATACGGTCTAACAAATGTCTTATAGAAGCAATAATAAGTGTCATAATCCGTACTTCCCCAGCATAACTGTAAGACGTTACCGCATCCGTTTTAACTTTTATATGGTTTTATAAGGGAAGCTGAGCAAGCCTGTCGCCATTATCACGAAGACCAGTAATGACAGTATATTGACAGGAAAAAAACAGATAAATAGTGAATACAGTTATAAATTATTTAAATTATACTATAAATTAGAATTCAGTCGACAATAACACCTTGATGATCGAGATTGCTTAGTCTGCATAGTGGGGATATAGTTTCGTGAAATCGGTAAAAAGCTCGAGCAACGTGCAAGGATTTGTATAGTTACTAACTATACAAATTCTTGCGTTCTGTGTATTTTTTTTTGTGGACCAATAGGCTAATAGTCCCTTATATGTGAGAGCTCGCTGCCCTTCGAAAATTGGTACTGATTCTCGTTACTGATACCCTTTACAAATGGTGTACTCTTAAACTTCCGATTGTAGAGAGATATGATATTGTTTTATTGTACATGACTTATGGCATTGGATCTGTCAGCTGTCATGCATGTTGTTGAAGGAAGTTTGGGGTTATCAATTAACCAATTTTAAGCATTGTACAAATATACGTCCCCCATTCAAATGCATTGATCATCAAAAAGGGGGGGGGAGATTCCAACCTCTGGATCCACCACTGGTACATATGTATATTCATGATATCTTTTAAGATGGTATTATTAATAAGGGTAATTTAGGCTACACACCTGAGTATATGATACCAGAAGTCCATTACTAGAGGAAGTCTGCAAGCTGTGTTATATATATAGTCCGTGGGTAGTGAAGTAAGGCGTCAAAGAAAAAATTATAATAGCCTTTCAAGACGTTATAATTATTTGGACTAGTCCGCAGGCAATCAGGTCACATTGTCTCCGCCTATTCTCAGTGGAAATCACTGTACAATATAATAAGAAGATGTGGTATGATTGCCAATGAGACAACTATCCCCGAAAGACCAAAATGACACAGAAATTAACAACTATAGGTCACCGAATGGCCTTCAACAATGAACAAAGCCCATACCGCATAGTCAGCTATAAAAGGCCCTGATAAGACAATGTAAAATAATTCAAACGAGAAAACAAAAGGCCTTATTTATGTAAAAAAATGAAAGAAAAAAACAAATATGTAAAACATCAACAAACAACAACCACTGAATTACAGGCTCCTGACTTGGGACAGACAAATACATTAATAATGTGGCAGGGTTAAACATGTGTAGATTGTGGATTATATCTGAAAACTAAGGCATTAAGAGCAAATCTGTCATGGCCTAAAATTTTTGATTAGCTTTACATCTATGTATCAGCCCTGAAATTTTCAGACAAACCTGTCAACTGATTGTTGGGTTGCTGCCAATATATTAGTACAATGTATTAGATTTTAGGGAACATTTGCAATTGTTGGTTATTTTCTTGACTATTATTATAGATAACGATTGTGCACAGCAAAAATGTTCAGCAAAGTAAGATCTACAAATAAGTCAATTATGTATAAATGACCAAATTTATCCCTTAAGGAGTTATTGGCCTTTAAAGGCAATTTTAAACAATTTGTTTATTATGTTTTTGAGCTTTGAAAAATGTTCTTCCCTAAAACTACTGAACAAGTTGCAGGCAAACTTATTCAAAATGATCCTTATTGTTTTATTTTGTGTTTCGTAAAAAAAACTATGGCCACCATGGCTAAAAATTAAATAGAACATAGGTAAAAATGCAGTTTTTGTCTTATACTTATAAAAACTGAAGCATTAAGAGCAAATAAGATTTATCAACCCTGAAATTTTCAGATGAATGGAACAACCCATTTTTGTGTTGCTGCCACTACATTTATAAAGTAAATTTTGGAAAAATTGCTGTTTTTGGTTATTTTCTAGATTATTATTTATATAGATAAAGACTGTAAACAGCAAATATGTTCAGCAAAGTTAAAAGACCAAAACTTTCAATTGACCACTTTAAGGAGTTATTTCCCTTTAAAGACAATTTTGCACAATTTGTTCATCATAATATAAAATAGAAGATGTGGTATAATTTCCAATGTGACAGCTCTTCTCAAAAGATCAAATGACACAGAAATAAACAACTATAGGTCACTGTACAGCCTTCAACATTGAGCAAACCCAATACTACATAAAATTGAGAATGGAAATGGGGAATGTGTCAAAGAGACAACAACCCGACCATAAAAAAAAAAAAACAGCAGAAGATAACCAACAGGTCTTCAATGTAGCGAGAAATCCCCACACCCGGATTTGTCCTTCAGCTGGCCCCTAAACAAATATATACTAGTTCAGTGATAATAAACGCTAGTATATAGTCAGCTATAAAAGGCCCAGAAATGTCAAATGTAAAACAATTCACACGAGAAAACTAACGGCCTAATTAATTTACAAGTAAATGAACATATAACAAATATGTAACACAGCAACAAACAACAGCTACTGAATTGCAGGCTCCTGACTTGGGAAAGGCACATACATACATAATGTGACAGTGTTAAACATGTTAGCCGGATCCCAACCCTCTCTAACATGGAACAGTGGTGCAATAGTACAACATTGAAACGAACTATAAAAATCAGTTGAAAAAGGCTTTAAAAACTCATCAGATGGATACAAATAGAAGTATATCTAACAAAAACAGAGTGAAAGTGGCTGGGCACTTATACATCCAAACAACAAAAAGACCATTAGTACAGATCTGTGAGTACTCTCAGTTACTGACAGCTAGTTCAAAGCCAATAACACTTATTGCGAAGCCTATCATAGTTTTCCACAGATTCACCTGCAAGTTACCTGTCGATTTAAACTTTTGTAAGTTCTTTTGTCCCATTAAACAAATACAACAGGTATTGTTCTCTGTTTAGTTTATTCAATGGGACCTTTAAATTTCTTGCAAGAGAAATCTATCACTCACTGATTAATTTACCTGAACAAAAAATTGAACTGTCAATGATGGAAATACATGTACAAATATAAGTAATTATTAAACTGCATGTGATGTTGTATTTATTCAATCAATAAGACATTTTCAATTTGTCTGATATAAACACTGATTTAAAAATTAAAAGTTGATTTCTGATGATCAATTTTCAACATTTTACCTATTAAAATTTGCTATTTTTTATAGTCTGTTCACAAATAAAAACTTAAAATGATAATGTTTAAATAAAGGTCTTCATAAATGTATTCTTTATAACTGAAGAACCATGAAAAACATGCAGATTCTTTGAAACATAATAGCATGCAGTACTTAAAATCAGAAATAAACTTTTTATAATTAAATCAGTGCTTAATTTATATTATATTATAAAGTTATGTTGAACAGATGGAAAATATATTATTGATACTGAATAAATATTGTATCACATGCAGTTTAGGTGAGTTTATACATGTATTTCAATCAACAAAGAAGATATTTTTTTGGTCAGGCAAATTAATCAATGAGTGATAGATTTCTCCTAGAAGAAATTTAAATGTCCAAGTGAATAAACTACACAGAGAACAATTTTAAAACCTATTGTATTGATTCAATGGGACAGGTAAACTTGCAAAAGTTTAAATACCTTGGTAAAGAGCAGACGACTCTGGAAAACTTTCATTTGGTTCGCTATAATAAAAAAAAATCATGCATCTAAAACATCAACATCAAATGGATTTAGTGTAAAGACGTCATAAACAGTCAGAGAAAAACATGACCTTGTGCAATGCCAAGATACGGGTATCAATTAACAGATTGTAAAATCCATGAATGTGTGTATGTATATAACAAAAATGTTAGTTTGCTTTTAGTTTACTGATAACAAAATCAATATTAATACCAAATTTCAACCAAACTTGAGGTGAATTATAATTAGGGTATCTCCAATAAAGTTTATGTTTTATTTTCTGTTTTCCCGAAAAACATGACCACCTTGGCTAAAAATAGAATATAGGGTAGAATGCAGTTTTTGGCTAAATAATTAGTTATTTCAAAAACTAAAGCATTTAGAGCAAATCAGAATAATTATTTATTTCAAAAACTAAAGCATTTAGAGCAAATGAGAGAAGGAGTTAGGTCAAGGTCTACCTGCCCTGAAATTATCATCAGGGTAACAGAAATTTAGGCTATTGCCCCTTATATATTCATTAGAATCTGTCATTTAAGTAGTGTTTTATAAGCATCAGCTTTTAATTTGCACTTTTCCAATTCAATGGACCATGTTTTATCTTTATAAATGTTCGATGTGTCAGACTGTGACTGTGACACTGTGGGCTAATTAATTCAAGATGCGCTAAACTTAAATTATCTAGACCCAGAACTGCAAAAAAAAATATTGCAACATGTCATTTTCAATAGCTTTTTTCCCTACTGAGGAAGTCCTGTCTGTAAAGTATGATGAATTCATGTCTGTTTTTTTTATTTTTAGATAAAATGCCTTTGGTTAGGAAAAGAGGCAGACATTATGCCCATGTTACATATGAAAGAGGTAAAAGGAAATTAAAGAAAGGTGTTCAGGTCATCATAAATAATTAAACAGGATACAAAACCTACATCTGGACTCCAGCTTGCTTCCAAATTTTCAGGAAATGACCTTAATTCAGATCCTCCTTGTTCAAGTTCATTGCTTGGTACAGAATATTGCCATAAAATATTGGATGTGAAATACCTGAAAGTATAAGATGTCTACATGTTGATTACGAATGATGTCCTTGTTCAATGATAACATTTTGTAAATGTTTTGACTTGTTTGTGATATCAAGAACTTTGGTGTAACAATTTTCAGTAATTCAGAGATTAAAATTTCTTTCATTAAAATCAAATGTATTGTTACAATACATGTACATGTACTAGTATACAGGAGCACATCGAACAAGTTGAGATATATGTATAAACACCATAAGGTGTTTACAGATTGTTTCTGACTGTTTCTTATTTATTTCTTGAATAAATTCCAGTAGTACATTGTGTACTAATATTGCTTTTTTCAAAGATGATATTGTAATGATTTGGGTAAAAAATCCCTCTAAACTATTGAAAGTTAGATAACTATTCACATTCATGAAAATGTTTATTTTTTAGGTACAGATGCCCTTAAAGTTTTTGATGAAGTAAAGAGCAAGATACTGTCCCATCTGGCAGCAATACTGTATGACACTGTATGACCAATTCACAGACAATTTGACAAAGAATAACAATAGAACACCAACAATTCACATATGAGACGATGTTTAATGGTAAACCACATACTGTGTAGGATTTAATATTGTCTCCCATGAAATGATGTCCACAGGACTTTATTTCATAGTAAATACATGGACAAAATTTACTTATTTAAATGTGTCCTGGACACAATTTCCTATGTTCATAGCATTTTTCATTCATGAGGAAATATGTCCTCATGAATGAAAAATGCTATGAACATGGACATTATTTAATACTTTAATTTTGTACAGGTGGACACTATTTTCAGGACATTATGTCCATCAGGACATTTTTTTGGTATGATCAAAATATTAAATGATGTCTATTGCCTTGTTATTACTAGACATTTTTTAACCAATAATTGCGAACTTTAATACATTGTAACCTTGACAGAGAGTTGTCTCATTGGCACTCATAATTATCTTTGTTGCTGAAAAATGCTGTATACTTAGGGGACAGCATTCCATGGCAATGGACAGTGTTTAATACCAAAATTCTATAATTTCTATTGCCTTCTTCTCATAATAAATATAGTAAAGTTCTTCACATTTGATGTTATACTTTACACTCTTCTTCCTTTTTGTTCTTCTTTCATTGTCATTATCGTTAGCTTGGTATTTCTTAAAACTTTAAGTTCTCTCTATTCACTTCCATCCTTATTTTTTTGTTAACATTTGTATATTAATCAATGTCAATCAATCCTTTGGATTTTTATTAATATTCAAGTGTAATAAAACTTGTTAATGACCTTTGTATTACTTCCCTTGGAGGTCACAATTTAATAGCCACTTCTATGACAACTTGTCCTGTAGGTGGACACTATTTCATAACTTTTGCAGTAAAAATCTGTCCACTTGAGGGACAATATTTCATGGCAATGGACTTTTTAAATACCAAAAATCTATGAAAAATTGTCCACATGGACACTTTTTCACAGGACACTTTTATGTCTTACAACTGTACAGAAATTATTTAAATAATTTGAAATAAAGATATTAAGCAAAACTTTTAAAACTTTGTCGGGCTTAAAATGACACAGAATTAACAACTATATGTCACCGTAAGCCTTCAACAAAGAGCAAAAACCAACACCACATAGGCAGCTATAAAAATCCTCAAAACAAAAAATGTAAAACAATTCAAACGAGAAAAATAATGGCTTAATTTATGTAAAAAAATATATGTAACACAGTCACAGCAGCAAAAATCCACTACAGGTTCCTGACATGTGACAGGCACATTTGATTGTGAAGGGTTAAACTGGTTTGAAGGCACTAACCCTTCCCCTAACCTGGAAAAGTGGTTAAACAATACAACATAATAACACAGTTGAAAAAAAATTAACTCAGCTCATGGATACAAATAGAAATACATCTATCAAAAAACAGAAAGTTGACATGGATGGGTACTTGTACATCCCAACAAAAAAATAGAAAAAAACCTGCCTAATTAATGTACAAAAAAATGAGTGAAAAACAAATGTTTACAGTTACTGACAGGTAGTTAGTTCAAAGCCAATAACAACTTATAAAAAGAATCATGCATCTTAGACTGATTTGTCAATCAATACACATGCACCATCTAATGGATTTAGTGAACAGGTGTCATAAACAGAGAAAAACAAAAACTTGTGCAATGCCAAGATACAGGTATTGACAGATTGTAAGATCCATAAATCTGTATTTATTATTCGGTATATAACTATAGTTCGATTTTCATTAAATAATAACAAATCAATATTATTTCCAATAAAAACAAAATTCAAAGACCTAATTACAGTTTTGATTTGGTAATTGTTTAAATGAGTTTATTTAAAGGATCAATAAATTTACCTGCCGGATAATTTCTAAATTTCTGGGCTCCGAAAACAACATATGATCAACATATACATTTGTACTCATATTTGGTTTTTTTTCATATGATACAGACTTTATACATGTACAGGAACTTCTAAAGAGGTTTGAAAAGATAGAGATGTGGCATGATTACCAATGTGACAACTAGTCACAATTGATTTGGTTAGAAGGGACAATAAGTAATGCCTTCAACCATGAGTAGTAAAAGACTAAATTAGAAAAAGTAATGGCTAAATTAATGATAGAATAAATAGAAAAACAATTTTAATGGAAACAAACCACTGAATATTAGTCTCCTGGTTCCAGATTTGAGACAGAAACATACACATTTTAATTGATTTAACTTGTGAGCACTTAACCAAGAAATATTAACAATGTAACAAGAAATCTCCCCTTTGGCTTACATTCTTGCATAGAGTTTCCCATTGGAAACTGACTTATTTAATTCAAGAAATCCACATTTATTACTTTTTATTTTTCTCTTTATTTATCAACTTTAATTAATTTGCTATCATGTTATTGTTTCTTTGTTATTTTTAGGTGAATGGTTATAGTAATTTAGACAAGCAAAACATGCATTAAAGACTGTCAGTGTTGCTTGGATTTTCTCCATATGGTAATATCTATAATAAGTGTTAAATTCATACAAATGTTTTCATTGTCTATATGTGTTGGCTGATAGATGAATCATTCAGTTAAGCTCATCTGACCCAAAGGGTCAAGTGAGCTTTTCTCATCACTTGAAGTCTGTCGTAATTGTCTGGTTACTTTTACAAAAATCTAATCTGAAACTACTGAGCCAAATATAACCAAACTGGTATACAATCATCATTCGGATATCTTGTCCAAGGACCTGGCATGCCAACCATCATAGTTGCCATGCATGGTTAAAAATAGAACAGAAGGGCAAATTCAGGTTATGTTTATTGTCTTAAAAATGGTAGAGAAATTTTGAAAATTGCAGTAATATTTAGGAGACATTTCACTTAAAGATTGATTTTAACCATTTGTTTTGGGTTTTTTATTGCATTTTCCTTTTAAGGAGGCTCGAGGGTACAAATACATCAGCAAACATTGAAACATTTTTTTTTCATTTCAAATTTTATTTATTACACTTTTAGTGTTACTTTATGATATTGTACAAAAATCAACCAAAAAAACCCAATTTGTTTTGGCCCCAGATGACTTTTAAAATGTTTATATCATTGAAAATGCTCCAAATTATCTCCCCTTGGTGAAAAAATGTCATTTAAAAAAAAAACCCTGAAATAACTTTTAACTCATCGGTGACCTTTATTTTTTATTATTGTTTTCAAATGAACTGTACTTATACTAAACTATTGAAAAATTTAAGCGATTTCTGTTATTTCTTTCTTTTTTTCTTTTGATTTTACCTTTTTTTCTCCTATTAGTTCAACAGAAAAAAAGTACCTTAACAGAAATACATGCTTCTTTCAAATGCAGATTATGAGCTTAAATAAACGGGAACCCCATATTTTTATTTAAATTTTCTTTTAAGATTAGGATAAAGTTTATTTATAGAAAAGAATAGCGAAATCCTATATTTAAAAAAAAAATTGATTCAGACCTGCGAGCCCCCTTTATATTATAATAAAAGCTATAATAGAAGAGAAGCGAAAGGTACCAAAGAAAAATTTAAAAGACCAACAGACAACCAATATTGCATAAAACATGTAACACTAAAGCTGACCCTATTAAAAAAAGGAGGTGATCTAGAAGGGTAGGCAGATCCTGCTCCACATATGACACCTGTATAGATGTAATGAAAATTTAAATATGAAAAATGGTCTAGTTTCTGGTGTCAAAATTTATGAAACTTGAAACTGTATTAAATGTTTCTCTTTGTTTGGGACAGAATTAGGTATGTGTTTATGTGATTCACTAACTTATGCAAGACAGGTCCTACACCTGACAACCTCACATTTTTGTCGAGCCTTCGACTTTAGTCCAAAATGCAAGACTAAGCGATCCTACTTTCAAGCGTCGGCGGCGGCGTCCACAAAAATTCACTCTGTGGTTTAAGAAAGTTATTAAATTTTCATTCTTAAACTATACTGGATTTCTACTAAACTTGGACAGAAGCTTGTTTATGATCATAAGATAGTATCCATAAAGAAATTTAGTAAAATTAAAATTCTATTTTTTCTGTATTTTATTTATAAATGGTTTGCAAAAATAAAATTCCATTTATTCTGTTTTTTACCTATAAATGGACTTAGTTTTTCTGCGGGGAAACATTACATTCACTCTGTGGTTAAAGTTTTTGAAATTTTAATAACTTTCTTTAACTATCCTGGGTTTGTACCAGTGTATCTGTATTTTACTTATAAATGGACTTAGTTTTTCTTCCAGTTAACATTACATACAGTCTGCAGTTACAGTTTTTAAAACATTTATTCGATTCATAAACTATCCTGAAATTTTTACCAAACTTGGACAATAGCTTCTTACAATCAAAAGATAGTATCAAGAGGAATATTTGTTTTCCTCATTTTTGTTGAGCCTGGGAGTTACAGCAAAAGTAGGCGAGACACTGGGTTCCGCGGAACCCTTACACATTTTTTTAGTTTCTTTGTTCATTTCATAAGTATAAGGACACCATGAAACTAAATATCAAACAAAGTAAAAAATATCTTGTCATCTGGTCACCGCCATATAGCCTTTCTGTGCTAATACGGCGTAAAGCAACAAACAATCAAGCTTGTCATCCGGTGGGTTTTTGGTGCATCACATATAATATCTGTTATCCCTTTTAAAAGCAAGTTTCTAACCTTGACAATATTCTTCACAAAATAAATTAAAAACTACAGCAATCAAAAAATATTTTTGAAATTTTACAGATTTTTAAATTCCTACTTTGACAAATATATTCTAAGTCTTGTACGAGACAACACTATTTTTAACATTTGACCTTTGTTTTTAATTTTGTTGAAGCATAACATTTTAATTATCACATATATCCTGAAATTGTAATACAATGATATCATACATATTAAAGTTTTATTTTGATATGAAAGTATAATGCATAATACAACCACCCACATATTTTTTTTCTTAAATACATAATTTTTTTTAATAACCTTCCCTGGAGGGGGCATAATATTTTCTGGAACAGCCTTTATATGTTTTCTTGGGGGACGGGACATAGTATTTTCTAGAGCAGCCCTTTATGTTTTTATATAAAAAAAAATCTATTTCAAGTTGATATTAAAACACAAAAAACCCTGTGATAGAATCTATATTACTCCAATCCAGGTTTTACCCTTGTTCTATGTGTATGGTACAGACAAACGTATCAAAAAGAAAAGATGTGGTGTTAAGTTTGCCAATGAGACAATTCTCCACCAGAGACCTAATGATGTAGATGTTAATGATAAACCACACATTGAAATGCCTACCTGTTTATTCTGGATATGACATGAAATTTCATTATTGGAACGAAAACAAATGTTAAGTTAAGTATGACGTCCATTATCACTGAACTAGTAAATATTTTTGTTTAAGAAACAGCTATTAAGAGCACGCTTCAGGTTGTGGGATTTTCTTTTGAAATATTTACTGATTGAAATCTTTCAATATGAGTGAACATTTGTATAGAAAGCCCTTAAAATCGGCAAAAATCATCCAAAATCTGTCTTAAAATTCATCAAATCTCCATAGATTTTTTTTTTAAAACTATATGACGTTGATACATAAATTTCAGTTTTGATGTTGCAAAACAAATATAAATAAGGTCACGGAACAAAAAACAAATACCGGTATGTAACACATAAACAAATGACAACCACTGAATTACAGGCACCTATAGCTGACTTGGGACAGGCAACTACAAAGAGAATGTGGAGGGGTTAAACATGTTAGCAGAATTCAAACCCTCCCCTAATCTGGGACAGTGGTATAATAGTCCATTTACTGTTCCTTGACCTTAAATTAGATTGATAATTCAAATTGAAAACTCAATTTTAGCACTGACCTTAAAATAGATTGACAATTCAAATTGAAAAACTCAATTTTAGCACTAACAGGTTGTTTTGCATTTTATTTATTAAAAATGTTATAATAGCCATGAAACAATGATTTTATTTTCAGGTCATTTAAGAAGAAAATTGATAGAGGAAAGATACAGATATGCAAGAATTTAATATTTGAAATGCACTTAATATTTCTTTTGTATATGACCATTAAATTTTGGCAGTCATTGTTATCTCTGCTATACAAACAAATATATCTTGTAAAATTTATTCATAAGAGGAAGCTTTAATAACAAATATCTAACCACATTAGATATTGTTTATGCCCCAACTACAATAGTAGAGGGGCATTATGTTTTCTGGTCTATGTGTCCATTCGTCCGCCCCTTTGTCCGTCTGTCCCTCTCCAGGTTAAAGTTTTTGGTCAAGGTATTTTTTGATAAAGTTGAAGTGAAATCAACTTAGAACACATATTCCCTATGATATTATCTTTCTAACTTTAATGCCAAATTAGATTTTTGATCCCATTTCACTGTCCACTGAACATAAAATAATAGTGTGAGTGGGGCATCCTTGTACTTAATGGACACATTCATGTTTGCCAATTTTTTAATTAGTCTAAAACAAATCTAATTTTTTTTATTCTGTGGGATTCAAAAGATTTTGTCATTTGTGATAATTGATTATGTTGACTATATATCATTTTTATTAAAGAAAAAAAATAATGTATCGCTTATTATGTGCATTCCTATGACTATTCATACTCTTGACTTACTTAATATTCATGTGTTTACATTAATTACATATATTTAAGTAAAACATTTCAATGTATGTCTTCGTAACAATATCACACGTATGAAATGTTTTTTTTTTTTTTTTAGCTGTATATTCTCTGTGAGGGTTATTCCATTAAAATGTATCAGGGAGGGAAGTTAAATTATTGAACTTGGGTCATGGGTCTTAATTATACCCCTGCTTTCCGTTTAAAAAAAAGGGGGGTATACTGTTTTACCTCTGTCTGTCAGTCCGTCAGTCCGTCCGTCCTTCTGTCCCATGAATATTTTTCGTCGCATTTTTCTCAGGAACTACAATACAAGGATTTCTGAAATTTAATTTCAGGGTTTATCTAAGTCAGCTATACCGTGTGATGCGTTTTCATATTGATCACCTGACAATTTCCTGTTTACCGAACACTTGTATGATTTGACACATGATAGCCAAGTTGAAAATTTTCGTCACATTTTTCTCAAGAATTACAATACAAGGATTTCTGAAATTTGGTTTCAGGATTTATATAAGTCAGCTATACCGTGTGATGCGTTTTCAAATTCATCACTCGACAACTTCCTGTTTACCAAACACTTGCATATTTTAACACTATTAATATTATCCACTTGTGGCGGGGATATCATCAGTGAGCAGTAGCTCGCATTTTCACTAGTTCAGTTTGCATCTTTTATCATAATGTAGAATTATCTAAAATATTGTTCTTAATTGTAGGGATATTTTGATAGTCCCTACCTACTCTCAGTTCAATGGAAAAGCCCTCACAAACTTTCTTTGCTTTTTATCATAGATGCAATAAGAACATTAACTGAATGATTTATTATTTGTAATGTTTGTGACTCATGTTGTTTGAAATGACATTGAATGAAATAAAGTTTGTACCAAAAAATATTATTACTACTTTGAACCCAGAATTATATGCAAGTTATTAGGCTCTTAGTTAGACAGTCAAAGGGGACTATAGGTTTGCACACTTTTTGTCTGTGTATCATATTAAGTTGGTGTATTAAATGATTACAAATCAGTCTGATAGCTACATGAACTTGACCACATATATTTTTCTGGGACGTTGTAAGCAGCAAGTCAACAGTATTTGATGTATGGATGTATGGAATGATTATTCCATTACAGGCAGGCTGTACATTATGGTTTACCTGACATTGACCTCTTTTTTTATGGTTTTATTGGTCAATGATTAATTTTCATACTAGCCAGCAATTCAGTTTCTCAGATGTTATCAACTTTCAGATCTGGTGTGTGGAACTATTGTTTGTTGTAAATGACCTTGATCAAACAGAGATCGTGGATTTAAGCAAGTATTGATAATCTGACCTTCAAAAATGAACAATGGTTACAAAGAAACAACTCTCCAACAAATCATGCATTTAAGCAATTATGGGTAATCTGACCTTCAACAATAAACAATTGTTCTAATAAGACAACCATCCAACAGTGATCATGAATTTAAGCAACTATTGGTAATCTGATCTTCAACAATAAACAATCGTTACAATAAGAAAACTCTCCAACAGAGATCATGAATTTAAGAAATTAAGGGTAATCTGACCTTCAACAATGAACAATCGTTACATAAGACAACTCTCCAACAGTGATCATGGATTTTATCGTTAAGGGTAATTTGACCTTTAACAATAAACAAATCGTTACAATAAGACAACTCTCAAACAGTTATCATTGATTTACGCAATTATGGGTAATCTGACCTTCAACAATGACAATCTTTACAATAAGACAACTCTCCAACAGTGATTATGGATTTAAGCAATTATGGGTAATCTGACCTTCAACAATAAACAATCGTTACAATAAGACAACTCTCCAATAGTGATCATGGATTTAAGAAATAAAGGGTAATCTGACCTTCAACAATGAACAATCGTTACAATAAGACAACTCTCCAATAGTGATCATGGATTTAAGCAATAATGGGTAATCTGACCTTCAGCAATGAACAATCGTTTTTACAATAAGACAACCCATTGAATAACTCTGTTTAATTGGTGTATGCATGTTGTATAAGGTATATATCCACCAAATAATTATGTTTCATTGGTGTATGCTATATACAAATCGACTAACGTTGTCTCATTGGTGTACGAACAATGTAGAAGTTTTAGACCCATCGAATAACTGTCTCATTGGTGTTTTACCGTTGTATAGGATTTAAACCCATGGACTAGCTTTGTCTCATTGGTGAATAAACATAAATAGGGTAAATATCCATCGAATTACTCTGTCTCATTGATGTATGACAGTTGTTTAAGGTATATATCAACCGGCTCATTATGTTTCATTGGTGTATGAACATTGTATAGGGTATATACCCATCGGATAACTTTGTCTTATTGGTGAATGAACGTTTTATAGGGTCCATAACCATCGAAAAGTGAATGAACGTTATATAGGGTCCATACTCATCGAATAAATTCTGTCTCATTAGTGTATAAACGTTATATAGGGTCCATACCCATCGAATAACTCTGTCTCATTAATGCATGAACGTTATATAGGGTTCATACCCATCGAAAAACTCTGTCTCTTTAGTGTATGAACGTTATATAGGGTCCATACCCATCGAAAAACTCTGTATCAATAGTGTATGAACGTTATATAGGGTTCATTCCCATCGAAAAACTCTGTCTCATTAGTGTGTGCACGTTATATAGGGTTCATACCCATCGAATAACTCTGTCTCGTCAGTGTATAAACATGATATAGGGTCCATACCCATCGAAACACTTTGTATCATTAGTGTATGATCCTAGTATAGGGTTCATACCCATCGAAAAACTCTGTCTCATTAGTGTATGAACGTTATATCGGGTCAATACCCATCGAAAAACTCTGTCTTATTAGTGTATAAACGTTATATAGGGTCCATACCCATCGAAAAACTTTCTATTATTAGTGTATGAACGTTTTATAGCCGGGTCCATTTCCATCGACAAAATCTGTCATATCAGTGTATGAACATTATATATGGTTCATACCCATCGAAAAACTCTGTCTCGTCAGTGATTGAACATTATATAGGGGTCATACCCATCGCAAAACTTTGTATCATTAGTGTATGAACTTTATATAGGGTTCATACCCATCGAAAAACTCTTTCTCATTAGTGTGTGCACGTTATATAGAGTTCATATTCATCGAAAAACTCTTTCTCTATAGTGTGTGCACGTTATATAGGGTTCATACCCATCGAATAACTCTGTTTCATTAGTGTATGAACGTTATATTGGGTTCATACCCATCGAAAAACTCTGTCTCATTAGTGTGTGCACGTTATATAGGGTCAATACCCATCGAATAACTCTGTCTCATCAGTGTATGAACGTTATATAGGGTCCATACCTATCGACAAAATCTGTCTAATTAGTGAACAAACGTTATGCAGGGTCCATACCCATCGAAAAACTTTGTATCATTAGTGTATGAACGTTTTATAGGGTCCATATCCATCGACAAAATCTGTCATATCAGTGTATGAACATTATATATGGTTCATATCCATCGAAAAACTCTGTCTCACCAGTGTTTGAACGTTATATAGGGTCCATACCCATCGAAAAACTTTGTATCATTAGTATATGAACGTTATATAGGGTTCATACCCATCGACAAAATCTGTCTCATTAGTGTGTGCACGTTATATAGGGTCAATACCCATCGAATAACTCTGTCTCATCAGTGTATGAACGTTATATAGGGTCCATACCTATCGAAAAACTTTGTATCATTAGTGTATGAACGTTTTATAGGGTTCATACCCATCGACAAAATCTGTCTCATCAGTGTATGACCGTTATATAGGGTTCATACCCATCAAATAACTCTGTCTCATCAGTGATTGAACATTATATAGGGGTCATACCCATCGCAAAACTCTGTCTCACCAGTGTATGAACGTTATATAGGGTCCATACCCATCGAAAAACTTTGTATCATTAGTGTATGAACGTTTAATAGGGTTCATACCCATCGACAAAATCTGTCTCATCAGTGATTGAACATTATATATGGTTCATACCCATCGAAAAACTATGTCTCACCAGTGTATGAACGTTATATAGGGTCCATACCCATCGAAAAACTTTGTATCATCAGTGTATGAACGTTTTATAGGGTTCATACCCATCGACAAAATCTGTCTCATCAGTGTATGACCGTTATATAGGGTTCATACCCATCAAATAACTCTGTCTCATCAGTGATTGAACATTATATAGGGGTCATACCCATCGCAAAATTTTGTATCATTAGTGTATGAACTTTATATAGGGTTCATACCAATCGAAAAACTCTTTCTCATTAGTGTGTGCACGTTATATAGGGTTCATACCCATCGAAAAACTCTTTCTCTATAGTGTGTGCACGTTATATAGGGTTCATACCCAACGCATAACTTTGTTTCATTAGTGTATGAACGTTAAATAGGGATCATACCCATCGAAAAACTCTGTCTCATTAGTGTATGCACGTTATATAGGGTCAATACCCATCGAATAACTCTGTCTCATCAGTGTATGAACGTTATATAGGGTTCATACCCATCGAATAACTCTGTCTCATTAGTGTATGAACGTTATATAGGGTCCATACCCATCGAAAAACTTTGTATCATTAGTGTATGAACTTTATATAGGGTTCATACCCATCGAATAACTCTGTCTCATCATTGTATGAACGTTATATAGGGTCCATACCTATCATGTGTGAACGTTGTTATAGTGTTTATGTATTTTGTATAACTGTGTCTCATTGGTTTTTTTTATCGTTGTAGAGTCTACATATCCATCTTATAACTCTGTCTCATGTTTGTTTTACGTCCAGTGACAAATATTTCATTCATGTTCAGGACGAGATCATATTATCGATAAATACAATAGTTAGGTTATTTAACCGCTAGTCTCTGTCCGTTCAATAAACGATTTAAATCCAGTGGCAAATATTCCAATCATGCATATAAACTGTGTTTAAGAACCATTATGTATACATCTATGAACCACAGGCAATACTTACAGAATGTATATGAGAACCACAGAGTAAACTTACAGACTGTATCTAAGAACCACAGACAATACTTACAGACTATATCTAAGAACCACAGACAATACATGCAGACTGTACCTAAGAACCATAGACTATACTTACAGACTGTATCTAAGAACCACAGACAATACTTACAGACTACATATAAGAACCACAGACAATACATTCAGACTGTACCCAAGAACCATAGACTATACTTACAGACTGTATCTAAGAACCACAGGCAATACATGCAGACTGTACCTAAGAACCACAGACAATGCTTACAGACTGTATCTAAGGACCACATACAATACTTACAGACTACATCTAAGAACCACATACAATACATACAGAGGGTACCTTTGAACCACAGACAATGCTTACAGACTATATCTCAGAACCATGCACAGTACTTACAGACTATATCTAAGAACCAGACTATACTTACAGACTGTACCTAAGAACCACATACAATACTTACAGACTACATCTAAGAACCACATACAATACATACAGAGGGTACCTTAGAACCACAGACAAGGCTTACAGACTATATCTCAGAACCATGCACAGTACTTACAGACTATATCTAAGAACCAGACTATACTTACAGACTGTATTTCAGAACCATAGACTTACAGACTGTACATAAGAACCACAGACAATACTTACAGACTACATCCAAGAACCACATACAATGCTTAGACTATATCTAAGAACCATGAACTATACTTACAGACTGTATCTTAGAACCACAGACTATACTTACAGACTGTACCTAAGAACCACAGACAATGCTTACAGACTGTATCTAAGAACCATAGACTATACTTACAGACTGTTTCTAAGTACCACAGACAATACATACAGACTGTACATAAGAACCACAGACAATGCTTACAGACTGTATCTAAGGACCACATACAATACTTACAGACTATATCTAAGAACCACATACAATACATACAGAGGGTACCTTAGAACCAAAGACAATGCTTACAGACTATATCTCAGAACCATGCACAGTACTTACAGACTATATCTAAGAACCAGACTATACTTACAGACTGTATCTCAGAACCATAGACTTACAGACTGTACATAAGAACCACAGACAATACTTACAGACTACATCCAAGAACCACAGACAATACTTACAGACTACATCCAAGAACCACAGACAATGCTTAGACTATATCTAAGAACCATGGACTATACTTACAGACTGTATCTTATAATCACAGTTTATACTTACAGACTGTACCTAAGAACCACAGACAATGCTTACAGACTGTATCTAAGAACCATAGACTATACTTACAGACTGTATCTAAGAAACCACAGACAATACATACAGACTGTACCTAAGAACCACAGACAATGCTTACAGACTGTATCTAAGGACCACATACAATACTTACAGACTACATCTAAGAACCACATACAATACATACAGAGGGTACCTTAGAACCATAGACAATGCTTACAGACTATATCTCAGAACCATGCACAGTACTTACAGACTATATTTAAGAACCAGACTATACTTACAGACTGTACCTAAGAACCACAGACAATGCTTACAGACTGTATCTAAGAACCATAGACTATACTTACAGACTGTATCTAAGAAACCACAGACAATACATACAGACTGTACCTAAGAACCACAGACAATGCTTACAGACTGTATCTAAGGACCACATACAATACTTACAGACTACATCTAAGAACCACATACAATACATACAGAGGGTACCTTAGAACCACAGACAATGCTTACAGACTATATCTCAGAACCATGCACAGTACTTACAGACTATATCTAAGAACCAGACTATACTTACAGACTGTACCTAAGAACCACATACAATACTTATAGACTACAACTTAGAACCACATACAATACATACAGAGGGTACCTTAGAACCATAGACAATGCTTACAGACTATATCTCAAAACCATGCACAGTACTTACAGACTATATCTAAGAACCAGACTATACTTACAGACTGTACCTAAGAACCACATACAATACTTATAGACTACAACTTAGAACCACATACAATACATACAGAGGGTACCTTAGAACCACAGACAATGCTTACAGACTATATCTCAGAACCATGCACAGTACTTACAGACTAAATCTAAGAACCAGACTATACTTACAGACTGTATCTCAGAACCATAGACTTACAGACTGTACATAAGAACCACAGACAATACTTATAGACTACATCCAAGAACCACAGACAATGCTTAGACTATATCTAAGAACCATGGACTAAACTTACAGACTGTATCTTAGAACCACAGACTATACTTACAGACTGTACCTAAGAACCACAGACAATGCTTACAGACTGTATCTAAGAACCATAGACTATACTTACAGACTGTACCTAAGGACCACATACAATACTTACAGACTACATCTAAGAACCACATACAATACATACAGGGGGTACCTTAGAACCACAGACAATGCATCAGAACCATAGTCTTTACTTACAGACTGTATCTAAGAACAATACACAGTACTTACAGACTACATCTAAGAACCACAGACAATAAAAACAGACTATTTAAGAACCACAGATAATATGTACAGACTGTATATAAGAACCATAGACTATACGTACAGACTGTACCTAAGAACCACAGAAAATACTTACAGATTACATCAAAGAACCACAGACAATACTTACAGACTATATATAAGAACTGCAGACAGTACCTACAGACTGTTTCTAGAAATCTCATTTGCCTTATATATTTTAACATCTAAAGTTAACTAATTGTCTTATGTACATGCCTTAAATATTTCATTATCTATATTTTACTAATGGTCTTTGTACATTTGTCTTACATTGTCCATCTTTAACTAACCATTGATTTTATGAGTTTTATAGATTAAGGTTTCACTGCAAGTATCACAGACAATTCACATTTCAGATAAATTCTGACCGACATTCATGAATCATGAAAATTAGACCAAGGTTAGATGAAACCTGCCAGACTGATACATGTATGTACCCCTTTCAATCATTACATATACAACATATAGTTGACCTACTACTTCCAGTATTTTAGAAATGGAACTAATCACACAACTTTCAACATAAAATGAGGTAAAGGTCAGAAAAAACCCTGTATAACTGAAATGTATACATAGCAAGGAACCAATATACC
This sequence comes from Mytilus trossulus, assembly GCF_036588685.1. Taxonomy (NCBI): domain Eukaryota; kingdom Metazoa; phylum Mollusca; class Bivalvia; order Mytilida; family Mytilidae; genus Mytilus; species Mytilus trossulus. Next base: position 931,549 of record NW_026963340.1, on the reverse strand, counting down.
AAATATAGTTATCCATCCTATTATTCATAGAATATACTAAATTTAAATGACAAACATATAAGCAGATGCTGAACCATTAAAATGAGGTTGAGGACATGGACATGGACATTTAACAGAGAAAAAAATCTTAACATATGGTATCTGCAGCATCCAAGTCTTCTAACTTTTGAGATATAAAATTTATATTTCAGAAAAATTATCCTGTAACATGAAAAATTTATGGTCATTTATCATAATTTAAAACCATTACATATTGCTTGGAATGTATCTAATAACCACAGAAACAGCATACACACTGTATGTTTGAATATTGGAAAATACATTCAGACAAGATCTTTGAAAAAGACATAACATACTGACGATATCTAAGAATCACAGACAATTCATACATGTATACATGTAGATCATTTCTAAGAAACCCATATAATTCACACAGATTGTATCCTGATCTAGTTTTACTTGGTGGGAATAGTAAAGTTATCATTTAATAATAAAATCATTTCACATATGCTAAGTCTAATTCAGGCATTTTATTACACTCAATTGAGTCAATTCTTTGTGTAAACAGGAAATGTGACTTTGATTATGACAGTATAATCCTGTTGAAGCAATTGTCTCTCTCGTTTTCTTTCTTTTCCTCCATTATTTTCTTTAAGATGCAAATTATATTTAAAAGCCATATCAATTATTGGAACAGGTTTCCTTTTTGAAGAAGACGTTTCTAAGTTGAAAAACTTTTTGCTAATCCATTTGTAATTTTTGAACAATAAAATACTAGCTTTTCTTTTAATATACATATTGGATAAACTCAAATCAATCAAAACAAGTTTAATTATTTATTTTTTTTCATTATCATAAAACTTTCAATTTTTCCTAATTTGCATACAGTTAATATATTTTTCATGCATAACATTAAAGTATATAACAAAATAGACAAACATGTAACCAATTAAATCATATATAAAAAGAGGTCACAATGTGGTTTGGAGAGATTTTTTTTTATAGAAAGTCTAATTCAATCGACATTTTTAGAAACATTCTATTCTATTATAGAGCAAACAAATTTATTATCAATTGATAAATTGTGACTTTTGGACTTTCTGTCTTGTAATTCTTTTGACTTATTTCTGTTTTTCAACACATAATGTCAACAATCAATGAGCATAACATGTGAATAGTCAATTCTAGTTTAAATATTCATTATATTTGAAGTAAAATTATTTGTTAACTTATCATAATCATTATGTCTGTCTTTCTGTATTCCCAACATTTAACACTTGCATTGTTAGGTATAATAAAACAGATGATAAAGCATCCTCTATGCAATGAAAAAAGTTCCCAATGAAAACTGAGATTTAGAGCATACCTGAATTTTACCAGAAGAATCACTGGAGTGATACTTTCCAAAGTAGTTTTGTATGGAGTCTTCATACATATTTTTTTCTTTTGAAATTCATATTTAATGTGTGCCAAGATTATTTAATCTTTATCTAGAGAGGCATCCATTGTTGACAGGCCTTATGGAAAATATATTTTACAAAACTAAATATAATTGGAGGGGGGGAGAATAATACTACACATATCAAAGAATCAAGAAGTAAAATACACAGTTCATAACTACAAGGTATTCAAGTATGACATCTTAATATTATAAAATACAAAACCCAAAGAAAGTAACCTTACTAAAAACTTAAAATAGTTGTCAATGCTACTCAAGTAGGAAAAGGTATAAAAAAAAACGTCTCAAACGTATTTAAAAATGAGTAAAACGTAATTACAAAACAGATATATCAGAAAAATACAATTCCTGAATTTAACATTAGTCTATCATAGTGATAAAATATAAAACAAAAACTCAAAACTAAGTGCAATAATAGTCTTCTCTGTTCTTTAAAATTGTTGACACTTATATGGCAAGCTCTAAGAAGTCTTCATAAACCTAAAATAAAATTACTTTCATGTAAAATTCACAAAATCTGGTTTAATTTTTGAAATAAACATTTTGAAAGAAAAAAAAAGTTTGAACTATTTATATTACATTTCCACAAGATGACTGGCTTTCCCAGTGATATATCAAACTCAAGTTGGTATGGTGTCTTTTTCTAATCTTCTGGTTTGGACATGTCGCAAAAAATACCTTTTTTTGGTTTAAAAATATTTTACCAAATATAATTTATTATACGACTGGAAAATCTTTGGCTTGCAAGGTAGATCCAACTATCGAAACATTTAAGTGTAATCAAGCATATTTAAATTTAATTAAAAAAATACCCTTTTATAATAAAGGGCAGATAATTACATTGATTTGATAGGACAATTTGTGTTTAGTTCTAATGGACAGACAGACTGACAGGGTGAGATCTATATTCACCTCAAAAACTCAATAAGTTGGATACGGACACGATTATATCAAGGCAAGAGGTTTAAAACAATAATCTTCAATAAATTTAGTATACAGTACAATGTAACAATTATATCAGAATTACTTATTTTTGATTTTGTATCTGGAAAATTAAAACTATACCAGTAAAGTCTCTTCTCGTTTTGAAATTTAAAGGAAACCAAACTAAAAAATACTGTGAGAAGGCAGTAAAGGTAGATTTTTTGTTCATGTCCATTTTGAATTGATCAAATGTTTTATTAATCCCAGGGAAACTGTTTGGAGCAGCATATCCAGTCTGCCTTACTTCACCAGAGTACTAAGCAGATTTTCCATTGGTCAATAAAACATTAAATCTCCATGAAAATATGTAAAAAAAAAAAGTAAAAATACAAAAATACTGAACTCCGAGGAAAATTCAAAAAGGAAAATCAAAAATCAAAAGGCAAAATCAAAAGTCCAAACACATCAAACGAATGGATAACAACTGTCATATTCCTGACTTGGTACAGGCATTTTCTAATGTAGAAAATGGTGGATTGAACCTGGTTTTATAGCTAGCTTAACTTCTCACTTGTATGACAGTCACAAGATGAATTGAAACATTTTCCAATATGCCTTAATAAAATGGATTTTAATGAAGTTGTTATATGCATATGTCTCATATTGAAAGTTTTTTTTCAGATCAAATAATCCTAGATAAATTTCAGTTTTAAAAAATATTTTTTTGGGGTGATTGATACCATTGTAGGTCCTGGATTTCTTTCAATATCACCATACAGCAACTGATCGCTTTAATATTCACTGTTGTTAGGGTAGATGTTCTTTTGGTTAAAATACTGCTCACAACTTCATTACACTCTGAAACAATATACACATAGATATATATTTATATCAATAGATAAAGAAAAGAGATAAAGAGTTTTAAGTTGCAATATATACACACTCTTTAACTTGATTGACTTTCTCAGACTTTTTTTTTTTAAAACTTAAGTTTGCTTTAACAAGTTAAAAGTACATAAAGAGTGGATGATGAACTGCAATAATTTATATAATATAACATGCACTTCAATCACCATGTTTGAGATTTTTTTATAGGTCCGGTAAGGGCCGATTTTGGCCTCAAATTTCAGGTTCATCTGACGAAAGATTTTTACCACTTTTTAAAAACTATTTCATTTGAATTAATAGTTTTTGTGAAAGATTTCAACTGATTTAGTCATTAAAAACGTTCCAATTCAAGCTCAAATATGAAAAATCTACCAAATATGCTGAAAAATGTCACCTTTTCAGATGTTTTTTGTCAAAAATGAAAGTGGCCGCATCCGTGTTCATCCTCAACCTTTATATATGTTTTGTATTATCATAAAATACAACTTACATTTTTATATAAAGGATGAACACGAATGCGGCCACTTTCGCTTTACATGAAAACCGTCTAAAATTTGACTAAAATGCTAGAATTGTTAAGATTTCAGTGGTGCTAGTACCTGATGTATGTGCATTGATATGTCAAGAACAGCCAGTATTTATGTTGCAGATGCATTCTACTGTCCAATAAATAACTGAAAGTTTACATTTCAACAATTTTGTAAAACTGCTATAGTTTGGGGCCAAAAAGGGGTCTTAAACTATCAACAAATTTTGTTTGTGCAAATGTGAATAATTCCTCAAACTGAATTTAAAATATAAGTCTGTTGTCAGATTGAAAATGGTGACATTTTGTTTTAAAAAAATATTGTTATTTACCAGGGCTTCCAAAAAATATTTGAGCCAGCCGGACATTTTGTGTTTTATACCATGTATACAGATCTCTTAAGACTATGTAACAAAAGACAACCATGGTAATCAGTTGGCCATCATATAACCAATGATTGATAATTAAAAAAAAACAGATATCAAACTTTACTTTGAAATAAATTCAATGTTCTGGCGTAAAGTGCTAAACTGACAGTTCATCATTTGAAGTGAGCAACATCAGTGTACTGAATTCTGCCTTAGACTCTTTATTTGTGCAAAATAACATTATCAAAAACTATATTTTCATTTTGAAAAACATATTTTGGTAATACATGTACCAGATGTTGACTTGACAATGATAAAACATGGACCAGATATGGATACGTAAAATCCATGTGCATTTATAAAGCACGATTGAGTAAAAGTAGCTCTTTCCACATTATTTCATCATCAAAATACTAGAAATGAAAGTTAGATAAACGTATCAATGATAATTTTAATAGCATTTTTGATGAGCATTGATGGATTATTAAATTTCCCACCTGCACACATACTGACAAGATCAAACGTTGTTTTAATGACCTTTTAATTTTTTTTTATCAAATCATATTTATAAAACATTTACTAACATATTTCTAATAACTTTAATCTTTTTGAAAAAAGAAATTAGATGTAAACAGCTGACATGTAGGTACTTCCAAATGTTTTGGTGAATTGTATTAATATTACCGTCTCTTAAGAAAGCTGAAAAGTAGATGAAGGTATCATGCTTATCCCAGACATACAATGTCTGGACAAATTTCATGTGTAAGGAATATATGACCGTTTTAGAAGCCATGTTATTTATTGTTTCCAATTAAAAAAAATGTTAACTTGTTATTATACACTACCAAATGCATTATGCTCTATGTGTATCAATCTCGTCACAGAAACTCCTCTCTTCCTCAACAGCAATTTCTTTATTCCGTATCTAATAAAAAGAAAATCGTATTGAATTAACCACCCACTCTACATAATTTTTTTATATGATGTATTGAAAACAAATGAATTAAATGCTTGTTGAAAACTGTATGTATTTTTGTTCCACAGTTCAAATTCACGTTAGGCAAATAAAGATCCAAATTTTCATTCTTTTGATCAAAATGTTTTTGTAATTTTCTTAAACTGCAAATATAGGCAAGTACATTGGGTGCAACAAACTACCTGTGGGATAGTTTTAATCCGTAAATGGAAGGTCATGGACTTAGAACCAACCTAAATTTGAACCCCTGTATTCTAGTGTATATCAATTTTCCTTAAGTTCAAATTTAAATAACACCATACAGCAGAATTAAATCCATATTAATCAAAGATGTTCACTAGTCAAGTTTTTAAATTTTGTCAGATTTCGTAATTCCTCTATAGTTCTATCCAATTGAAGACAAAAATGCAACATTCATTTTTCTTTTCAGAATCTTTAACATTCTGGAAAGAAGTCATTTGTACAAATTTTGAATTCTTGTAATTTTAGCTTCCTAGCATTTTGTAATTATTATAGTGTTTGGAAAGTACGACTTGTCAATGATTAAGATATTGAAATTCAAGAGATAATTTTCCCCACAAATTTTCAATAGCTATATCTCATGATATATCTCAAACAAACAAAAAAAGCACAAACAAGACAGTTATTTATTGTTTTTTGCTCTTTTGTTCTTTATTAATCACATATCAATATTTACCAGTTTGATGAAAAGCTTGATATTTTGAAAAGGAGATGAAAACATCCTTTAAGTAATTTACCATATTTACAAATGGTGTGATGAATTCTGAATGTGTATATATATAACTAACCCGAAATGTAGAATATCTGACTGTCTGAATGTTGCCTACAAAAAAAAATGAAGGCATAAGCATATAAATTCTTATTTATTTTTTGCTTATAAGAATAAAAAATGCACATTGAAGACCTATTGGTGGCCTTGGGCTGTTTTCTTCTCTTTGGTTGGGTTGTTGTCTCGTTGACACATTACCCCTTTCCATTCTTTATTGTAAGTTGATCATTCAATAAATGTGATAAGCCTTAGAAAATTAAATCTATTTTTTCATGTTTGTAGCTAGCTGTTGTCTGTTTCTCACATTAAGAAATATGTCTTGCATTACACTGCATATATAGTTAAATAAATGCATTCAAGATACATTGTAATGGAGTCTAAATATATTCTTTATGTGATTTTGGAAGCAACACTATTAATGGATGGAAATGCAGAGATCTGATATTTATGCAGTTCAATATATATATTCATATATATCAGCCATATACAACAATACCTGATAAATACTATGTAAACCTTTGTTTGTTAGGATGACAGCCACATCCTCAGTGAACTCAAACACTAGATCACTCATCTATACCCTGTTTCTAAAAAATAAATAATGCAATGTATCAAATATGAGATGAAGGTACTAAAACATTCAACAGTTTTAAACTAAAAGATAAGGAATTACAGTAGTTGTACAATTATTAAGTAATTTTGTTGGTAGTTATTTTTTACGGCTCATGTGTAAGTGAGTCTTCTTCAAAATTATATCAATGTATTATCATGTGATGTAAAATATATATGTTGTGTCCAAAAGTAATTTATGAACAGGAGTTTCTTCTCCACGGCAATCACTGCTTTATTATATAGAGAGTCTCCATCGGCGAGAAAATTACTGTCCTATCCCCAAGTACTCTTATTAAATTAAAGTCTTAGATGACTAACAAGTTTGTCTGACGACTGAAACCATATCTGTACGCCTTTATTTTTCGTTTTTCTCCTAAATAACCCAAACTGAATGAAAAAGAATAGATGACAAATGCCACTATGCATAATACCTATAGAACACAGAGGCATGAGGATTAATTTATTGTGGAAGGAAGAGAAGCTACACACAGAATGAGGTCTTCTCGTTTAATAGTATAGACTATAGATGCCAACTCAAACCTTTTTGTATTTTTTTCTGGAGAAGCCCTTTGTAAATTTTATTACAAATAAAATAATTCATAATGGAGCAAAAGAAAAGATAAACACATAAAGAGTAATGCATCAATGACCAACCCTGATATTTATAAGTTAAGAATTAAGAATAAAGTTTGAATTTTCGCGGATTAGTTATTTAACATTCAATATTTAGGAATCAAAATACAGCATTTCTTTTTTCATCAAAGATTATATAAGCACTTTATTTTCGAAAATGTATAGACGTTCAAACATTTGCCATGCATGAAGCTGGTGTAAAACAAATTTATGGTATAATATCGTTAATTCCTATATTATTATAAATGGTCATTTGTAGTCATACTATTCAAAATAATATGAAAACTGTTTTTTCTTTCTTTTTTCTACCAATCTCATCTGAAGGCACTCTGTCAATGTGAATTTGTTCCACCTAACAGAAGTTCCAGTTGAAACTTTATTATAAACAATGTCATAATACCTGTACCTGTTGGAACAAATATTTGATACTATTTATTCCGTTAGGAACACCTACTGTAATATAGGGTTATTGCATGAATATTGGGGAATATTGTCCCTAGTAGAATTTTATATTGCACGAGCTTGTGAGTGCAATATATGATCTACGAGGGACAATATTCCCCAATATTCATGCAATAACCTTTTTATTGTATAGCAATATAATATTTGAAAGTAAATATTGGTTTGAACTGAGTTTTTGTCTTTGATGACGTCATGAATTTTGAAGATTTATTGCACTAGTGCAATAATGGAATTTATTGCACGCTAACTTTTGGTTACTTTCTGTGGGAAATATTATATTGCTATACAATAATAGTTCTTCTTGTGGAAATAATATTCCAGAATAGTTTTACCATTGGGAACTTATATTCTGTAACAACACTCCTCCTTTTGGCAGGGGCTCCCATTGATTTCTTCATTTCTATACACTGTAAACAAAATTCCAATAAAATGAATTTTATTAACCAATAACAAAAATATGATATATTTTATTTTTAAGATATAATTATTCATTCATGTGATATGTGGGGAAAACTATTTTTATATTTTTTGGGTGTATCTCTTTAACATTTTTGAAGGATGATTGCTTATAGAATTGTATACAGTATTGTTGATTCGATCATCTTTATGTTGTTCATCTGAGTCTGAGTGTCATGTAATAAAAATGTAATCTCTACACAAAGTATGTTTATTTTCCATAGAAACAGATAGCCTTTTGAAATACTGAGGATGGCTTGTAATTTAATTATCATCATGATCATTAAATTCATAGACAACACTGTGAGTGTCATTTTAAACTTAAAGAGAGATAGTAACTAAAACTATAGCACTTATATGTAAAAGACCTCTTCTGCTGCAAATTTCATTAAGAGTGGTCTTTTTGGGGCAGCTGTAGAGGCAATATTTGTTCTGGCAATTTGCAAGTTTATTTTATTTGTCTACATGATTAATTTTCTTATGCTTGATTTGTTCAGAACAGTATACTCTACAGTGTATCCCGTTTTATTTTAGAAAAATGAACAATGTCACTCTCATGAAAGAATTTTATGTGTGCATGACTTTCCAACATACATGTACATGTATATGGACTCTTATAAATAATTATCACATAACTTTTTCAAATTCTGCAATCAAAATACCAGGACCCTTCCTGATGCAATGTATAACTAAGTTTGGGTACATCTATGCTTTGTTTATTAAATGTAAAGTAAATGTAAAAATTTTTATTACAAAATCAGACGCCACAACCATTTTAAGATTCACTCACTGTATATATATTATATATATATGACTGTATATATAATTCTTATGAAATTAGAGAAAAATGTTATTTTTGTTACTTGCAATTGGTCTTTCATATCTTGCCCTTCATAACTCGACTATCCTAACTCGCCTATACACCTCGCTGATAAGGAGCCCTATGTTTTACTGTGTAATGTCATCAATTTCAACAGATCTAAGGGGTTGCACTTGCAAAAATTACAGATGGATGATATAGGGATTTCTATGTATCTCCCAAAACTTTGTTTGTAGGGACTAGGGGATATAAAAAAAAAGTCACATTCAACTGGAATATATTCCATTCATTCTTATAATAATAGACATCATTTTCATACCTTTATATCAAAGGTGGTCTCAGTTTGGTCTCCTGTTACATGCATAGCAAGTCTCACCACTTCAGCATAGGTCATCTTTGATTAAGTTTTAGCCCCAGGTATGCACAGTATTCTAACAGGGTCTTCCATCATTAACATTTGTACAACTTGCTTCAGGTTGGAATATCCTCAAATTAAAATGCTTTTCAACCTTTTCTGAAGTTTGTAAATCATATATATAAATAAATATAATCCGTAAAAAAAAGTTTTTTAGATCCACCATAGATTTGGATATTTTTCCATTTTATAATAATGGAGCATAAATAATTGTAACTCAAGACCAGAAACAGTGAAAAAAGTCAAATTTGAACTTAATCTGTGTTTTGTTGTAATAAGCAGTGTATAAGTTTTATAACATTTGTTGAGACAAATTAAAGTTAGAGACTAGAAAAGAGGTTTAGCAATTGGTGCGAGGACACAGTTATTGTCCTTTGATGTTCGTTGTCCACATATATATATATTCCCTAGTGTGAACAGTGTATTACTTGCCAATTTTTTTCATACCCTTTTCTAATTTATTTCTTGACATTTTATGCATGAAATATTAAGTAAGGGGATGAAATTACATGATAAAAAATTTGGGTGCTGAATTTTTATGTTAAGTAGTGATTTGGTCCAGTGGAAAAGGGAAAAAATTAGTATGTCTGAAGCTGCTAACTGAATTTTAGACACCCTTAACACAGAATTGTCAATATTTTGAGTTAGAGAGCTGGTAGAAGTTTCTATAATTTTGCTTTATTTGTCCCAATAGTAGTACACTACACTGTAAAATCTTTTTGAGATTGAACAAGTGCGATTTTTTTTAATTTGAATGTACAATGTATTGTCTAAAAGAAAATGCACTACGAAATAATCTTCTCTGGCCTAAGAGATGAAATCAGTAAATGTAGATTCTGTACTTTGGCAACTTCCCTGAATGGTTTACTGGTCTCAATAAAAGTAAAGGATTTAAATCTGTGTTTGATAGAAATTCTGTCATTATACGGCTAAATAAGCAGTTTAAAGCAGTTTCCATGTTTATGGGTTACAGGCATGCTGACTTTTTATTTGAAGGCTTTTTATGTTTTGATATTTGTGTTTCTGTGCTCAATTCAAATTCTATTACCCATTAGGTGAACTCCGAATCTAGAGAAAAGTAGATTATCACAGAAAAATGTGCAAAATATGTTTTATTCATGGCCCTGGTTAAACAGCCTGTTTCATGTACATTGTATGTGAAATGTGAAGAGCTTTGTACATAAAATCTGTAGTCCATCATAAATATTTCACTAAATCTATAAAAAAGCAGTCTTCTTTAGAATAGTTAGTGGTTCAAATATATATGCCAATTTAGACCAAAACTGCATGCAAGTTTTCCTTGAAAAGTGAAAAAAAACTGTGCATTAGACCATGCTGTCTGCAAAAAAAGTTGAATGCAAGAGTATTTGTGCAATAAGACTTCTTGTATCATAACATCCTAGCATAGAAATGAACAAAAAATAACAAATTTCAATTTCTCATAGCTTCTGTATGAATTTGTATATGTATTAAAATATGTGCTACCGCCTAAATCAACTCTAAATAATCTTTAATCTTACATTTTATACTCATAATCATGTGGAATGCTTTTTGTAACTTTTCTTTACATTTAAAGTACATTTAATACATATGGAAGAATAATTTATGGTAAAAAAACTTCAAAAACTTGAAATTGGGTGAAAAAATTGCATGTTTATGTGACAACAGTAAAAGTTAGAGACCACTTTTACCAGCAGGCAGCTGCAGTGGTCTGGGAACAATGTATTTTAATAGGAAATGAATCTGATAGACTCTTCAGTATAATGTTGACAAAATCTTGGACTCCACGGTCCACGAGACTTCCAAGACTTGGAGATTAATGGATTTTGGTGGCGTATTCTTATAGAAAAAAATGTTGGAACTGCTGAGGCTATACATTGACCACATAGTTCTAAAGTTTTATCATAAAATTAATTAGATATATTTTGTCATATAAAATGTCCAAAATAAGTGTGATTTATAAAAAGTTCTATAATGTTTTTGAATTTGGACTGCAATCAGCGCCATTTTTTAATTACCCTGTTTGCATTCTGTGATAAAATGAATGTGATAATAACAAATTTAAAGTGACATACTATAAGTTTGATACGCTGGCATCACTAGTTTGAAAGACATTTTATTGATATTATCGGAAATAATTAAGATAATAGTGAATATGTTTTTTAACACATGTTTGGTACCGTATTGTATCTTTATTACCTATGTATGGAACGACAATAAAATCACTGATTATCAGCTACAATTAGTTAGTGTCTAGTCCCGCCAATATATATGTATTTTTATGGGATGCATAAAAAAGTTATATTTATATTTATTTATTCATTCTGTCTTTGGATTCAGGTTCCAGATATTTTTTTAAATTCTATCCATTTATATGAGAGGGGGTAGAAGGGGTCCTGATCCTGAAATCCCGGGCTAAAATATACCTCATCCCGAAATCCCGGGCTTAAAAACACGAAATCCTGAGGTCCCGAAATTCGAAAAAGGAATTCCCGGATCCTGAAAGGGTCAATCCCAAAATCCCGAGGTTAAAAACACCTGATCCCGGAGTCCTGATAAAGGTCCTATCCCCCCTTATACATATGGTTTGATTGGTGATTAATTCAGTGGTAAAAAAAATCACACCAGACACATTATCTAATTCATGAATAGACTAAAAAAAATACAAAATTGTGGCAAAATATTTTTTATAGACCAGATCACGGCACTTGTTTCTATCCATGCGAAGACCCACTATCAAACGGTATATTTACGTAAATATATTTGACAGTGGGTCTTCCCATGGATAGAAACAAGTGCCTGTGGACCAGATACATAACCCAAGACGGAAATAGATTGCCACTAAATACTGACCTCTATAGAGAAACGATTCAGTTCTTAAACTTCTTCTGTAATGAAAAATCTAGTGCTCTAGCAGGTCCGTGGTGATTTTAGTTGACAAGCCGAAGTCCCTGTAGTTTAATTTAATCTATTAATTCTAGAACTGAATTTGCTTACTTTTTTATGTAACAATTTTTAAAAATATTGCAATCTTGCAATAGGTACTACATATCTGAATGTTTATATATTTTAACAGCGTATATTACCATTTCAAAAGAGAGAAAAAAAGAAACTTTTTTTCGTTTTTGTATTCATGCGTATACCTTTGCTACCTCAAACGTAGAGAGCTAAAATAAAAATATAAAATGGAGTCAAAAGCGGAATAATTCCGGAGTACACCTTTTCAATGAAAATCTCTATGTACACGTTGGCGTTTATGTACGTTGTTTTTTTACTTTTGCAAGCACATCATACACCGTTCAAGTTTATGTTCGCTTGATGTCTTCAATGAAATTGAAGGATACGGCGTTGCAAACAACACTGATGTAAAACCCGGAGTACATCGGGAAAACTTGTGTCGTTTACTGAACATTTCTAAAAATGATTTCATTACCCTCAATATAATTTCCAGCTGATTACTATGACCAATCTGAATGTCATCTGAATGTCATCTGGATATTTCTGTTTTGTTTCATGGACTTATAAAAATAAATAAGATCTTTGAAAATAATTTTCTGTAACAAAGATGGCGAAGATAGCAATGATGTCAGGAGGATCAATAATGATCAGCGATTGGTTTATTTTTTTAAAATTTGTTATCAGTACTAAAAGATTTTGTTAGACCGTACTTGCTAGACTTCAAAGCACTATGGTATTATATGTTAACGTTAGCGATTGGTTGATCGCACTGTTAAGTTTTTGTTAACGATATTACACAGGCACTTGTTTCTATCCATTGGAAGAACCACTATCAACGTATATTTACGAGAAGGTACCCAACTACTTTTTTCACCTCTCCGCTTAAAACCTTATTTCTCTGTCAATTCAGTCTCAATTTTTTTGTAACATACACCATTCGATTCATGAAAAGTTTATCTTTCAGATGATATGCATTGTATTTACCCTAAGAGTACCCCTTATCCCCAGTACACAAGATTTGTCAACAAATTTTCATATTCTCATTTTAGTCCTCCTACAAAATACAACAACAACCGGTTTAAAGCAGAAAGATTTAAAACCGCTTGTGATTGGTCGGTTCATAGTTCATAGGGTCATTCACTCTCTAGACTTTACATTAATCATTTGTGACTCTTTAGACTTATCCTTTACTGTTTTATGCAAATTATCTAAAACGGAAATAGTTGTATTTTGTAGGAGGACTAAAAACGATCACATGAAAATTTATTGACAAATCTTGTGTACTGGGGGTAAGGGGTACTCTAAGGGCAAATACAATGCATATCATCTGAAAGATAAACTTTTCATGAATCAAATGGTGTATGTTACAAAAAATTTGAGACTGAATTGACAGAGAAATAAGGTTTTTAAGCGGAGAGGTGAAAAAAGTAGTTGGGTACCTTCTCGTAAATATACGTTGATAGTGGTTCTTCCAATGGATAGAAACAAGTGCCTGTGCGATATTATCAGAAATTTGTTAGACCGCACGGTCTCACGGTCTTACTTTGTTAGTTATATAAGAAGACTAAAAAACCTAATATATTTCTTATATTAAAAGATAAAAAGTATAGGATGGGGTGGGATATTTGTCCTTAAAAGATCTATACAAAATTACTTACACTATAAATGTATTTCAATTTGTTATTATTAGGCGATGATGTTGGAAGTACCTGTAATTGTACGTAACATTGATGGCAACAAAGATATTGTAGAACACGGTGTTAATGGTTTTGTATTCTCTAATCCAAAGGTATTTATATAGTAGTCTTTAATCCGAAGGCATTTACATTGTAGTCTCCAATCCAAAGGCATGACTTTGTATTGTTTAATGATACTTTATTATATTTATTTGTGATGAATAATTTGTTGCTGTTGAAGTAATAGTTTTATGACCAGTTATGTTTAGTTTCACTTAACACAAAATTATCACGAAAAAAAGTGCATTACATTAAAAAAAAAAGGTATATTTACAAAACTGTCCCGTTGGTGAATTTAGAAAATGTTTAGAATCGATGCACGATTCCAACACCCTCAGGCACGTTTGGTTATGACGTGATGTGATATTGGTTATTTAATTTAATAGTTCCATTACTATATTATAGTTGACCGTGTTTTCATACTATTCTGGTGGTCAAATTTCGGGTTTTATTGTCTTGATGAAGTTCCATCTTGAGAGGGAATTTTTCACAGTCGCACCAAAATTATACATAGTGTTCTTATATCTAAAGACATATCGCATTTCAAAGGCATTTTAATATGAATCAAAGTTTTCGGATTGTGATGGGGGAAAAAATGTTGACTATACGCAGCGGTTTTTTTAACATGGTAATAGTTATATAAATTATACAAAAAAGAAGATGTGGTACGATTGGCAATGATACAACTCTCCACAAGTGACCAAATGGTACAGAAATTATGCATGCTACATGTGAACAAGAGTAGAGATGACGTACTGCAAAAAATGTCCTACATATCAAGAACTAAAACACATTTGAACAAAACGAAATATATACAAATCTAAGAATTGTATAAAAACGGTACTGACATTTTCCCAAAATGAATATATTATTTTATTTTTTTAGCAATGTATAGAATATGTGGAAGAGTTATTACTGGATAGTAACTTACGAGACAACACAGTGCGAAGTGCCAGTGAGTATGAAAGGCGAGAACATAGTGTTGATACTGAAAGACTGAAGTATTGTGATGTAGTCAAGTCTTGCCTGGAATAACAGATACAGATTAAGAACAGTAGTAATCAGCTTTACCAGATTTCGTTTGAACTTTTTCAATTTAATCCACTGTTGTTGTTTTTAAGTATTCGTCTACAGAATTTGTCTTTTTAATTTTTAATTTCCTCTAACTTGTTTATTTAATTTTTTTTACCTTCAATTGCATTTCTAGTCTCGATTATGATCACTTTATACTAATAACCTTGACAATGTTTTGATATATGTCATATACATGGGTCTTGAAAGGGGTTTACAAAATAGAGAATAAAAGGCAAAAAATTGAGAATAACGACAAAAGAAAAGAATAATTGGCCAAAAGATATAAAGAATAAAGCAAATTATGCCAAGAAATGAAAAAAAGAGAATAATGATTAAAAAACGCTGAAAGAAGGAATACCGAATTCACCCCTCAAATATGATATATATTTATTTACTTTTCGGGAGTAATGAAAATGTAATGCTGGCGTTACAAGTGATGAAGGTCTGCTTAGGTGGTCGATTAAACTTTATTTATCTCATTATATAATAAAATATGAATATTATTTAAAAGGTTTCATCAAGACAAACTTGTTGTCTCTTTGACACATTCCCCATTTCTCAATTGTATGTTGCCTCAAGCATGCATTTAAAAAGAGGGGTCAAATTTTTTTAACATATAAGAAAGGCGATGTGGCATTTCTAATTAACGACATAAATATCTGCAAGAGACCGAAGGCCAATGATGGTAAATGTAAGCAGATGTATATTATCTCTGTAATGTTAATTTCTCAATCAAATTACAGACATTATTTATAACTTTTACAGCATGTATTAGGGCAAAATATTGTGATATTGATATTTTTATATTATTTATTATTTGTTATCATGTCTCATTAAATATTGAATAAAAAGAAACATTTTTATATAATTTTATTTTTGATTTAGTTCGTTTAAAATGACCTTACTTTAACCAAACGAATACAAGGAGATTTTGGAAAAAAGAGTCCCCCCTCAAAAAAGTCCCCCACATAAAAAGTCCCCCTCAAAAAAGAAACGAGACATAGAATACATCAATGAGGAAGCATAAGGAAGACCATAATAACTGACAAACACCAAGAAATGGATGAACGGAGAAATAGGGTTACGTCAAACTGACAGCAACCCAACATCCCAACCTACTAATGCCCCACACAGTTTTCGTCAAAGATCTATAAAATACCGTCTTGAAAATCGATGAAAATCATTTTAATTTCAACAATAGACAAGTGTTAGTTAAGTGTTTCAGGTTGAATTCACCCCGAAATTGTAATCTCAATTTGACGATTCAGTGGCGGATCCAGAGGGTGGCTCCGGGGGTTGGAACCCATGCACCTTTTTTTTCGGCCGATCAATGCATTTGAATGGGGACATATAGTTGGACCCCCCCCCCCCCTTTATCTTGGTTTGGGAACACTCCCCCCCTTTAAAATGACTGGATCCGCCCCTGCGATTTTTTGAATGTGTGGTAGTATGATTATAAGCATACTGTTCGTCGACCATTTATTTTTTCACTTATGATGTGTAATTGCGCTTCGGTATTATCTGTTTTCTTCTGAGCTCTAGTGCTAAATCTTGTAGACCGCTTTGGGTTATTCAGGTGAAAATTGTTCTTTTAAGTTTACAACTACTCAAATGAGTAAGTCCTGCAAGGTTGGTTGAAAATGATAGACGACGGGGAATTTATATTGCCTCTGTATATTAGTTACAAGAGGATATAAGATTGGGACAGATAGTACTGCAGTTGCTTTGCATAAAATAGAGAATGGAAATTGGGAATGTGTCAAAGAGATAACAACCCGACTAAAGGAAAGAGCAGACAAAAGCCGAATGCCACCATCAAGTCTTTAATACAGCGAGAATATCCCGCAACCGAAGGTGGGCCTCAGCTGGCCCTCAATAAAAATGTGTTGCGTGTTAGTTTACCTACTAGGCTCTTTGTCATATATATTATTTCACATCATTTACTATTTGTAAATGACTTTTAACTTGCTTTAAATGGATAAGAGTAGTTCTTTGTGTCTTATATATTTATGTAATATAAAAAAGAAGATGTGGTATGATTGCCAATGAGACAACTATCCACAAAAGACCAAAATGACACAAACATTAACAACTTTATGTCACCGTACGGCCTTCAACAATGAGCAAAGTCCATACCACATAGTCAGCTATAAAAGGCATGAGAAGACAATGTAAAACAATTCAAACGAGAAAACTAGCGGCCTTATTTATGTAACTTGAAAAAATGAACGAAAAACAAATATGTAACACATAAACAAACGACAACCACTGAATTACAAGTTGGTTATTGTATCGTTTCAACCTAATGATTCATGTCATTTCTTACTGTTAGAGAAGCGATTGTTGTGACATCTGACGAAATCAGTTTCTGGGACTACATCATACACATTAGTTGATTGTTTGAGAATTTCATTTTGGCCCCTCCAAATTGATTGCTTCTTTGTCGGACTTTTCTGTACAAAAATTGGAACGAACAATTGAACATTGGTTTTGTATTATTCTTTCCTAAAATCGATACATGCAATTTAGGGAGAGGTAGTGGGTCCAATTTAAAATTTTCTTTTCTTTTTAGGAGCAATACCTATATATTTATACAGGATCATATACTGTTCCCAGATTTAGAGCACATGATATTTTTTTATGAAATGTGAGATAATAATTGTGCCCTAAAAAAAAAGAAAAAAAGTAAGGATTCTTAATTTTTAGGGAATACAAATAAAAAAAAAATAATAGCGAGCAGACCGTTGTATCAAATTTAATGAACCCGACGCAAATTTTGACTATCAAATGTGTATTTACTAAAACAGCTAGCAGATCCAAATAGGACAAAAGTTTTAGAAGACACGTACTCAAGTCAATAAATAAATTCACATTTTTTCCTTTGCAGGTTCCTTGAATTGTGAGATAATAAATCAATTCCAAAGAAGATCTTATATCCAACTACAAATACAGATAGGTGGAGGTCTGGATTTGGTGCACAGAATAGAAAATTATGAATGGACAAAAAGTACAGAATAATGGGCACAAAAAATAAATACTAGACAAATTTAAGAATAAAATAAAAATATGGACGAATGACCCTCATTCACGGCAGACCTCACGGAAATTTGTAATTATTTTGCGGATGGACTACCTTTTTTTTTTGGCGGTATACATGGTATAGCTAGCACTGCACACTTACCGAAAAATAAGCATTGTGGCAAATTAAAAATGTGTAGCAAACTAGCAGCAAGCATTGTCGCATGTTTGCAGCAAACATTTAGTGCAAACTTTCCGCAACCATTTTACCACGCAAATGAACATTTAATGCTTTCTTGCAAACTTTTCGTTTGTCCGGGTGCAAATTGCATGCAGCAAGTCTGCAGCAATTTGCAGCAACACAACAGTTCTATAAGCATTATCGGTAAATGGTGATTTATTTGAAATGGTGCTGTGCTTTATTTTTGTGCTACCTAGACAACAGGCAGACATGATTAGAATGAGTACTTCGAGGTGTTCGGTTGGTCAAGTGTCCACTAGGCCGATTTCAGTTGATCTGGAGATCAATCTGAATCAGATATCTTTTCGGGATTTCTGTTCTCATAGAGCAGCCACAGTATGTTTCTTACTCCGACACAAGAACGGACTTCCAGGTGTCCATACACTCCTTATAAGGAAGGTTGGGGATTGTCCTTGGTTGGTAGATTGTTCATACATCTACATATGTTGCGGGGAATAAATCTTCATCAACTCGTGACAACGTTATCATAGTTTGCTATGTTGACAGACGACACAAATAAAAAGTATTATTGTTAGCAATTCCCTTATCATAATTTTCTGATGACAATATACCAGTCTGAACAAACATTAATTCAATACGAAAGCATTTCAATAATTTATTTGATAATTTACATGGTCTTCAGTCAAATTAACCCAAAAATCTAGAGAGCCTCGGAGTACAAAATTCCTATTAGGGGTCTGTAATTTGAAGTCAGTCGTTTTAGGATTTTTTTTCAATTTTCAATCCTCAGCATTTTGTATTAAGATATGATTTTGTTGGTAAATAGCTTGTTTCCCTTCTACATTATTGGTGGTGTTCCTGGTAGAGGCGAATGAAAAAAAGATTAGATAATAGGTTAAAATTAATGCTAATTTTTACATTTCGCTCCCCTTTTCAGACTCATCCCATTGATTGACACGGATACAGTCACAACAAATACAAAGTACATATAATTTGTGTTAAGTGTATCAATATGACATTTAAAATTAATTATATACGCATAACTACAAAATGAAATTGCTCATCAGCATCTTGGCAGTGATGGGCTGGTGCAAATGACCAAGCCAGACTTTTCCCAAACAAAAAGTCACTGCCGGTTCCGCCACTTACTACAGGTCGTTTCGTCCATACCACCAGGTCGGTCCTTATACTTTACAAACTTGGGTCAACCATGATTTCTTCCGCGTCTGTGGTCTCTTGGTCGCGTGTTCGCTTGCGTACGGGAGGTCGTGAGTTTTAACCTCGTCTGGGTCAAATTTAGACTTTAACATTGGTATTTGTCATATTTGTTGCTTCTCTGCCAAGCATGCATTAACTGATTAAGGAATTAGAGCAAAAACTGGTTGGCTAGGAGTCAGAATAAGGTGTCTGTGTAAGGTGACATGTCTTCCTGTGGACTGTTATCTTGTGATGTAGCACTTTAAACAGTTTTAAACTTTTCAGTCATTTTTTTGTCAGTGAGTCGGTCGGATGTTTTTAAGCTCAGGATTTCCGGATTGACCCTTTCGGGATCCGGGAATTCTGCTTTTTTGATTTCGGGACGTCAGGATTTACTTTATTTAAATTCGGGACCTCGGGATTTCGTGTTTTTAAGCCAGGGATTTCGGGATCAGGACCCCTCCTATCCCCCCTATATCATTAACATGTTTTCTCTCTGAATATGCATATAAATTTGCCACTGGATGGGAAACAGCCATCCATCCATCAATCTTTCTTTCTTTTCTTCAAAATAATTTTTTTTTTAAACATATTAAAAGGCATGCATAAAATCACCAAACCTTTAAAGCACTCTCACAACAAGGGTTTCCCAATTTTGGACACATATTACACAAAACCTTAATGGTGAAACCATACATACAGAAAATTTTATGAAATAAAAACAGGGAATGAATTACATGAATTATTTCACACAATATTATTATACAACCATTGATTTTATCATTTTAATTAAGTGAAGTCATAAGTCTTTGGTGCAAGGATACACCGGACCGCACTGTATATATATGTACATGTATCAGCATTTTGTGTGTATTTTAGTCTAGGTATTAACCATGTTAAGCATCAAGGTTACCTCCGAAGATTGCAGATGATCATCAGCTGGTCATATAATCTGATAAAAATTAATATAGTGTCTGTCCCTCACAGTATAAATTTCAATTGTTAAGAATCCCCTAGTGTGTTGCAATGTTTTTGTAGAGACTTTTGACAATAATACCCAGATTGCAGTAGATTATGAAATGACATAGTACAATTCATTGAATAATTTAAGGCTTGTAATAATTACTTGTTCTTTTTTTACTTTTTTGATAGATAGTATGACAGATATAGGGTGGGGCAACTTAGCCCAGTATGAACATTACGGAAGAGTAGGTGATATAGAAGAGGATTTTGATATAATTTCTTATGAAGATTCAAAAGGAGAACTCTATTCATCATTCAAACATGCCTCTCATGCCATGCTATTTGCTAGGAATGATACTGTATTGTGGGATTTATATAAATCAAGAGCAGCTATAATGGTAATAGTACATGTAGTAATATTAATTGTATATATAAACAAGATGTGGTTATAAAAAAGTAAAATCACAAAAATACCCAACACCAAGGAAAATTCAAAACGGAAAGTCCCTAAAAAAATGACAATATATATCAAAAGTCAAACACATCAAACGAATGGACAACAACTGTCATATTGATGACTTGATTAGGCATTTTCTTTTCAAGAAATTAGTGGAGTAAACATGAATGCCAACGAGGCAACATATCTTTATGACTCTCTTTTAAGATTTATGTCAAGCCTGCAAATTTTGTCAAAGAAAGCTTGACGTAAGGATAGTGTCAGATCCCATGGTGGCGGCGTCAATTACCAACTTATGGTTTTAAAGGAAAACAGCAATGACAACAAGCTTAAGGTTTAAGAATATGAATATCTAATGTAATTAAAGCATAGTGCACATGCTGAAATGTTTCGCCTTTTTCAATTCAATTTGAGGCAGTTATGCAATTTTTTTTATATGTATAGACTAAAGCATATACATCAGTGGCGTAGCTGGGTCATTTTTACGTGTACGCCCGAACCTTCACGAGGAATATTGGGGTGCCAACCGCTCAATGTTAAAGCACCTCCTGATAGTGGGTTCGAAAGGGACGAAGACCCCGAGAGCTATCGAGAATGAGATACCATAATGATTCCTGTACTGAAAAAAAATCCTTGATAGCAACATTCTTTTGAATCTAAATGGTTTATTTTTTTCGGTTAAATATTTTTATATGTTAACTTGTTCATCGTGTTAAAATTGAAACTAGCCTAATGGTTATTGGTTGCAGAGAAAATATTATTTTTAAATAAGTTTACCTCATGAGAGAGCATACAATCGACAAAAGCATCTTTTAATGAACACGAAAAAAAAATATTCTAAGAGGTGCTTTATAAAAAAAAATCTGAAACACCTAGGATTTCTTCCCACAAAAAGTGAATCAATTTATCATTCCTTTAAGGGGATTTAAATAAAAATCTAGAAATTTTCTTTTGATATTTTATAGGTTTATAAATTGAGCATGTAAAACAATTAATTGCGTAAAGAAGAGTCTGGCTATCTGTCTATCAGAAAAGAACAGAAAAATGAACGAAAACAAATGCTTTCAAAATTTTAGCTTTAGACATTAGTCATAGAAAAAGCTTCTTCGGCATTTTCATAAAGTTTGATGAAGGTTCGATAAGTAGTTAATGTAATTGAAAAATAACAAAATGTAAGCCAAAACTGCGACCACTTATTATTTGCAGTCCTTAAAATACGAGAAATAAAAGATATAATTGCATTATCATAGTGGTTTGAATACTCTTTCAATCATAAACAGTTTCTGTCCAACTTACATACAATTTTACGGAGAGTCATTCAAAATACTTTATCCACATTCGGAACCTATATTGACGCCGCTTTGTCTCGCTTTTGGGTCCTAAATCACAGGCTCGACAAAAAAACAAACAACATATCGCATCTGAGCAAATAGTGAATTGCTTTAAATATAAGAAAAGTACCTAGAATTCATAGTAGATTCAGACGTTTACAAAAGATTCGAACAAATGTAGTAAATGATATATTTGAGTAAATTTAGTCCCATTTCATTCAAAACTACAACCCATTGATTACAGAAGCACAAGGCTGATGTGATTTTAACCAGTTTTTCTTATTCTATGGCGATTATTTTTTTTTATTTTCAAAATTCAAGTGTACGCCCGGGCCTTTTGACGTAAACGTAGCTACGCACATGTACATGTATCAAAATTTATATTTAACTTCCATTTTCAGATGCAGATGAGATTTGATGGTTTACTTGGGTTTCCTGGTGGATTAGTAGATCCAGGTGAAAATCCATTGGATGGAGTAAACAGGGAACTAGAGGAAGAAATTGGCCTTGACCTTTGTAAACACAAACTCCAAGATAGTGATCAGGTTGTGTCATTTGTGAACAAAAGGAAAAACTTAGTTTTGCATTTTTATGGAAAAGAAGTAACTGCAAATAACTTTAGTGAGATTGAAATGAAAACTTTATCTGCACCTGATTATGGGAATGAGGTAAATATCAAGTGACCTTTGACATGTTTGACTTTTTATGTTTGCATATTTATTTGTGTAGAAATTGAATACACAAATGTGGAATTATCTTTCAGTTTCTAATGTCACAACTCTCCATCAAAGTCACAATTTGTAAATGTAAATCGTTATAGGTCAAAGTACGGTCTTCAACACAGAGCCTTGCATGATTCACACCACAATATAGATGTTTTTTTTTGTATTTTAAAATCACTTCAGTGGTTAGACTTAGAATGCTAGCAAGATGTCTAAAGATGTCACCAAATTAAGTTTAAGATGTGTTTAATCATAAATTGAAGAAACTAATAAATGAAAGTCCATGAAAAGATATAATAATTTGTTTCCTATTTGCTTTTAATTTTCTTAAAATAAAATTAAGAATGGAAATGGGGAATGTATCAAAGAGACAACAACCCGACCATAGAAAAAAACAACAGTGGAAGGTCACCAACAGGTCTTCTGAATATCCTGCAGTTTGGCAACAAGCCAATCCTTCTGAAAATTATTTGACTCGTTGGCAGCAATTCTGCCTCACTTTATTCTTTCGTGTAAAATTATCTGATTTATTAACAGGAATCATTGCAAACTTATCAAATATAACATAAAAACAGGAGAATTTATTTTACAGACCTTAGGAATGATTCGTCCTCCCCTATATACAATGGGAGATGGGTACAGAGGACTTCCAGCATTCCTGTCCAATAGCTATGCAGGAAATTCAAGACAAGAGCTTCTGATTGGATTACAACATTTTAAAATTTTAGAACAAGACGAGATTGAAAAGGCAGTAGATGCTTGGAAGACATTTATGAAAACAAACAGACAAACATGTGGACTTACTAATACTGATAGTTGATGTTGTTAGTACTTTAGAGAATTATAACTTTTTATTGGGTTTTAAAAACTAATTTTGGACCAATGACCGTGCAATTTTTTAATCAAATTTGTGGGATGCTTTTTCTCGATATCTCTTTGTCAAGTAACCATTGCAATTAAAGGCAATGTAAAATGACTATTTTATATTTTTTTGTGAGTTTTAATAATTAATTGTTATTTACTGTATGATTATTAGAACCAAAGAGAGACAATTGGAGAGAAATTTCAAATTGTCTCCCTTTAATGATATATTTGGGTATATAGTATTGACTGTAGAATTGTTATACTTATTTAATATGATGGATATATTGATGGGTTATGTAATTAAGGTGGTACCCAACACTTTCACTAAAATTAATTTGGCTCGTTTAATTTTCATAAAATTTTGACAGTATTTACATTGACCCTTTAACAAAAATATAAAAATTTCAAAAATTTTGAACCAACCATTTTATCATGTTTATCAGAAACAATACACTGGTTATATAGCAGTTTGACAAACACCAATTTTGATCACTGAGAAGCTTAATATTCCCTGTACAACACAGCTTAGTTAAAACGTTTAGCTGACTTTACAGAGTTATCTGCCTGTAGTGTTAGATACTACCTTCATGCCTTAATATGGAGGAAAATATCTCCCAATAGTACTTTTGGAAGAGTTTTATTATGATAAATTCTTTATTATTTATTCTTGTGGGTATATGTGATAGAAACCAACTATCAGATGGTACCGTAATTAAAATAAGGGTGGGATGTCTGTTTACAATGTTAGTGTCACAGTTGTAGTTAAAATACTTGCTATAATTTTGATATATATATATATATATAGAAACTTTATTAAGGCTTCCTGAAATGTTATTATTTCTTCCTTAAACTACTGTAAATTCAGAAATTATTGCGTGCATTTATTATTGCGATTTTGTAATTTTTGCACTTGAATGCGATTTTAATTTTTACGATTTTGAGAAAATTCATGCTTAATTCAGGCAAGGATTTGTATAGTCTTACTATACAAATCCTTGATTCAGGTAAAATATTACTAAATGCGAGTATTAATTATTGGGTTTATAACTCAGTCCCATTATTCGCAATAATAAAAACCTCGCAATAATTTCTGAATTTACAGTATGTAATGTGTTTTAATGTCCACTTCTTGTTTAACTATATGAATGCCAAATTCTTAAATATTCTTACATGAAATGGCCATGTTTGAAATGATAACTTTATTCTTCTTGGGAACATACAACTATGACTTTTAGAAATTTGATATTCAGCCTCCTGAGAGCACAACTTACAGAGTACATAGTGTAGTACATTATTTTTTTATGACATCCAATTGCTCAGAAAAATTATGATTACCAAATACATATAGGATATAGTGGGGTACCATAAGTACATTCTCTCACAGTCATTCTTGTTATTGAAGCAGTAACGTAGATAATTCTATGATTTTTCATTCTGATATAATACCTTATCATTAAAAGAAATTTGTTTTTATTGTTTGTAGATAAAGTTTTGTTTGTCTACATTATAAATAGTTCAACACATTATTAAACATTATAATTTATGTATATCAGTATTTACAAATTGTTGAAATTTTTTTTTATTATTTATAATATGTATTTCAGTGTAGAAATATTAAACAGAAAACCTTGATTAAGTCTTTTTAATTAATTTTCATTTTGGAAGTTGTTACTTTTTTTTTCTATTTATGAATTTTTCAGAAGATACCACAAAATCATTTAAATAATAAATTAATATTTGTTTTCGACTTGAATAGAACAATTTTTGCTATATGTTTTGCATTATTATACCTATTTAGCAGGGACAGCAATGACAACCAAAACTGAATATTTCATATAAATATAATTTTGTTTTTGACCAATGGTTTGAAGTTTCCATCATTCTAAAATTTCAGAAACTATTGCATGCATTTTTTATTATGATTTTGTCATTTAAGACTTAAATGCAATTTTAATTTTTAGGATTTTGAGATAAATCCTGTTTAATTAATATAAAATATTTTTCAAAATGCGAGTTTAAATTATTGCATTTACAACTGTCTAATGTTTTCACAATAATAAAAACCTCAAAATAATTTATGAATTTACAGTAATTAGTCTTAGTTTTACTTTTGAATTTCCTCATGAATCTAGATAATTATTTTTAACAGGGAAAATGCCCACTGGGTCTTCCAGGCAATGAGAAAATGGAGGTTGGCCTCAGCTGGCCCTGTAGTAAATATGTGTACTAATTCAGGGAAAATGGACATCATACTAAACTCCAAAGCATATAAATGAATTAAAATTATTACAAAAATACAAGATAAACAAAGTCCAAAATCGACTGACTTGGGACTGATTGAAAGACAACAACTTTGTGAATTTTTAACGATTTCGACAATCAGAACTTTGCATCATTTTTAACTTAATCCAATACTGTTCCTAAATCATACACATTAAAGAAAACTGGTTACTGTGATTTTATATCATGAAAATAAGATGACTTCTCACTGCAATTAATTCACGTTATGTCCTTATGATCCATTTTCATCTCTTAATCACTTTATTATAAGTGGTCAATAGTAATTTGTCAGTAAAAATTTCTGAACCTCAAAATTACTTTCACATTAAGTTTGTAATCTCTTATTGTGAATTATTGCACTTTCAAGGTTCATTGATCAATTTAAAATTTTTATGAATTTGTAATTTTATCCTATCCTGTAATCAGTAGGTCAAATATATTTGATATAATGGATGTTTTAAAGGCGAAAACGTCTGTTTAACAGGGTTGATCTGACCTTGACCTCATTTTCATGGTTTGTTTATCAATGTTTAGCTGTAATGTCTACTTTTAGATACAATACACAGCATGTCACACATGTGTACATCAGATGTCCAAGTGTTGGCATGTTTACTCTTTGGCCAGGTTGTTGTGTCTCTGACAAACTCATTTCCATGCTCAATTTTATTTGATGTACAGAGTGATCACATGGGTTAAATGTCTATCTGGCAGGGTTCATTCAACCTCATTTTTCCGGTATCAGAAACTACATGTATAAACAATAGGTGAACAATATTTAAGAATCTTGTTTGAATACTTTGTACCCTAGTTTGAACTATTTTACATTGTTACACTACTAAAACAACAATTTCTATCTACAGTAAAAAACAACAATCTTCATATGCTCTTAAAGGCAAGTGATACAGAAGGGACATTCAAACTCAGTAGTTGAAAATAAACTGACAATTACAAGGCTAAAGAAGAAAGAACCCAATAGAAAACAAAGAGTACAAAAACACAACATAGAAAACAAAAGACTTAGCAACACAAACCCCAACAGAAGCTGGGGGTGAAACGAGGTACATCGGAAGGGTATTCATATCTTGCTCCACATGTGTACCTGTTAGGTTGCTTTTGCAAGTACAACCCATTAATAAGTATATTCATTTGTTTAAATAATGGATCTTCTTTGTTTATATATAATGCATGAACAATGTTAATAAATACATTTATGTGTTATACAAATGGTTGAAGTTCAAGATGAGAGAAATCACGAATTAAATATCAGAATATTACAAATTATGCTTTGGATGCATAGAATTATTTTTTTCATTTATTATACAATATTAAAACAATGTAAACGTTCACTGCTAGTATTTTGAACTATTCAAGACAAACCAAACACATCATGTCCCCTTGTAAACATTTTGTATACAATACCCAATCCTCTAGAATACCCTTTATAATTGGCTGTGCAGCAGAAATGATCTGGCATTCATAAGTGTCTGAATTGAAGTTAACTCCTAAACAGTTATCATTTGGTGAACATTGAGAAAGGCAACCAATGTCACTTCGTTCTATTGTTGTGGATAGTAACGTCATAAAACCGTATGTTCCAGGTACAAAACAGTAATGCCCAGTAAACACAGCTGAAAGAAATAAACTTCTTTTAGAGCGATAATTCTAACAGATTTTAATCATATTGTTATACAAGAAAATAATCATTTAAATAGGCTGTTTATAATGCTTTAAACTCATAATCAGATTTTGATATGAGATCTTGATATTTCTAGGTACTATTAGCAAACACAATTATTTCACTTATTTGTGAGTGACCTAGAGAACATATTGAGTCTTGATAAGCGACCCTTTTACCCGTACAAAAACTAACTCTGTATTTATATATATATTAACACCACCCTTTTTGTCATTACTAACGACACTTATAACTGTCTATCGAGAAAATGAAGCCATGAATGTCCTTGAGAATATTTTTACTTTGAAACAGTCGTACACAAATTCTTTGTAATGATCTGTAATGTCTGTACACCGATAATTAACAATGGGTATTGTTTATCAACGATTATCAACTTAATCATAAACAATAAATCGGTAAATGTGTGATATTTTTAACAGTATAATTGATCAGCTAGTTTAATCATTCCAAGTTACCATGGTAAGAGGTGGAAGCTTACAACATTGAAAGTAATTCATAATATTAATCACTGGTGGAATCGCAGCCTTAGCTCATTTTGGAAAAGACCAACTGCCGTTGCGTTGTAAATTGGTGGTGGGTACGCCAGGCGGTGTTGATATCCTTTATACCAGTATCTAGAACAATATATTTGAGTCGAAATAATACTGGTTTGTGCACCGATCATATTCACTGTAAAATATTCCTGCTCATGCACACAGTTGCTTACAGTATACAGTATTCAGTTGCTTATCCGTGCTACACTACAAAAGTAGTGGTACTCCGGATAGTGGAGGAAAGAATAAAGAAGAAGAAACGCTAAAAATAATACTGGTCCAAATATGTCTTCAATACTGTCGAGGCAAAATTATTTGAAAGGATACAAATGCTGTAGAGATGATCAAATCAAAAAAGGAAGTCTCATGTAGCCTAAATCTGGACACGGAATCCAAGCTTTACACGAGGCAGATATATTTCTTAATTTTAAAAGTTTTCCAAAACATTACAGCAATATGTTTTAATATACAAAATATTCGAATTGTTAATCGTGACATTACCACAGTAAGCTAATAAGCAAACAAGCCTCTTAAATATAATGAAATGCCGATAGGACGATCTAAAAAATCACACATTTACAAAATAGGGAATGGACATGATGAATGTGCGCCTCTACTTGCCGACCGCTTATTTATTTTCATAATTATGAGTCGGAGGCTCGAAGGTCCTTCAGACACTTGTCAAGTGTTTTTAAAAACGTTTTACACAAAAGTCTGTAAGGCATTCAACAATGAACAAAGCCATGCTGAATAGTCACATCACTTTGATTTACAGAAAACATTTTACTAACCTGTGTGTTCAATTACCCACAATCCATCTGATCCCCATGCAGTTGCGATTCCAACCCCTTTTATAACAAATGGTGACGGGTCTGTCCAATCAAATATGATTTCTGTTCCATTTTGTGTTTCTTTTATCAGCAATATGTTACCATTCAATTTCCAACTGATTACGAAAGTTATTTGTTCTGTGCAACTTACTATTCCTGGAGTATGAATAAATATACTAATACTTGTGTCCTTTTTGTGTAGCTTGGTTCGGTTGTTTCCTGCGTCCCCAATACTTATTTCATATAAGTCAGAAGACTGAAGATCTACTGCAGCAGATAAGATGAGATTCGCATGATGACACGTTTTTACTGAGAACTTCATTGATTGAGTTTGGGCAGGGTATATCTGGTAGGTTGACACGCTAGTGTAATAGTTATATATATCTGGAGTATTCCAACTTGATTTATCTCCTATAATCAAACTTTGTATCCATATTCCATCTAAAGCATGTCCTGTTTTTAATATATCAAGGTTACCATAACAAATAAATCAGAATTATCAGAACATACAAATAAGTGTAATCAGGACAAATAAATCAGGATTATCATTCATATACAAATTAAGGTAATCAGAACAAATAAATCAAGAAAATCAGAACATACGAATCAGGATTATAAGAACATAAAAATCAAGGTTATCAGAAATAATAAAAAGAACATTGGAATATTGAATACATATGGTTAGTAATTTTTTAGAAAAAATATTAAGGGCAGCTGCAGGTTACTGATTGATGTTTAAATCTACTAATTTCCCAAGAATGAACACACCGAGGCAATTAGAACAAACAAATTTAGGTAATCAGAACATACAAATTGATGTAATGAGTGAGAACAAACAAATCGAAATAATGAGTGAGAACATACAAATCAACGTAATCAGAACATACAAATCTAAAAAATAGAGGCAATGCCACCTTGCTTTTTTTTGCCTTTTCTATGAAGTTTAACCTAATTATCGCTTTGATTTTTACAGATTCCTGTTTCTCATTTCTTAGAAGTAAGGAATACTTTGTAATAAAAAATGATTAATTTAAGCATCGTTTGAAATTTTCGGAAGTTGATTCCTGCTACGGGTTTGTGTTTAAATCATTATAATTATCGTATTCCAAGAAAAGCACATATTTTTTTTTACAAATTTACATCTAACATTTTGAAAAACCGATGCAGAAAATAAAACATACGAATATCTTACCGGACACTTTTGAACTGGAACACAACCATCCCAAAACAAACACTGAAACGAAAATGAAAAAACTACTATTTATATATTTTAGTGAAGAAGAATGATCTGATATTGATATGTATCGATAAAAATAGAAGATACATACCATACATGCATTTTACTTATTTGTACTAAATAAGGAAAAAAAAACACATCAGTAAACGCGAGACGAAAAAACCAGCATGATATAACAGTTATTAGTGCTCTTTCAAATAAGAATATCAATTCTTATTTCTGGATTTTTTAAATTTTACTTACGAACATCCTTAGATATTATTTTCCAAACTTTAAAGAATCATAGCACCAGAATTTAAAACTATTTCGTTTTGATATTAGGTAATCTTAATATTGTTATAATTGAACTGCAGTCGACGTAACACTTTTTTATTTACAGTGCAGTTTACAGTGCAGGTACTAAAGTGATATCGCGAGACGAAAAAAATATATGATATAACAGTTATGTCCAATAAGTGAGTGAAGCACATATGCAACTATTCCAGTCATAATTAGGTTCGATAACTCTGTATGTGACTGGTTTAATTATGATTATGTAAAATGTACTGGTTATCCAAGTAATGATTTCAATATATATATATATATATTTTTATATTAGATATTGCATCTTTGTTACAATCCATCTGTTGTTTCCTTTCGTTGATATAAAATATTATCATAAAATGATTTCATAAACAATCGTATAATGATCTATAATACTAATCTTATATTAAGTCTTGTCAAAACTTACATCGTGATTAGGCCACTTTGCCATGTTTGTTTTCTTTGATCACGTTGATGACTTAATTAATATCTCCACAATCTAGCTTTATTAATTATCATACGAGTTACAATAACGTGTCATGTTTAATTGCAATAAAAACAGTTAAATCTTATTGAACTATTTGCATGTGCAAAATAAGTGTCGAACATCGTCTACGTTTGAAATTATTTGGTCGCCATTTTGTTATATGTAACTTCGAAATTGTATCAAAACAAATAGCATGTTTCCACTTTCACAGAGGGAAATAATGTTTTATTCTATGCTGTATTAAGGTAAGACAATTATTGAAAAGACATGCATCTAACAATTTTTCTATTTTCATCGTAAAAATCTACAAAAATATATATTCCCATGTCGCCCCACGCTATCAATGTTCATGTAAACTGCATGGTCGGTGCATGTAAATCTTTATTTTTAGTGAGAGACTGTTTCTTATAAATGTATTGAGGAACATGTGAAAAGGAAATTTCTTAAGTACAAAATGACACACTTTGATAAATATTTGAAATATTACTTTCCGATGTATAACTAAATGAATACCAGCATGTCGTGTCGTTGTGAACCTTCAACAGTGGCCGCCATTTTGAAAATATTGCTGAGGACTGCCAAAATATGAACTTTTCAAACAAACTTCGAAGCAAAAAGTTTAATACCTGAACTGATATGGTTTGGGATTTACTTTAAATAAATATGTTGTCGATCTTTTTAGGGGTTGGAAGGATATAAGCAACAATAAATTAGTTGAGAAAATTGATTTTACAAAAAGGTCCCATTGCAATTTTGTCAATTTTTTACGAAGATGTCAACGGAGGCTGTGTGGCTATGTCACCTCAATTTTCAAACTTATTTCGAAGCACGAAATCATATTTCTGAACTGAAACTTAAAACATATTTAATTGTAAAAAAATATAAACTGTAAAACGCGGGGTTAGAAGGAAAATATACATTATAACAAAAAAGTTATGACCGTTTTATTTATGTACCCGTTCACTTTTCATGGATAATCTGTCGGCCATTAATAATATACATCTTAAGTGTAAAAGTCACGTGATGACCGAGATAGTTGGATATGATTATAATGACAAAACATACTTGTGATGATAGCCAAAGGTCGTTTCTCCATAATGAAATAGAATACTATTACAAACAATTATGACAACGTATATAAGTGAAACTTAAGGTGGTATGGGAGTCTAGAATAAAAATGATAGAATTTGTTCATACTTTGCCAAAACGTAGTATCTATATATTGATATATGTTGAAAAATATAATGAAAATGATAGGTCACCGCGCATTTTTTCAAGCTACAGGACGTGACAAAATGACACATTTTGTATTGATTACACAAGAAAAAAAACACCGTTTTGTTATTAGAAAGCCGAAAACTAAATGATAGAACTGTTAAATACTTAAGGAAAAGATAGCTTTCAGACAATGCTTTGAGAATATCAAAAGAAAAGATAGGGTCACCTTACGTTTTTTTCCGACTAAAATTCATAATAGGAAATTCCATGTAGAATCCTTCAGAAAATGCACTGTTTAAGAGTTACTTCCCCTTAAAATGCCAATTGTAAAAAAAATTAAAAAGCAACAAAAATAATCAACATTTACAGAAATATTTAATAATTATAAGTTATATTCTTATAAATTGGTTCTTTTAAATGAACAATCAATTTAAAAACTTCATTCTTGCATCACATTTTGCTAACTTGATAGAAAATCTGCACCTTTGGTTCCCTGTTTTTTACAATCCAAGATGGAGGAAGACACCCATACTACCTTAAATAGATATAGGAAGATGCGGTATGAGTGCCATTGTCCCAATGAGACAACTCTCCATCCAATACTACAAATCTAAATAATACCAATAGAAATAACAGGTAAAAATCCAAGACAGCATTTTCCCGTCATTTTTATAACCAAAAAATCTCTAAAAGGAGCTTCATAACCAATACTTTTAGCTTATTTTGTGCATTACTGAAGTAATATCGTGATTGTTGATTTTTTTTTCTGGTTTTGGTAAGTTTTGATTGAAGTAAAATTTTGCAATTACTATACAACTTAAAGGCAATTTTGCACATCAGTATTTGTTTTTTGTTTTCTTTTTATTATTGATTGACAAGTCACTTATATTCAAACTGTTGACAATTAAGTTACCAATATTTTTAAACAATAAAAACAGTTAAAAGTTGTAGATCATTTACTTCTTTATATTAAATGATGTTATACTGTATAATAAAGGAACACTTAAAAGTTGTTATTTCCTTGATGTGTCCCCTTTTTCCATTCTAAATTTGATTAAAAGATCTGCCAAACACTGAGCTCTTTTTAGTTGATATCATCATACACGGAGACCTTTCAAGTGACTTCTTGTCTTTTTTTCCCCTCAGCAATTTAAAATTCATTGAACTATATAATTTGAATTCTTAATAAATAATGACGAATGTGCAAATTAATTTTTGAAAAACTAATTTAGATAATGAAATCGTTTGGCTTTTTTTCGGCAACAAAATCCCCTATAAAATATGATAGTAAACAAAAGCCCTAGAATATTGTATCAACTGAAAGAAAATATCCGAAACAATTACACATGCATGATAAAAAAAAACTCAAACAAATTTTCAGTTTATACCTGTAGCCCTTTTGCCCAAAACATCTTAAGTGTATAATTTATCGTAAGTCTAAAATATTCCTGAACGATTCAACTAAATATTTTTATTGTAAGATAAATTTTACACTTCAGATTTTTGTGAAAAAGGTTATTGATGTGTAAGAATAGTATGTCTGACGCTGACTTAAAGTATCCAAATCCACTGAGCAAACAATCAAATATACTAGTTCAATACGTTGTAAGTGTATACACTTGACAATGCTGTGCAATTGACAATTATACGCGCCAGTAAAATAGACAAAAGTATAAAGTTAATATAACAACGGTTCGATTTTTTTTCGGCGAAGAGAGACGAATTGTATCAAAGGGAAATTCAAACTCATAAGTCGAAAATATTAAAACAGCAACATGACAAAAATAGATAAAGATGAAAATACAACCACAGGATACAAACACAACATAAAAGTCTTAAGACTTAGCAACAGGAACCCCACCAATAACACCAGAAGGATCAACAGAACCTGCTCCATTCCTGTTCCATTCTTAATTTTATTCCATATTAGAAGAGTTATTGAACTATTAGATGTTTTTATAACTCATGTCGAAAATATCCGATTTGGCTTTGTTGATAAGAGAGAGATACTGTTTACTCTAACCCTTCAAGGAGATGTGTTTTTATATGCTTATAAGCCTTCATATTTATTTTTGTCAATTTGAAATTTACAAAAATTAGTATATTAAAAAAACACTCAATATAATCAATTATTAATTAATAACATTTATCTGAGATAGTAATAGAACAGTATGTTACTCTCGAAATCATATTGACAATGTCGGTTTCTCCACAATTTTTCGGCTTAACAATCTGCCGTATCAACCTCTCAGATATGTGTTATTTATATATAGTTTTTCCTACAACGAATATAGTTATAATATAATGTATACTTACATAAACCGGACATTGTAAGCACACTAAAAACAGTTGCAGCCTCTTTCATTGTTTCTTTTTGATCTCCAAAATATTCATTTAGCAGCAATTACAACTGAGGTTGCCATAAGACATCTTTTCAAATTGGCTTGTCGTTCAATATTAATAGAAATTGTAGATTTTAAAATACTAATTTTATTTATTTTACGTAGAACAAAAAAATACACCCAAAGAACTAAATTAAATGATTAAATGGATATGGTTTTTTTAGTTCTCAAATAGAAAACTAATTAAGTCTTTAGTGACTTAAGTATTTGTTGAGAAACATTTATATCAGCGTAATTTAGTATGTAATTATATATAGTCGTAAAACATTTAAATTAAAACCGAAACAAAACGTGAATATCGTGCCTGTTTTTTAATCAATTGGTAGATAAATCATTAATCTATTGAAAATCAAGGATGTGTTATATTTACATAGGCTATTTTCTAATAAAACATAAACGATGTCACACAAGATTCCCATTAACCCCTTAAATTTCATAATTACCCATAAAAAAAGATTTTATTTCAGAGTAAATATGAGAAGAACAAACAAAACAATTACCTATAGATGGAAAATGCAATTTGATAAACGACATTAAATTTTAGATTGATTCAAACGAAACATATCAATAACATTGAATGCAGATAAGATCCAGATAGAGTCGGCCATGACAACATATGGATTTTACTAACCCTCTATGGATCGGTATGGGGTCAGTAGCGAACCATATAACTTATAATATTAACTGCCTCTGATGCATTCACCATTTATCATAATTCAAGCAGCACATTATTAAAAGATTCATCTCGTGATACCAGGATGTCTATATAGTTATCAAAGGTACCAGAATTATAATTTAGTCGTCAGACGCGCGGTTCGTCTATATAAGACTCATCAGTGTCGATCAAATCAAAACATCTATACAGCCAAGCAAGTACAAACTTGAAGAGCATTGAGGATTCAAAATTCCAAAAAGTTGTGCAATAACATAGAATAAAGATATGATCCTGTTCACCGGGGAAATTTTTTCAAGGCATTCAAATGGATAAAACCAGAGGATTCCGAAAATCTGACAAAAAATCCAAAACATGACAAGCCAGCTTCCTTAATTACGTTGTGTTGTAAAGGGAATATTAAGCTCCTCAATGATCAAAATTGTTGTTTGTCAAACTGCTATATAACCTGTGTAATATTTCTGAAAAAAAGGTTGGTTCAAAAATTTAGAATGTTTTATATACTTGTTAGTCTTTTCCAGCATGTAAATCATGCAATATACTTAGATAGGTGTTTAGGGAGACGAGCTTGGGATTTGCTCTTATGCTACCCACTCCAGGCGGGGACAAAGAAGAGAACTTTAAAAAAAAAACTCTTTTTGAGGCCTCATCATTTTGTCAGACGCTTGTACATTGTGGATGTAAGAACAGATGCCGTGGTAATTTTGAATGTGGAAAATCGGGTATCCCGTTCACTGCGATGTGTGCATGTCGTGGTGTTCGTTATTTTTGGCCGAAAGTTGTAGTAATTTTAATTATGTTTTAGTACTATAGTGATTTTATTTTGTTTTAATTAATCTATCCAAAACTCTACAAAGTAATATTTTATCAGTCATGTTCTGAACGTTATTATGTTCCGCTATTCGCATGCAGGTACATGTATATGCAACAACATTGGTTGTTCTAAACTTTTACACAGCTACATTTTCTAACACTTGATGCAGCATACCAACAGAAGCACAGACACACAGCTGAATGTCTGGCAGATTAAGACATTCTTTAACAGTTTTTTTTACCACCGTGTATCACCAGTACAGCGGATATAGGTACTAACCAAGCGGGCACGATCGATTTTGAACTGACACGGCAAATCTTTTTGTTTTGTTTTATCAATATTCAATGTACATTTCTCAACATTTGAAATTCCTGCTCCCAAATAATTTTCGCATCGATTTTTTCTATTCATAAAACAACTTTGATATTCTAATTAGAACAATTAACTTGTTAATGTGCAAATAGTTGTGAATGTCAACACCAACTTTCAATTTCGATACAGTTGTTGATACATTTACATGTTTTATCTAAAGGAAACCTAGTACAGGGCAAAAGAAATAGTTACCAATCACAAACCTACCTATGATTATTCATTTTTTGAAACTTTTTGGGTAATAAACGAGTGTGAAAATAAAGTTTTTGTGTACGGTGTACAACAATTTATTAATTTAACTATGCACCGTACATAAGGATTTGTGTGGTCAGCTAAACACCGTACACAACGTTTCTTTCGGATAAAATATCGAAAAAAAACATGTATGAAAGATTTCAATGCCAATTATTGAAACAGGCAGCTATATTTATGACACACACACAGTGGCCTTCTATCAGAAAAAGAGTTGCAATGAATATACTAGAATATATCGGATGAGACGAGGGCCAACTTTTTCGACAAGTAATTGCACATGTTTTTAGTAATTGTTCTTGTTTTTGGAAAATAATGAGACATCTCTCATCATCAACCTACGACCAAATCATTTCTTAAAACAGCAACTATGTTTAGATTGAAGTACACATTGATATTATGTGAACAAAACAAAGATTTTCGTTACCGTGAAATATCAAAATCGCTCACACCCACTTGGTTAGTACCTATTTCCGCTGTACGATGATACACGGTGATTACATGTTACTTGACTTGAATCATATACCTATATATTCATATACTATATAGAACTACTAGCTTTGTGACTAATGTCCTTCATTGATTGATCATAAACATCTACAAAAATATATAATTTATATTATTTCTGTGAGTTTATGGCCGTTATGCCTAATAATGCAAGACAGAACAATAGCAGGGAATATGGATCTAATAGAAAATATTAAAGGGCGTATTATTGAGAAAGAAATCCTTATAAAGTTATACTGACGACCAGCGAGATACTACAAACACATGCAAATAGGCTCTCAGTTCATTTCTCAAATAATTTTTTAATCATCAGAATTTACTTTGTGTTTATTTCCCCCCGTTCAATCGCACTTTAGATGGCCGATATAAGCTTCAATTACTTCATATTTCCATGAGTATAGATGACTTCAAATGGAGTTATAGCTATTCAATGATAATTTTTGAAAAATATTCGTGTTTTTGCCGCCTATCCCGAAAATTGTAATACCTAGGGAGAAATTCTCTAGGCAATTATGATAATCGTTTTATACCTTAAACCTTAAAGGGGCATTAGCTACGAAATATAAACAAAAATTCAGACATGATTTTTTTTCAATCACCAATGAAAGGAACTACTGAAATAATAATTCGCTTGAAGCAGCCAGTTTGGTTCAACTTTGTCAAAATAAGCGAAGCAACATGGCTAATGAATAATTCACTTGCAAGTGAATAAGTCAACCTCATTGAATCCGTATTTATGTGACCTTCAATTTAACCCCTTAGTTGGAGGTGTGTTACGCTTGTATTAAGCTATTAAAAGGAAAACAATGTCAACTATAAAGTAAAACAAGGATGAATCATTTGGTTAAGTGATTCGATCCACACATAATCATTCTTATACGGGTAAAACAATGCTAAACATACTTTAAACTTCACAGACCTAGAAAAAATCAATTGCATGTGGTCGCTATCTATTTAAAGTTATATTAATGTGCATACCGGTTTATACGACCGTCGGCAGTCTTCAGAGGGCAACTTTGTGGTAGATTAGATGACGTATAGACAAAATACAACATATCACAATAAATGCTGATATGCATTATCGAGTCCATGCATTGTTAATTGTTTATTTTAGACTTTCTTGTTGTTTGGATATACGTTCTAGTAGTATGTTGTTAATCAAATATGAGAATTTGAGTCAGATAGGTGACCATGCATTTGAAATCGTATGTCCCTTTAAGTAGTTAATGTTCTGAAATGACGATTATTGGCTACTTTTTGTTTGTTTTCCCAATTATCCCAAAACTTATATCAGATTTTTCCAATCTAAGAAAATAACATAACTAATTGCAATAAGAATACTAGAATTAATTTCAAAAGGCATTGTTTAACCAGGTAAACGATTCAGACACTTATGAGCCTCTTGTTTTATAGAACTGTATTTATTTGCAGGTGTAGACAATGTTTCGTTGGATAATGTTTCTTGTAAGCTGGTTTTTATCTGTAAATGCGATAACATCATTGCAATGTCAATGTACATGTACCTCTCCTGACAACCCAGAGGAAAAATATGTTGCCACTATGGATAATAATACTTTTACCTTTAATGCTGTGAAAATGAATGAAGAAATCGCGCTAAATCGGACAGAGATGGTTAATCATAGAAAAGACAAAACTATAAAAGAACGGAGTGATAAAACAACTTACCAAACAATGAATACTTCTTCGCCACAAAATGTAAAACATCAACAATATAAACTTAATAATGTATGGGATGTAATAGGAAACCAACAGAACAAGAAAACCAACCTACAGAAAATGGGTAAGTCTGAAAACCAAAAGAAAGTAAGTTACAACGTGTGGGGACAATTAAAAACTGGTGTGAAAACAGGTGTTTTGCAACATGGCAAAAGTGTGAGAAAAGGACATATTAATCTAAACAATGATACCCCGCCCCATATGTACCAACCAGATTCCAAAAGTAGACAAAACTCTTTTGAAAGCATCCATCAACCAAAAGGGAATACCATGTACAGAAATAGTAATAATTGGATGCAACACAAAAATAGAAACAACAACATTTTGGAATTTCCAGCTTGGAAGCCATTTACAGCACAAAGAAGAACACCTTATGGCCAAACAGTTAACACAACTAGACATGAATTCAGACACGCCCAGTGGACCAATCAGGTTCAATCAACGAACGCAAATGATGTGGAAATAGAACCAGTGGAACGGGATGTCAGATAGACATTCTTACATATTTGTAGAACCTGAATGCTTCACAAGGATTTTTCACTAGTGTG
Source organism: Mytilus trossulus (assembly GCF_036588685.1). Classification (NCBI taxonomy): domain Eukaryota; kingdom Metazoa; phylum Mollusca; class Bivalvia; order Mytilida; family Mytilidae; genus Mytilus; species Mytilus trossulus. Next base: position 891,809 of record NW_026963340.1, on the reverse strand, counting down.
GATCTAGCCGGCGTTAATATTCATGAGGCTAGCCGTCAATAATATTCATGAGATCAAAACCGCGTTCGATGAAATGTTTTGGGTAGTAATTAGATTGTGACAATAAAATACATTTTGCTGTCAATATCCATTATGGTTATGCTATTAATAGCAATCTAAAGTAATTAAGAAATATTAAGCCAATAGGTGTCTTCTGCAAGGTTCGCCTTCATTTAAAATGAAAGTAAATGAAAAGTTTAATTGCATTACCTCACACAACACAAAACAATTATGATCATTTAAATGTTGTTATTATTGAATCAATGTAAACTTTAGTAATTAAAACAAGATGATTAAATATAGGGTAATTAAATGGAATTAATTGTCATATGGGCATTCCATAATCTGTTCGTTGTCTACAAATATAGTCCAATTCTAAAACTAAAATATACAATACATATGATAGTATCACACAATTAAAAAGATCAGAAAAACAAGAAACATAGATAATTGAAGACATATAATAAACAGAAAAATAGAAACTGTAAATTACTATTTAAATGACATAATTCTTCAAAATTACGGAGATCAATAAGAGTCTTTAATCTCATAATTACCAGTCCATATTATTGCCTCTAAAATGGCCCATAGCACTTATGCCCTAGACCCGTACGAGTTAGTCAGAAAAGGATAAGGGGGGGGGGGGTACCCTGGTATATCACAAATTCGAACTGAACTATTGCCGGCTGGCCAAACTAAGAGATTCTCCACATCGACCATTATACCAGAGGTAGAGGTTGGTATTGCCTCTAAAATGGCCCATAGCACTTATGCCCTAGACCCGTACGAGTTAGTCAGAAAAGGATAAGGGGGGGATACCCTGGTATATCACAAATTCGAACTGAACTATTGCCGGCTGGCCAAACTAAGAGATTCTCCACATCGACCATTATACCAGAGGTAGAGGTTGGTATTGCCTCTAAAATGGCCCATAGCACTTATGCCCTAGACCCGTACGAGTTAGTCAGAAAAGGATAAGGGGGATACCCTGGTATATCACAAATTCGAACTGAACTATTGCCGGCTGGCCAAACTAAGAGATTCTCCACATCGACCATTATACCAGATGTAGAGGTTGGTATTGCCTCTAAAATGGCTCATAGCACTTATGCCCTAGACCCGTACGAGTTAGTCAGAAAAGGATAAGGGGGGGGGGGGGTACCCTGGTATATCACAAATTCGAACTGAACTATTGCCGGCTGGCCAAACTAAGAGATTCTCCACATCGACCATTATACCAGAGGTAGAGGTTGGTATTGCCTCTAAAATGGCCCACAGCACTTATGCCCTAGACCCGTACGAGTTAGTCAGAAAAGGATAAGGGGGCTAAAAGATTCTCAACATTGACCATTATACCAGAGGTAGAGGTTGGTATTGCCTCTAAAATGGCCCATAGCACTTATGCCCTAGACCCGTACGAGTTAGTCAAAAAAGGATAAGGGGGGGATACCCTGGTATATCACAAATTCGAACTGAACTATTGCCGGCTGGCCAAACTAAGAGATTCTCCACATCGACCATTATACCAGAGGTAGAGGTTGGTATTGCCTCTAAAATGGCCCATAGCACTTATGCCCTAGACCCGTACGAGTTAGTCAGAAAAGGATAAGGGGGGGATACCCTGGTATATCACAAATTCGAACTGAACTATTGCCGGCTGGCCAAACTAAGCGATTCTCCACATCGACCATTATACCAGAGGTAGAGGTTGGTATTGCCTCTAAAATGGCCCATAGCACTTATGCCCTAGACCCGTACGAGTTAGTCAGAAAAGGATAAGGGGGGGATACCCTGGTATATCACAAATTCGAACTGAACTATTGCCGGCTGGCCAAACTAAGAGATTCTCCACATCGACCATTATACCAGAGGTAGAGGTTGGTATTGCCTCTAAAATGGCCCATAGCACTTATGCCCTAGACCCGTACGAGTTAGTCAGAAAAGGATAAGGGGGGATACCCTGGTATATCACAAATTCGAACTGAACTATTGCCGGCTGGCCAAACTAAGAGATTCTCCACATCGACGTTATACCAGAGGTAGAGGTTGGTATTGCCTCTAAAATGGCCCATAGCACTTATGCCCTAGACCCGTACGAGTTAGTCAGAAAAGGATAAGGGGGGGGGGGGGTACCCTGGTATATCACAAATTCGAACTGAACTATTGCCGGCTGGCCAAACTAAGAGATTCTCCACATCGACCATTATACCAGAGGTAGAGGTTGGTATTGCCTCTAAAATGGCCCATAGCACTTATGCCCTAGACCCGTACGAGTTAGTCAGAAAAGGATAAGGGGGGGATACCCTGGTATATCACAAATTCGAACTGAACTATTGCCGGCTGGCCAAACTAAGAGATTCTCCACATCGACCATTATACCAGAGGTAGAGGTTGGTATTGCCTCTAAAATGGCCCATAGCACTTATGCCCTAGACCCGTACGAGTTAGTCAGAAAAGGATAAGGGGGATACCCTGGTATATCACAAATTCGAACTGAACTATTGCCGGCTGGCCAAACTAAGAGATTCTCCACATCGACCATTATACCAGATGTAGAGGTTGGTATTGCCTCTAAAATGGCTCATAGCACTTATGCCCTAGACCCGTACGAGTTAGTCAGAAAAGGATAAGGGGGGGATACCCTGGTATATCACAAATTCGAACTGAACTATTGCCGGCTGGCCAAACTAAGAGATTCTCCACATCGACCATTATACCAGAGGTAGAGGTTGGTATTGCCTCTAAAATGGCCCACAGCACTTATGCCCTAGACCCGTACGAGTTAGTCAGAAAAGGATAAGGGGGCTAAAAGATTCTCAACATTGACCATTATACCAGAGGTAGAGGTTGGTATTGCCTCTAAAATGGCCCATAGCACTTATGCCCTAGACCCGTACGAGTTAGTCAAAAAAGGATAAGGGGGGGATACCCTGGTATATCACAAATTCGAACTGAACTATTGCCGGCTGGCCAAACTAAGAGATTCTCCACATCGACCATTATACCAGAGGTAGAGGTTGGTATTGCCTCTAAAATGGCCCATAGCACTTATGCCCTAGACCCGTACGAGTTAGTCAGAAAAGGATAAGGGGGGGATACCCTGGTATATCACAAATTCGAACTGAACTATTGCCGGCTGGCCAAACTAAGCGATACTCCACATCGACCATTATACCAGAGGTAGAGGTTGGTATTGCCTCTAAAATGGCCCATAGCACTTATGCCCTAGACCCGTACGAGTTAGTCAGAAAAGGATAAGGGGGGGATACCCTGGTATATCACAAATTCGAACTGAACTATTGCCGGCTGGCCAAACTAAGAGATTCTCCACATCGACCATTATACCAGAGGTAGAGGTTGGTATTGCCTCTAAAATGGCCCATAGCACTTATGCCCTAGACCCGTACGAGTTAGTCAGAAAAGGATAAGGGGGGATACCCTGGTATATCACAAATTCGAACTGAACTATTGCCGGCTGGCCAAACTAAGAGATTCTCCACATCGACGTTATACCAGAGGTAGAGGTTGGTATTGCCTCTAAAATGGCCCATAGCACTTATGCCCTAGACCCGTACGAGTTAGTCAGAAAAGGATAAGGGGGGGATACCCTGGTATATCACAAATTCGAACTGAACTATTGCCGGCTGGCCAAACTAAGAGATTCTCCACATCGACCATTATACCAGAGGTAGAGGTTGGTATTGCCTCTAAAATGGCCCATAGCACTTATGCCCTAGACCCGTACGAGTTAGTCAGAAAAGGATAAGGGGGGATACCCTGGTATATCACAAATTCGAACTGAACTATTGCCGGCTGGCCAAACTAAGAGATTCTCCACATCGACCATTATACCAGAGGTAGAGGTTGGTATTGCCTCTAAAATGGCTCATAGCACTTATGCCCTAGACCCGTACGAGTTAGTCAGAAAAGGATAAGGGGGGGGGGGGTACCCTGGTATATCACAAATTCGAACTGAACTATTGCCGGCTGGCCAAACTAAGAGATTCTCCACATCGACCATTATACCAGAGGTAGAGGTTGGTATTGCCTCTAAAATGGCCCACAGCACTTATGCCCTAGACCCGTACGAGTTAGTCAGAAAAGGATAAGGGGGCTAAAAGATTCTCAACATTGACCATTATACCAGAGGTAGAGGTTGGTATTGCCTCTAAAATGGCCCATAGCACTTATGCCCTAGACCCGTACGAGTTAGTCAAAAAAGGATAAGGGGGGATACCCTGGTATATCACAAATTCGAACTGAACTATTGCCGGCTGGCCAAACTAAGAGATTCTCCACATCGACCATTATACCAGAGGTAGAGGTTGGTATTGCCTCTAAAATGGCCCATAGCACTTATGCCCTAGACCCGTACGAGTTAGTCAGAAAAGGATAAGGGGGGGATACCCTGGTATATCACAAATTCGAACTGAACTATTGCCGGCTGGCCAAACTAAGCGATTCTCCACATCGACCATTATACCAGTGGTAGAGGTTGGTTTTGCCTCTAAAATGGCCCATAGCACTTATGCCCTAGACCCGTACGAGTTAGTCAGAAAAGGATAAGGGGGGGATACCCTGGTATATCACAAATTCGAACTGAACTATTGCCGGCTGGCCAAACTAAGAGATTCTCCACATCGACCATTATACCAGAGGTAGAGGTTGGTATTGCCTCTAAAATGGCCCATAGCACTTATGCCCTAGACCCGTACGAGTTAGTCAGAAAAGGATAAGGGGGGATACCCTGGTATATCACAAATTCGAACTGAACTATTGCCGGCTGGCCAAACTAAGAGATTCTCCACATCGACGTTATACCAGAGGTAGAGGTTGGTATTGCCTCTAAAATGGCCCATAGCACTTATGCCCTAGACCCGTACGAGTTAGTCAGAAAAGGATAAGGGGGGGATACCCTGGTATGTCACAAATTCGAACTGAACTATTGCCGGCTGGCCAAACTAAGAGATTCTCCACATCGACCATTATACCAGAGGTAGAGGTTGGTATTGCCTCTAAAATGGCCCATAGCACTTATGCCCTAGACCCGTACGAGTTAGTCAGAAAAGGATAAGGGGGGATACCCTGGTATATCACAAATTCGAACTGAACTATTGCCGGCTGGCCAAACTAAGAGATTCTCCACATCGACCATTATACCAGAGGTAGAGGTTGGTATTGCCTCTAAAATGGCTCATAGCACTTATGCCCTAGACCCGTACGAGTTAGTCAGAAAAGGATAAGGGGGGGGGGGTACCCTGGTATATCACAAATTCGAACTGAACTATTGCCGGCTGGCCAAACTAAGAGATTCTCCACATCGACCATTATACCAGAGGTAGAGGTTGGTATTGCCTCTAAAATGGCCCACAGCACTTATGCCCTAGACCCGTACGAGTTAGTCAGAAAAGGATAAGGGGGCTAAAAGATTCTCAACATTGACCATTATACCAGAGGTAGAGGTTGGTATTGCCTCTAAAATGGCCCATAGCACTTATGCCCTAGACCCGTACGAGTTAGTCAAAAAAGGATAAGGGGGGGATACCCTGGTATATCACAAATTCGAACTGAACTATTGCCGGCTGGCCAAACTAAGAGATTCTCCACATCGACCATTATACCAGAGGTAGAGGTTGGTATTGCCTCTAAAATGGCCCATAGCACTTATGCCCTAGACCCGTACGAGTTAGTCAGAAAAGGATAAGGGGGGATACCCTGGTATATCACAAATTCGAACTGAACTATTGCCGGCTGGCCAAACTAAGCGATTCTCCACATCGACCATTATACCAGAGGTAGAGGTTGGTATTGCCTCTAAAATGGCCCATAGCACTTATGCCCTAGACCCGTACGAGTAAGTCAGAAAAGGATAAGGGGGGGATACCCTGGTATATCACAAATTCGAACTGAACTATTGCCGGCTGGCCAAACTAAGAGATTCTCCACATCGACCATTATACCAGAGGTAGAGGTTGGTATTGCCTCTAAAATGGCCCATAGCACTTATGCCCTAGACCCGTACGAGTTAGTCAGAAAAGGATAAGGGGGGATACCCTGGTATATCACAAATTCGAACTGAACTATTGCCGGCTGGCCAAACTAAGAGATTCTCCACATCGACGTTATACCAGAGGTAGAGGTTGGTATTGCCTCTAAAATGGCCCATAGCACTTATGCCCTAGACCCGTACGAGTTAGTCAGAAAAGGATAAGGGGGGGATACCCTGGTATATCACAAATTCGAACTGAACTATTGCCGGCTGGCCAAACTAAGAGATTCTCCACATCGACCATTATACCAGAGGTAGAGGTTGGTATTGCCTCTAAAATGGCCCATAGCACTTATGCCCTAGACCCGTACGAGTTAGTCAGAAAAGGATAAGGGGGGATACCCTGGTATATCACAAATTCGAACTGAACTATTGCCGGCTGGCCAAACTAAGAGATTCTCCACATCGACCATTATACCAGAGGTAGAGGTTGGTATTGCCTCTAAAATGGCTCATAGCACTTATGCCCTAGACCCGTACGAGTTAGTCAGAAAAGGATAAGGGGGGGGGGGTACCCTGGTATATCACCAATTCGAACTGAACTATTGCCGGCTGGCCAAACTAAGAGATTCTCCACATCGACCATTATACCAGAGGTAGAGGTTGGTATTGCCTCTAAAATGGCCCACAGCACTTATGCCCTAGACCCGTACGAGTTAGTCAGAAAAGGATAAGGGGGCTAAAAGATTCTCAACATTGACCATTATACCAGAGGTAGAGGTTGGTATTGCCTCTAAAATGGCCCATAGCACTTATGCCCTAGACCCGTACGAGTTAGTCAAAAAAGGATAAGGGGGGGATACCCTGGTATATCACAAATTCGAACTGAACTATTGCCGGCTGGCCAAACTAAGAGATTCTCCACATCGACCATTATACCAGAGGTAGAGGTTGGTATTGCCTCTAAAATGGCCCATAGCACTTATGCCCTAGACCCGTACGAGTTAGTCAGAAAAGGATAAGGGGGGGATACCCTGGTATATCACAAATTCGAACTGAACTATTGCCGGCTGGCCAAACTAAGCGATTCTCCACATCGACCATTATACCAGAGGTAGAGGTTGGTATTGCCTCTAAAATGGCCCATAGCACTTATGCCCTAGACCCGTACGAGTTAGTCAGAAAAGGATAAGGGGGGGATACCCTGGTATATCACAAATTCGAACTGAACTATTGCCGGCTGGCCAAACTAAGAGATTCTCCACATCGACCATTATACCAGAGGTAGAGGTTGGTATTGCCTCTAAAATGGCCCATAGCACTTATGCCCTAGACCCGTACGAGTTAGTCAGAAAAGGATAAGGGGGGATACCCTGGTATATCACAAATTCGAACTGAACTATTGCCGGCTGGCCAAACTAAGAGATTCTCCACATCGACCATTATACCAGAGGTAGAGGTTGGTATTGCCTCTAAAATGGCCCATAGCACTTATGCCCTAGACCCGTACGAGTTAGTCAGAAAAGGATAAGGGGGGGATACCCTGGTATATCACAAATTCGAACTGAACTATTGCCGGCTGGCCAAACTAAGAGATTCTCCACATCGACCATTATACCAGAGGTAGAGGTTGGTATTGCCTCTAAAATGGCTCATAGCACTTATGCCCTAGACCCGTACGAGTTAGTCAGAAAAGGATAAGGGGGGGGGGGGGTACCCTGGTATATCACAAATTCGAACTGAACTATTGCCGGCTGGCCAAACTAAGAGATTCTCCACATCGACCATTATACCAGAGGTAGAGGTTGGTATTGCCTCTAAAATGGCCCATAGCACTTATGCCCTAGACCCGTACGAGTTAGTCAGAAAAGGATAAGGGGGATACCCTGGTATATCACAAATTCGAACTGAACTATTGCCGGCTGGCCAAACTAAGAGATTCTCCACATCGACCATTATACCAGAGGTAGAGGTTGGTATTGCCTCTAAAATGGCTCATAGCACTTATGCCCTAGACCCGTACGAGTTAGTCAGAAAAGGATAAGGGGGGGGGGGGGGTACCCTGGTATATCACAAATTCGAACTGAACTATTGCCGGCTGGCCAAACTAAGAGATTCTCCACATCGACCATTATACCAGAGGTAGAGGTTGGTATTGCCTCTAAAATGGCCCACAGCACTTATGCCCTAGACCCGTACGAGTTAGTCAGAAAAGGATAAGGGGGCTAAAAGATTCTCAACATTGACCATTATACCAGAGGTAGAGGTTGGTATTGCCTCTAAAATGGCCCATAGCACTTATGCCCTAGACCCGTACGAGTTAGTCAAAAAAGGATAAGGGGGGGATACCCTGGTATATCACAAATTCGAACTGAACTATTGCCGGCTGGCCAAACTAAGAGATTCTCCACATCGACCATTATACCAGAGGTAGAGGTTGGTATTGCCTCTAAAATGGCCCATAGCACTTATGCCCTAGACCCGTACGAGTTAGTCAGAAAAGGATAAGGGGGGGATACCCTGGTATATCACAAATTCGAACTGAACTATTGCCGGCTGGCCAAACTAAGCGATTCTCCACATCGACCATTATACCAGAGGTAGAGGTTGGTATTGCCTCTAAAATGGCCCATAGCACTTATGCCCTAGACCCGTACGAGTTAGTCAGAAAAGGATAAGGGGGGGATACCCTGGTATATCACAAATTCGAACTGAACTATTGCCGGCTGGCCAAACTAAGAGATTCTCCACATCGACCATTATACCAGAGGTAGAGGTTGGTATTGCCTCTAAAATGGCCCATAGCACTTATGCCCTAGACCCGTACGAGTTAGTCAGAAAAGGATAAGGGGGGATACCCTGGTATATCACAAATTCGAACTGAACTATTGCCGGCTGGCCAAACTAAGAGATTCTCCACATCGACCATTATACCAGAGGTAGAGGTTGGTATTGCCTCTAAAATGGCCCATAGCACTTATGCCCTAGACCCGTACGAGTTAGTCAGAAAAGGATAAGGGGGGGATACCCTGGTATATCACAAATTCGAACTGAACTATTGCCGGCTGGCCAAACTAAGAGATTCTCCACATCGACCATTATACCAGAGGTAGAGGTTGGTATTGCCTCTAAAATGGCCCATAGCACTTATGCCCTAGACCCGTACGAGTTAGTCAGAAAAGGATAAGGGGGGGGGGGGGGTACCCTGGTATATCACAAATTCGAACTGAACTATTGCCGGCTGGCCAAACTAAGAGATTCTCCACATCGACCATTATACCAGAGGTAGAGGTTGGTATTGCCTCTAACATGGCCCATAGCACTTATGCCCTAGACCCGTACGAGTTAGTCAGAAAAGGATAAGGGGGGATACCCTGGTATATCACAAATTCGAACTGAACTATTGCCGGCTGGCCAAACTAAGAGATTCTCCACATCGACCATTATACCAGAGGTAGAGGTTGGTATTGCCTCTAAAATGGCTCATAGCACTTATGCCCTAGACCCGTACGAGTTAGTCAGAAAAGGATAGGGGGGGGGGGGGTACCCTGGTATATCACAAATTCGAACTGAACTATTGCCGGCTGGCCAAACTAAGAGATTCTCCACATCGACCATTATACCAGAGGTAGAGGTTGGTATTGCCTCTAAAATGGCCCACAGCACTTATGCCCTAGACCCGTACGAGTTAGTCAGAAAAGGATAAGGGGGCTAAAAGATTCTCAACATTGACCATTATACCAGAGGTAGAGGTTGGTATTGCCTCTAAAATGGCCCATAGCACTTATGCCCTAGACCCGTACGAGTTAGTCAAAAAAGGATAAGGGGGGGATACCCTGGTATATCACAAATTCGAACTGAACTATTGCCGGCTGGCCAAACTAAGAGATTCTCCACATCGACCATTATACCAGAGGTAGAGGTTGGTATTGCCTCTAAAATGGCCCATAGCACTTATGCCCTAGACCCGTACGAGTTAGTCAGAAAAGGATAAGGGGGGGATACCCTGGTATATCACAAATTCGAACTGAACTATTGCCGGCTGGCCAAACTAAGCGATTCTCCACATCGACCATTATACCAGAGGTAGAGGTTGGTATTGCCTCTAAAATGGCCCATAGCACTTATGCCCTAGACCCGTACGAGTTAGTCAGAAAAGGATAAGGGGGGGATACCCTGGTATATCACAAATTCGAACTGAACTATTGCCGGCTGGCCAAACTAAGAGATTCTCCACATCGTCCATTATACCAGAGGTAGAGGTTGGTATTGCCTCTAAAATGGCCCATAGCACTTATGCCCTAGACCCGTACGAGTTAGTCAGAAAAGGATAAGGGGGGATACCCTGGTATATCACAAATTCGAACTGAACTATTGCCGGCTGGCCAAACTAAGAGATTCTCCACATCGACCATTATACCAGAGGTAGAGGTTGGTATTGCCTCTAAAATGGCCCATAGCACTTATGCCCTAGACCCGTACGAGTTAGTCAGAAAAGGATAAGGGGGGGATACCCTGGTATATCACAAATTCGAACTGAACTATTGCCGGCTGGCCAAACTAAGAGATTCTCCACATCGACCATTATACCAGAGGTAGAGGTTGGTATTGCCTCTAAAATGGCCCATAGCACTTATGCCCTAGACCCGTACGAGTTAGTCAGAAAAGGATAAGGGGGGGGATACCCTGGTATATCACAAATTCGAACTGAACTATTGCCGGCTGGCCAAACTAAGAGATTCTCCACATCGACCATTATACCAGAGGTAGAGGTTGGTATTGCCTCTAAAATGGCCCATAGCACTTATGCCCTAGACCCGTACGAGTTAGTCAGAAAAGGATAAGGGGGGATACCCTGGTATATCACAAATTCGAACTGAACTATTGCCGGCTGGCCAAACTAAGAGATTCTCCACATTGACCATTATACCAGAGGTAGAGGTTGGTATTGCCTCTAAAATGGCCCATAGCACTTATGCCCTAGACCCGTACGAGTTAGTCAGAAAAGGATAAGGGGGGGATACCCTGGTATATCACAAATTCGATCTGAACTATTGCCGGCTGGCCAAACTAAGAGATTCTCCACATCGACCATTATACCAGAGGTAGAGGTTGGTATTGCCTCTAAAATGGCCCATAGCACTTATGCTGTAGACCCGTACGAGTTAGTCAAAAAAGGATAAGGGGGGGGATACCCTGGTATATCACAAATTCGAAAATGAACTATTGTCGGCTGGCCAAACAAAGAGATTCTCCACATGGGCAATGATACCAGAGGAAGAGGTACTTATTGCCTTTAAAATGGCCCATAGCACTTATGCCCTAGACCCGTACGACTTTGTCGGTAAAAGGTTTAAATTGGAGATATGGTATCCGGCTGGCAAAACTAAGATATTCCTTCTATGTGCCATTTTTGCAGAGGTAGAGGTAGTTATTGCCTTGAAAATTGTCCATGTCAGTAATACCCTTGAGCCGTACGAGTCAGCAAGCGCTTAGGAGGTACCCTTGTGTATCACGAAGCCGAAATCAACTATTACTGGATGGCCAAACTAAGAAATTCTCCCAATGGGCAATTATACGAGTGGTGGAGGTATTAATTGTATTCAAAATGTCCTTTTTCAATAATGTCCCAGACCCGTAGGAATTTGTCATCATAAGGTTAGCTTATTTGGGAAATGACAGAAAACACAATTGAATCCATGAAAAAGTCTCTTTTTTTTTTTAATTTTTATCTATTAAAGAAATAAATTGTACCTTGCATTTAACACAAGAGATCCCTATTTCTGAACATAAAGTCATATATCATACATTACAAGTCATTTGCATGTAGCATGCACTATAACAACACAAATAATGAAATTACGTTTTGCAAAAAAGTCAGGTATTGAATATAAATACCACTTTAATAGTAATTTGAAATGACACAAGGAAAAAGCTGAGATATATCTGATATACAATTTTTTTTTCGATGTGTTTAATAACAGTTTTGGACATACAAGTGTTGTGCAGCAACCTGTATCAGATTGCATCAAAGCCATAAGGTATATTAAGAAATAATACAAATGCAAAATTTCTACACATGACAACACAATTGCACGTAAAGAGAGATATTGCCATCAATAAAAGCATAAAACAAAATTAATCACAATAAATCACAGTTAAAAATCAATTGTTCAAAGAGCAATCGAAGGTCTTTCCACCAATGATATGACAAATATTAAAATTGAGTTTGGTACTGTATGTCCATCAAAGTGCCATATGATAGCTTATTGTAAGCTGATTGAAAATATGATTTCTATACACTTTTGTTCGAAAGAAGGGACATAATTTGGTACTTCCTGTTTGAAAATATCACTCTTATTAGTACTTCACAATTTGCTTGACACTGATTCCTAAAAATATGATTCTTTATACTTTCACATTAAACGATTTAAAAAAGTCACTACAGGATAGCACAAGGTCATTTACGGTATACATATAGCTTGCAACCCTAATACAAAAGTCCTCTAGTTTATCATGTATAAAATAAGAAAAAGTCTAAATCTAAAACGTCAAAATAAAATAGGACTTTTACCGCATTTTTAGGGTCATTAACCTAGGCCCTATAATCGAAAAAAACAACCTTAGGTGCTTATCACATATAGCAAATGAGTTGTATTACCATTTGGAGGATTTCAAACTTAACAGAGAGAACCTGTCATTTAATGTCAACATACCCTGTTAACCACAATGTAGGTGTTATGAAATTTCGCAATTACAATTTAGCAAAATATGTCGTTGAAATCTCATAAGGCTTTCAAAAAGAAATGAAAAAAGGTAAAAACTAGAATTAAGAACATGACTTTTTACTTTGACGCTGACCTAATTTTCTATTGAATGGACCTTCGACCTCCAATCAAAATGACATGGGTCTCTGTCACTTATGTTTTACAAGTAACATACACATTTTACTAATTTCAGAAACAAAAGGCGAATTAACCCCAATAAAGGAGATTATTTGCCGCTTCTGTCAAATTATTTATAAGATCATGAGGATACAAATGTCAAATTATTTAGATAGCATTTTCGAAAAAACAGTGTTTAGGGAGATATTAATTATGATATGTGAATCACATGTTATTGCAAAAGAAAAACAACAACACAAGTACGATTACGAAAGAATCATTTGACAAGTAATGTAACGAAATACAGAACACTTATGATATTAAATGAGATCTTAAAAAAAATCGCAATACATGTTTTGGGTAAAGTAGTCAGAATTTAAGAAAAAAAAATCAAAGCATCACAATTGATAAACATTCCCTGCTTATAATTAATTTTTGTTACAATTTTACATAAACCTAAAATATAATGTATTACAAGTCTGGTCTATTGCATAATATGCATTACTAAATATTTACCATTGTATTAACATGTTAATGGATCATACAAAACTGAAATATGCCTTTAACATTTTTTGTCTTCATTTTACATGCATATTTTACAAAGATATCATATGTTATTCATAACAAAGTAATACTAGTAAAATGATAACAAAAAGTACAAAAGAGAAAGTACAAAAAGTCACGAAGAAAAAGGCATTCAGGATAAATGATTTTAAATTTTTTTATAAGAAAATGTGACAGAAATTGCTTTGAAGTGAGTTCAGAAATATTTATCACACTGCAACACTTATGTTTACGAAAAGAGATACTATAATACATTCTTCATTCATGAAATCGAACAAAAAGGACATCAGGACATGCAATCTTGTTTATATATTGAATACATGCCAAATAATACTTTAGCCATATGTGTCGGTGTCATCTTTGTAATTCTATGAATGCAATATAAATATAGGAAGATGTGATGTGAGTGCCAATGAGACAACTCTCCATCCAAATAACAATTTATTTCACAAGTAAACCATTATAGGTTAAAGTACGGCCTTCAATATAACTACGTTTTGAATTGAGCAGGTTGTTTAACCAGAAAACAAACAAAGGGTAACAATCTGCTCTCCTCTCGACTGCGTATTATGATATATGTTTTCCCCATTTTTGTCTTTACAGTTTTAGATTGAAAGTTATTAAATATGAAGTTCACGAGGTTATCTACATAACCCGTATTACAAAAATATAAATAGTACAGCAAGATGTTTCTTTATTATTTTGATAGTCTATGAAATATCATGAGGCCAAGATGTAAGCCTTAAACATTGTCTGTAACATTATTAATCATCAATGAATAAAACAATGGCTTCTTTTTGAGTCATCAGATACCGTATTTATTTCTCTTGTATTGGTAAATTTAAATCTAGCACTTTCAAGTGAAGCATAATAAAGTTTTATATTCACTGTCACATCTTGAATTGTATCAAAATCATAGAAATCCATCTGCCAAAAAACCTAGTAACTTATTCTCTATTTTATCATTCTAAATCAGATATGGACAACATGGTCTGCATTTTCTGTCTTGCCTGTCTTGCTATGTTGACTTCAGTCTTGATGTATTCATAGGTTGAAATTTCTGTTGATATGCAAATTTCGTTCACTATTTTCTTCTCCATTTTCAGCCGCCGGCATAAAACCTCCAACAAAACCTCTTTTGTCAAAACGTTTTCTATATACCATAGAGTATAGTTCATATTGATCTTCAAACATAAGTTGAGTTTTTCTGCGTCAGGAAACACACTACAGTTTTGGAATTTAGTTAATTGCCTTTTACTAATAAAGTATCTTTTCTGCAAGTGAAGCATTAGTAGCCGAAATTCCTCTCCTGGGATGTATAGCTCTCCAAATCCATCTAAAACTTTCACTTTTATTGCCATAGGATCTTTCAGAAAGCTGATATGTCGATCAATGACGGAACTTGTGCATATGCTATAAACAATACTGTCTAGGTCATCTATTCTTATTATGTCTTTAATTCCAAATGGTTTATCTTCGTTTTGTTTGTAAAATTCATCTACCACTTCTTTCAGGACTAAATGTCTTACTCTTGTGCTGTCAATAGACCCTTCAAAGAATGCCTGTTCAACGAACATTTTTCCATACAAGCATATGAACGCTCCACATGAAGTGGTGTCTTTCTGTTTTGGGTATAATCCAGTTGTCATGACATCATATACCCGCCATGTGTCTGTCATAATTGTTGCTGTTTCAGCGGTAAAACGGAAGGTCAAATATTCATCAAGATTGTCTACTACAGCTTTCAAAACTTCGTTTCCAAGTGGATCGAAATAATACATGGTCTTATCACTTGGACATATAACGACCAAAATCCAGTGGCTATTGTTGACATTCACTGGAGTTATAATGTATGATTTTTCATACACGTTTTCCTTTGTTTTCAAAGTAAGGAAATTTTTGTGTTCTGCATTGCAGGAATACCATGACGATTTGACAAAGAAGCAGTTAGGATTGGTTGATTTTATAGAAGAAAAAAAAGCATCAATATTCAAATCTGTCAATTGGGTTCCCATGAATTTAGAAACTTGATCTTTGGTCAACTGTAAATTGCCAATATTTATTGGTATGTCGAAATGATTCAATAAATCGATGTCCTGCTTCGATATATATGTTTGAAACTGTGTCATATCCTTTTGAAATTGATCTGTGATATTGTGTAACCGGTAGTTTTCTTTGAATGTGAGGTTGGTGACATCTAAAAATGTAATACAAGATTCTGATGGTTGTCTTGATTCATTGAAAGAGATATGAAAGTTGTTTTCGTTGAAAACTTCAACTTTGCCGGAATCTTTTACCGTTGCGTATAACTTCTCGTTATTTACATTTTCATGAACCATAAATACAGCATCAGATGTAAGGCAAGCTTTCCATTCGACTTGGATTGATTTCAGCTGTTGATAGAAGGTGCAATTAGTAAGGTAGGTTGTGACTTCGTCCGGAAATAAACTATTCTGTAATATGATGGTATGTCCAAGCTTTGTTATAACAGTGACTTTTGAGTAAGTACTAGCATTGCATGAGGGACACTGAGTGGATGGTGCATTCCATTTGCTTAATATTTCTTTTTCAAAGAGCACGGAATGGATAATCTGTGCTTCCTGCTTCCCACATGTGGAACATTTACTACTCTGTAAGTAAGAGATTCCGAAGCTGTTAGATAGAAATATTTCATTTTCTCCAAGTATATATTCTAGGACCTTTGGAAGCAAGAGACTGGCTGTTTCCGTCCCATACGCCGTTGAGTGACCTAAAGTATGTATACCTTCAGAAAGAATTGTTAACGCTTGTTGTGAATGCAACACACATGTATCGGTAAATTTTATAGATTTCAAAAGGTCTATGGTTTTTCTTTTTCTCACACTCAGCATTTCTGAATTCAGGTATTTTTCAATAGCTATCAATAGGCCCTGGGATGAAAGAAGACAAACAATGATTTGATGAAGCATTACGGGATAAAAATCGCACATTGGAATTTCTTCATACCGCAAGATATAGCTGTCACTTGCATATGCATTATCATGACTTATATCTAAAATATTGTCATTTATTATGATTTGAGATGGTCCTTCTGTGTTTAAATATGTGTAGTGTCCAAGTGCTGGAGAGTTCCCATGATGAATAACTATTCCCTTCAACCGGTAGACCTTGTCGTCGTTCGAATCAATATATCTGGAGAGATTGATCCGTGGATCTACAATAATTGGTGTTCTGACTTTCTCTACTCTATTACTTTTGTACATATATCGAACGAGAGTAATGATCAGGTCTGGAGGACAGTGTAATAGACGAAAACTTCTCCAAATTTCTGATTCCTCACAGCAAGCATCTTCTGTCATATTCATCTTTACCTTTTCATCAGAAAAGTAGTCATCAAGGAGATCCTAAATTTAAAGATAGAGCCACATTATCATAAATAATGTTAATGAGATAATAAATTGTAAACGCATGAACACAAAAGGAGAAAACATGAGTGTCATGAAAGACTGCTGTTGTTCACCTATAATATCAGTTCAAGGCTTTTGAATCATATGTAGATTTTGCAATTGGTGAACAATTTTGACCTTTACACTTGTATTTCTATTATAGCTTTAGGCCCAGTTCTCTATGTCTGAAGATTACTTGACAGGAAGACCTTAATCTGGTGAACAATTTAGTCTATTCCAGATTTGGTCTAAATGCTTCCTGTTTAGGTAGCAATACACAGTTAGGAAAACAACTTAAAATTGACACTCATGATTTTTAAACACCCTCTTTCCCATCCTGTCTAACATAGAAGTCTTTATTTGTGTGTTATGCATGTATATACTTGTAGAAAGAAAATCTTCCATAGATTTGATTTCTAATGGTCATAAGGGTGAAATATAATCCCTTTTGGGTGTAACCATGGCAACAATCTGCATTTCTTAGATATAAAATAGAGCAAAAAAGGGGGGTGAACATGTCACAAAGGTCTCCAAAATTTAGTCTAAAGGAAAATTTCAATGAATTACAGTGATACCTTTCCTGAATCCATAGGTTTATATCTATCAAGTGGTCAAAACAAAATTATATGCTTTCCTGCTCGTTTTCCCATAAAATTGAATTGAAAAGATCGAGCGCAAAATCTTTGTTGATAAACACTACAATAATTTATGGACCTATGAACGGTACGGATAGGAAAATACGGACTGTCAATCATGGAAATGGCCTATAAAACATGTTAAAATCAATCTAAATGTTCATATAAACCTACTAAGAAGGCTATACTATTCTTCAATTATCTAAAAATCAATTTTATTGTACAAAAACTTTCATATTTCAAAAATTTACAGGGGCCATAATGCGAAACTAAACTTCTAACTGTGTATTGCTACCTTAGGCAGTAGGCCACGACGGCGACAGACGACGACGGAAAACGACAGCCGCTAAGTGATTGCATATGCTTACATGGCCCCATTGGCCAGGTGAGCTTATGATAATGCAAACATGTAGAAATTTATTTTGCATACTAATGAACGCACCAACTGCCATTTGTTTGGGCAATGGAAATAAATACACCTTACTTATTTTTTTTGAAAAAAGATTTCTGAAATGAGTCAAATACTGTTCGTTTAACGGTTTGGTTTGAAAAAGTGTCTGAATCTTTATTTTATAGCTAATATAAGAAAACATGTATTTGCCTACTTTGAAAGGCTGAATAGTGCTTATTCTCACTTCATATAGATTATTTTGTTCCAATCAAATTCAAAACTGACAGTAAGGGGAATGGTGAACGATCAACAATGACCACAAAACGTGAGCGAGGGAGGTGTGATGGGGAGTAAGTTAAATGGAGAACAATTTGATACGTAGAAATAAGTTACCCAATTGTTGTACACTGAAAACCAGGAGGTATCATATTTCTTGTACTATATCTTTTGAAAAAAACATGGAAAATGTTTCGGAGTGTTTTGTGTTGTACTCCTTTACATACAACCTCCTTACATAATTAATCGTGAATAAAAAAACAACATATATATAATAAAAGAAATAGTTTTGAAATTACTAATGGAAGTCAAACCTTGCATTTCCAACATTTATTTCATGAATAATAATCTATTACTACCTGGAGATTCATAATCATAATTATGAGAAATAGTAAAACATGTTCTTTGTTCAGGATGAGGACTTGAAATTCACATGATTCTACACGGGTCAGCAATTGAAAACAAAACATTACGACAAAAGAGGTCATTTCAGCTTTCTAAGAAGAAACATTCTAGCAGCACCTGCAGATAGTGTATAAATCTCCCAATTTATACGATATTTCTGTGGTTGCATTTCCTATCATGATTTCCTTAATGGAGGGTTGATGCTCATAGGCAGTTGTAAAACAAGAGTTTCAAATGGTGAATTTGAAATCATCACCTCGGAAATTTTATGGACGCCATCACAAGTTGGTGGACCGTTATGGAATAACCGTTTCACAAATGATATCGGATATGTTCTTTTTTCGTAACTTCAATCTCCTTCCCTTACATAAATGTGACCTACCGAGTAATACTATTTACCGGATTTTTTATTGCATAGCCAAAACGACGGGTACCACACGTGGAGCAAGGATTTGATTACCCTTCCGGAGCACCTGAGATCACCCCCAGTTTTGGGTGAGTTCGAATTGTTTGATTTTAGTTTTTCTATGTTGTGTCATGTGTACCCTTTTTTTTGTCTTCTTCATTTTCAGCAATAGCGTTGTCATTTCAGTTTCGATTTATGAGTTTGACTGTCTCTCTTGTATCTTTCGTCCATCCTTTGAATGAACATGACTAGACCCTTCATATCATATTAATACGGCTTTGTCATATAAAAAAAAATCAAATTTTGCCTGTCAAACATTCAGTCAGTAGTTATGTACTCTTCCGTTTCTATGCCATTATCTTTAAGAGGAATTCATACTGAACAATACTGATTCATCCGTCGAAATGAATACATGTTTTGAGTTTATACGCGTATTAAACGGAGATTAACAGTTATTAGAAAATCAGTTTTAAAGATTAGAACGGATAGTTCTGACTTCCACTACCATAATAGCAATATATAACGGTCGTCACCTGCACGGTAAGGTTGAAAGACACTTCATGAGCATCTGAGACACTTCAGATGTAATACCAGAAAATTGTTGTACATCACATCCGGTTGTATACGAAAATAGGCCTAAACATATTTCTTTGTATTTGACTGTTGTAGAAAATTAACCCTGCATTTCCAATTTTTCTGAATCATAAACATGTATGTGGGGTGTCTGAAAGATTCATTCTTTTTTATTTGATGGTCCTATTAAATAATTTGGAACGTTAAGGTTACATAGTTACCAAAACAGGTAACCAGTAAATAACAGTGTAAAAATTGGGTTGTTTACTTCCGGTGAGGGTTACTTTTTTATATGTAATGAAATGTAGTGTGAAATTTTTACTGTAGCACTGGAAAGGAATAAACTTTATACATGCAAAGTATTTCTACGGTTGAAATTGAGGTAAATACTGTTCTATTTTTTTTTAAAGTGCCTTTTTAACAAAGACTAATAGGGAAATATCTATGTTGGTATTACATCTCTACTGTTTTACAAAAATTAATTGTAACGTGATGCTGTTACGAAGTCTCCCAAACACAGCTCTCATATAGTTAGGCATTCCCATGGTCCCAAATTTCATTTGACTTGATATATTGTCACATACAAAAATATATCTGGTTAAGGGGTGGGGATCCAAACCATTTCCAATTTTTCATACAGAAGGGGGTGACACCATGGACTTAGCCGTATTTCATTTGCTTTGTATTGTTGTCTTTATATTTGATTTGATGTGTTTTATTGTTCCTTGCTAGAATATGTATGGGTTAAGGGTGTGGATCTCGACCTTTTATAAGATTATATCACATTTTCAATTTTAAAAGGGTGGGGAGGACCCCAGAGATCAACCCTATCTTTCATTTCATTTGTCTTCTTGCCTCATTCAAGAATATATATGGTTTAAGGTTGGGGATTAAGACCGTTAACAAGATGATTGCACGTTTTAAAATTGAAAAGGCGGTAATGAACCTTATTGTCCTGTAACCATTTCTGACGCCTAGGTGTCTCTATCACTTACCGTTTTAAGGTTATATTGTTAGACCCCAATGCACAAACAGCAGATTGATGGCTCCTCTAAATATGTTAGTTTAGCATTTTACAAAACCCTAGGTAAATCTGAAAACGCTGCGGACAAACTCATTTTTAATGTTGCGGAAGAAGAAGAATAATAAAAGCTAGGATTGCCATTGCAAACAATACCGGATGTCATCCTCCCCCTGAAACACAAAGCGGCAGCAATTTCAAAACAGTAGTGTATGCAGATATGTGAATATGTCTTTCTGTAAATTTTAAGTACATTTAAAGCATTTTAAAATACAATCAGATTATTATGCAGCCATTATTAAAATTTCAAAGTCAAAAGTCTTATATATACTAATCAGTTAAATATGATAACACGTTTTATAAAGTTCATAGTATTTTGATTTTTTTGGACAATTTTGAAGTTCAATATGGCAACGGTGGCCATTTTGGAAATTCCAAATTCAAAAGTCTTATCTTCACTTGCCAGTCAACAATCATATTAAGTGTCATCAATTTTGGAGCATTTGAAATGTTTGCTCCTGTATCCATGGTAACATAGTAGTTAAAAATCATGTTAAAATCATTCAAAACCTGTATACATTTGTATCGTTTCCATTGTAAAGGCATCAATTTTTTATGTTCTTAATATTGCAACCTGAAATTTTGTGTTCCTCATTATAATTAACTTTCGTCAAGATTGGTTACATTGGCTCCGAGGAAAACTGCCGGACAAAATAGGTGGAAGAATAATAGTAATACAGAAAAAGAAACAGAGAAAAAACAATATGTCACCCGCGATTGTCGATCGGGTGACATGACTTAAATTGCTATTGCAAGCAATAGCAGATGCCACCTTTACCCCATTTCCACTAAGCAGCAGCTATTTCAAAATTGTTTAACAGTCCATGCACATATAGCATGGCATTACATCTTTCTGTAAATTGTGAGTACATTCAGGCCATTTCAGAAAATTTCACATTTTTGCTGTTTGCAAGCCATTTTGAAAATTTCAAAGTGAAAAGTTTCATCTTTTACATGCCAGTTTACAATAGTATTAAGTTTCGTTAAAATTTGAGCATTTCGAAATTATTTGACATTTTTGCAGTGTCCATGGTCACAGTGGCCATTTTTGAAATTTCAACTTCAAAAGTCTCATGCAGACTTGCCTGTCATCAATCCTATTAAGTTTCATCAATTGTTGAGCATTTTGATTTTTTTTTTAAAAGTTTTTGACATTTTGATCGGTTCCTATGGCAACAGAGACCATTCCCAGAAGGTACATAGGAGGGACCATACCATCAAAGCTTCAGTCAATTTGACCTACCATTTTATGAAAGTAAATGCCACTTTTAGGTTTTTTGACCATCTTGATCTGTTTAGCATTGTTTCCATGGTAACGGCAGACATTTTCAAAATTCCAACGCCAAATTACATATCTTCCAATGTTGCTCATCGTTTCTGTGAAGTTTTATAAAATTGAGAGCATTTTCATATTTTGAAAGTTTTAGTGTAGTATCCATGGCAACATAGCAGTTCCAATGATTGCCAAAATCATCCAAAAGCAGTACATAGTGGGCGCCTGAATTGAACTAAAATCAAAATATTTTAAACTTAAGCATTCTCAAACAATTCACCTACATAATACTTGACAAAAGTTTATATGATTGTTGACCGTTAAGAGTGCATGCGACTTTTAAATTTGAAGTTGGTATTTCCAAAATGGCCACTGTTGCCATGGAAACTGTTAAAATTTCATATATTGTGGAAATCCTCCAAAATTAATGAAACTGAATATTATTGTTAACTGGCATGTATCCATGGGATATTTTTCAAATAGGAATTTTCCAAATGGCTGCCGTTGCCATAGAAACAGACAAAATATAATTTTTTTTTTAAATGCTCTGAATGTGAACTGAAAATTTACAGAAAGATGTATTGCCATGCATACATGTGCATTCACTTTTAAACAGTTTTGAAATGACCTTCGACCTTGACCTCCTTTTCATTTATTTGGACCAAGGTCCTCATACCAAAAGACCCTAGGCATCTATCAGATATGGTTTTCCTGTTGAAAATAAATTTCATATACAAAAGGGAAATAACTCTGACATGGAAATTCTATACTTCTTCAGTAAAAATGAAATATAACATCCTGAGGATAATGAGCCTTTTGGTAAAAATAAGTTTGTCGGTTTTGTATACGATTGCAAAGCCTTAGAGATGACATGAAAAAAGTGTTCGGGGATATAACTCTTACAATATTCGATTAAGTAGAAATACATCGTACAAACTATACGATATCATATTCCAAATATCTAAGCAACGAAAAAATGGAAAGACCTAGCAGTAAAAACTAAGGAAAAACAATAAGTTTAAACTTTGTTTAGGATACTTAATAAAAATCATAGCGTTTCTCTTGCTTGAAAAAAAGTAAAAGCACAAAAACACGGAACTTAGAGGAAAATCAATTCGGAAACTCCATAATCACATGGCTAAATCAAATAACAAAACGCATCCCAAACGAATGGACAAGAACTGGAATTTTCTGTTTTGTTCTTTTGCGTTTTCCTATTTTGCAATGTATGAGTTGTGGCTTCGTTTATTCATTGTTGTAAAAACATGTTTAGATTTCAAACACATTCGTATGTCATTTGTGAATCAGGATCTGTTGAATATTCACGCTGACATTCAATCGACACAGAATTTTTGTGGGGTTCATACTGCTCAGTATGTATGTATGTTGATCATGATTTGTGCACTGTTGTTTGTCTTTTTTCTCTCCCTAACGGTATCAGTTTTAATCCGACGTATGACTTAAAAGACCTGTGTGTGTCTTCCACTTTACTTTCAAAAATCTTTTTATAGAACTTGAGAGACATTTTTTTTATTGTTATGCGTATCTTTTGCAGTGCAGTACATTTAGAAAAGTTATCATTGTTCAGTAGGTTATATAAAAATAAATGTAGTATTGTTGAAATTCAGACTACTGTTTATGCACAAAAAACTACTTGACAACGATAAACATCGTAAGGTATCGAAAGGGCCTTCAAAAGTGAACAAAACTTATACCGTATAGTTTATATCTGTGATAGATAATAGAAATAATATATTGTACGCCAGACGCGCGGTTCATCCTGAAGTTAAGCTGGAATAAAAAAGTAAAAAAACAATATAAAGTTCGAAATTGACAACCTTTGCAATTTTATTAATCAAAATAGATTTAGAAAAGGCATTTGAGGTTATCTTTTCTAAGAGAATAATTGAAAGAGTGATAACAAATGCTCTGCCATAAAAAAAAAAATCAAACGAGAAAATCAAAGAATTCAATGACGTTTTAACATAGTAAACAGACAACGTGTACAACCATTAAATTACTGGCCTCTGTCCATTAACCAGCTATCACAGAACGTGGTTCGTTTATACATTATTTAAACACTTATATACCACTAACAAGATTTTGAATGTCCCTTTATGTATCTTTTGACTCTCTGTCTTATATGGAATTGTTATCTATTGAACAAATTAGAAACAAATCGTACACATCAGTTTACTTTCTCCCCTTTTATATAGCAGAACACAATTTCACTCTGATATAAGTTTTAGTTTCATCACTCTTTTTTCGAATATGCTTTTCAACAGAGAATACCAATGTTCCACTAATGTTGCTATTTTAACATGTATTGACCCGCATTTAAACGATAGTTAGACTCACCCTTATACTAGATCCTTTTTTAACCTGACTTCCTGATACCTTCAGCTGTAAATCAATGTGACTTTCGCTATTTACATCAGTGTTTCCACAAGTTACACATGTTGTTGCTGCGTTCATCTATGAGAAAATTATACCAATTTTAGACATTATGATTTTCTATATATATATATATATATATATATATAGCTAACATAGATAAGAACACAAAAAGGCAATTGAAATGTAACAAGTTTATCTCCGAGCTACTGTTTTCTAATGATTCCCACCATCCTATTATTTCTGTAAACAGTAAGTTGTTAAGAGATAAAGTGATGTTTTTTAGTTCACAAATAATGTGATTACCCATCCGCACAATCATGTTCTATGTTCATTGGACCGTGAAATGCGATCAAAGCTATAATTGTGCATCAAATTTAAAGAGATCATATAACAGGAAACATGTACTATGTTTTGAATTTAACTTCATCAAAAACTACCTCGATCAATAAGTTGAACCTGAAGCGGTACAGACGGGCGGAGGGACGGACGAATGGACGAACGGATGTACAGACGCACATACCAGAAAACAAAATGTTAATAAGTGGGTCATAATGATACAAGTGTTCGGTAAACAGCAAGTTGTTAAGTGATGAATGATGAATCTTGTAACACATCGCACAGCATAGCTGACAAATATAAATATTAACACAAATTTTAAAAATAAATCATTGTATTGTATTTCTTAGGAAATATGACGAAATTCGTCCACTTCGCTATCATGTTTAAATAATACAAGTGCTCTATATACAAGAAATTGTTGAGCGATGAATTTCAAAACGATTCACACAATTTAGGTTAAGTGATACAAGCGTTCGGTAAACAAGAAGGTGTTGAGTAACGATCCGAAAGCTAATCACATGATATTAGGTGACTTATATAAACCTTGAAAAAAAAATTAAGAAGTCTTTGTATTCTAGTTCCAGAGAAAAACGTCCAATAAGTCATTGGATGGATAAAAAGAGTGACAAACTAGTAGACTGATGAACTTATTAAAAGATAGACACACATATAGAGATAAAAAAAAAAGTATATCCACACTTTTTTAAAACAATAGAAAATTCCCGACAACACTTTTGCAAGAAAGCAATGAAGACAAAAACAAACAGTTTTAATGAATCAATACTCAGACCACTAACAAACTATTTCAATGACTTTGTATTAGCAGCAGCAGCTATAAAAGACATATAATTGAATTAAATTGTAATATGATAACAAGTCCCTTTCAAGCACTTTGAAACAAATAATATTTCTTTTTAAATTTAATACTTTATAGAGCAACCATGTAACCGATGTTCTATAAGAATAATTGAACATTTGGATAGTGTTAATCTTATTGCAGATTTCATAATGCAGAAAGTTAATTTGTGAACATAAGTATTTATATCAATACTGCAATCCTTCCATATGAAATTATAAACTTTAAACATATCAATATCAGTTCAAATTAAATCAAATATGTTTACCTTGATAAAATTGGTATCTCTGTTATCTTCCATAAAGTCTGAAATAGCCGTAGAAACAAATTCATGAGCATCATTTTGGTGGCGTGTATCAATTTTATATTTCTTCTGGAGATCAGTTAAAGCGCTCTGCAAGTGCTGTCTTTTAACCTCTTTTCCAACTGCAACACGGTGAAAAACTTCTAATACATTCCTCAACCCATCCTCAAATGTCATTGTTCACAAAATGTTCATTTACATTCTGCATGAATTTACAATCAGCCAGTAGTTGTACAACAGCATTAAACCAGCACGATGTTCCCAAATTTGCTAATCCGGTATGACTATCTTTGAAGTATTGTAGATAATTCATTGATAAAGATTTAGATGCCATGTCAAAGTAAATCTCGTTCAGGTAAGGTAACTTGGACAAATCTGTTTCTAAATTGGCAAGTATGTTCTCATTTGAAAAAAGATTGACTGCCATGTCTTGTACCATTGTTGTCTGTTCATATTGTGAAGATTTCGGTAATGCTTTATCTGGTTTGACACTCGATTCCGAAGAAATCGACTGGATATCGTCCGGTTTCACGATTTCGGTTCTTTTTACTTGCTTTTTTGCTGCTTTATGTTTAGTCTTCGTGGTTTTATATTTTCTTTCCGGGAATGTATTAACCGGTATGCTTGGCTTCTTCTGATATTTTCCAGAATTAATGTTTTCAGGTGTTCCTGATATCTTCTTCATCCAACTTTCTTTAACTGTCTGCGTAGCCTTCTTTAGATGTTTTGGTCTACTTTTCATGTGTCTAAGAACAGCTAGTTTCTGTATGGAATCAATGTGTTCATCAAGCTCTTTCGAAAAGATATCTAATCTTGAAAATCTTCTTCCAGAAAAATATACATCTTTCAATACACGGAAACGTTGTTCAATAATGGCATTAGTTTTCTGTTGGTTTGGACAGTTTTCCTCTATACTACTGTGCTCCATATCACGTCTGTGGTGACGTGAAAGATCTCCTAAAAGCATGTTTGACCATATCGGAAAAAATGAAATATAACGTTTCATCAGGTGTTGAGATAATTCTGTTGATGATCTGTAGTTTGCCTGCATTTCTAACTGACTTTCTTCATTTATTGTCTTTAGCACCGAGTCTTTCACCTTCTCCGCCCAAGATGAAAACTCATTCCCTTTACTTCTTAATATATATTCTTCTTCGGAGTACATGTTCGGATTTGGGTCAGTTGACATCAGAAGTTTATCCAGTTCAGAGTCTTCCTCTTCAATAATGGTTTTCACAACTTTGGGTAAAGATTGAATCCTAGTATCGATGTATGCTGCGGCCTCTTTAACCCTCGAAGTTATATACTTAGAAAGCAGTACCAATAAAATCGATGTTAACGTTTTTGTTGCTGTTGGTAGATCTTCGACGTTTACCAGAATGCTCAGCATGAACATCCCGTACTGCAGATTTGACTTGTAGTGAGATTTACACAGTTCTTTGAAATTTTTCATTGTATGTGAAAGACAACCATGTGGAATAGTTTTTCTCAAATCTGCTGTACTGGCAGTTCCATTTAATATTCGCCAAGCCCTACTCCTAAACGTGTTAATTGTTTCACCACAAAATTCAAGTAGTGCACTTTGCAAAAACACCAATGATCGATCAGAGTTAACTTGACGAGGAATAGCAACATTCCCATGACCAAACAGTTTTTTTTCTTCAAGACGAAATTTGGACAGCCAGTAGTGAATCTGTGGAGTATCATGGCTAGTACTAATCATTGATGCAACAGGTATTGCAGGTTCCTTTGGTGTCGGATTTGCCAACGCTAATTCATAGTAAAGATATTTACTCTCATCTGATCGAGTCTTTATAATGGAGCCCGTGGCGTCCCAAAAGACAGTACTATTATTAGCCAACTGATGCCATAACCGTATACCACTTTCATTCCAGTACATCACATAGCTTGGAACTAACGATATATGTTGTATAAATCCTTTAACTTTTTTGTTTAACGATGTAAATGACATTTCGGTAGACATTTTTAACAAACTTTTCCACTCATCGGCATCCATAGCACCGACTCTTCTAGACTGGGATGCTATCTTCCGAAAAACCTGTGTTGACGTCCCAACTGAGCTGACATTGCCAGCTATTTTGACCTCGTCTGGAATGTCTCGAAATTTCTTTAAATATAATCTATAAGGTTTTTGTCCAGTTTCAAACTCTTTCATAACTTCTTTCCTTTCATCACCTGATATAGGACGTGACCGTTGTTCCCTCAAGTCATGCCTAATGTTTCCGTCGAATTGTATATCAACCTTGTCAGTGGAATACATCTGCAGTTTACACTGTACAGGGCAATCTTTAAATTTGCAGTACAAATGTGCACTGAACAGTTTAGATCCTTTCCTTTTCCTTCGATGTTTCGAAACATTTATTTGATGACGTCGTATCATAAAAACACAGTAAGGATTGTATTGTTTAATACCTGCATTCATAATGTGATGCCATCTTCCTTTTTGTATCTGTCTTCCTTTAACTGATGATAACGCCGTTTTCCACTCTGTACTACACAACGAAAATCTACCGCATTTTGGAATCTGTTTCTCAAAGTATTTTGTGCCTGTTAAATTTACATCGAACATATTCTCTACAGTTTTCATATCTATTTTAAAGCAATTTGTATCTGATTCATGAGTGTTGATCTCGTCTTCTTTTCCTGTGTCACATACGAAATTCTTTTCATATTGCTTGCTATCGTATATTATTGTGTCATTGCTTGAGTCTGAACAGGCATCGTTTTCCTCAATTTTGTGATTTTGGTGTACTGTTTTGTCGCTGAAATCTATTAAAAACATTTCATTAATATACAGTATTATAAGAGAATAGCACTGAATAATACGCCCGAAATAACAAAACCGGCTTTTAGATAGTTATTTACCGAATTCAGACATTTTATTATGGTAATAACTACACTAGGTGATCTAGCACTCATAAATACGAATATAGTAAAAGCTAATACAATTTGATTAAACCGGTAAACCAAATTTGGTCTTGCTTTCGGTGAAAGTCGCGGAAAGCGAAACATAGGGGTTTCTGGCGACGCCGGCTCCGACTCAGTCGTCACCAATCGTAAGGTTTTCCACTTCGATATGAGATGCATGTGAAAAGTCATTGATATAAGATATGAAGTTGCGTTACTATCAGAAGATTATAGTTTAACGATATTTCGAGGCCCTGCCCCCTAAATCATATACTAGTGTGAATCAATAAGCAATTATAAATGTTAAGATAGTTTGATTACTTTATTTTATATAATTTACTTATGATAGATCTTTAATATTTTATATGAAGTAAATATCTGTTTGAATACAATAAAGAGGTCCCACCTCCCGAGGACTTTTCACGTGACTTGAATTTATCAGCCATTTTCATTGTCTAGTTTCCTGCTTCAGTCAGTTCAATAAGAACTACTTGGGATACATCATTGATATGTTGTAAGAAATTGCATTACTATCAGTACATTTTAGTTTGGCGATCATTTGTAGGCCCTGCTTCTAACGAAATGTTCCAGCGACTTCTAATTAATTACCATTTTTTTTCTGACTCAGTTATATTGATAGGAATAACTTATAATAAATAACAATATTTTCTACATTATTTATTACTGTCAGTAAATCTCGAATCATCAACCACTATCAAGCCCTACTCGAAAGATCATTGTCTATTGTTTGAATTAATAAGCAATTTTGCTGTCCATCAGATTATCTTTTTATGAGTTTCCTGCAGATAGTTATAAGCGACATATCTCTATGTGAACAGTGTATTGTCGAGCCTGCAACTTTTGTTGCAGAAAGCTCGACATAGGGATGGTAATCCGGCGGCGGCGGCGTTAGTTAACTTTAAAAAAGCTTTATATTTTAGAAGGTGGAAGACCTGGATTCTTCATACTAAGAATATAGATGCCTATGTAACGAAGTTTCTGTCAGTCACATGTCAAATGTCCTTGACCTCATTTTCATGGTTCAGTGACCACTTGAAAAAAAGTTCAGATTTTTTGTAATGTTGAATTATCTTTTATTATAAGCAATAGGATCATTATATTTGGTATGTGCGTACCTTGCAAGGTCTTCATGCCCGTCAGACAGTTTTCACTTGACCTCGACCTCATTTCATGGATCAGTGAACAAGGTTAAGTTTTGGTGGTCAAGTCCATATCTCAGATACTATAAGCAATAGGGCTGGTATATTCGGTGTATAGCAGGACTATAAGGTGTACATGTCCAACTGGCAGGTGTCATCTGACCTGGACCTCATTTTCATGGTTCAGTGGTTATAGTAAAGTTTTTGTGTTTTGGTCTGTTTTCCTCATACTTTATGCAATAGATCTACTAAATTTGTTGTATGGAATGATTGTAAGGTGTACATGTCTAGCGGACAGATGTCATCTGACATTGGCCTCATTTTTATTGTTGAGTGGTCAAAGT
Source organism: Mytilus trossulus (assembly GCF_036588685.1). Classification (NCBI taxonomy): domain Eukaryota; kingdom Metazoa; phylum Mollusca; class Bivalvia; order Mytilida; family Mytilidae; genus Mytilus; species Mytilus trossulus. Next base: position 861,540 of record NW_026963340.1, on the reverse strand, counting down.
TATGTTTTTGAGTTTTGGTCTTTTTTCTAATACTATATGCCATAGGTCAACTGTATTTGTTGTATGGAAATATTTTATGATCTATATGTCAGTGGCGCAGGTTTCATTTGATCTCGACCTCATTTTCACGGTTCATTGCTCAGTGTTAAGTTTTGTGTTTTTGTCCATTTTTCTTAAACGATAAGTAATAGGTCAACTATATTTGTTGTATGGAAGCATTGTTACTTGTACATGTCTGCCTGGCATGATTCATCTGACCTTGACCTCATTTTCATTGTTCATTGGTCTTTGTTCAGTTATCTTGGTTAATGTTAAGTTTATGTGACCGTTTTTAATAAAACTTTATACTGAGGACTATCAACATTGTAACAATGATTAGTAAAGAAGGCAAGACATTTCAGCGTGTGCACTCTTGTTTTGAATTAGTAAGAAACAGTACAAAAGCACCTACAGATAACGCAAGACTGGAACTAGACCTAAATGAAAATGTGTACCAATCATATGCTATAATTTCGTCGATTTTAATAGGTTAGAACTGTAAGCGGGACTTCGAACACGAACAGAAATTCGAGCATATGCCTCACTGAAGGGTGTCTAGTATAATATTGGTTACTTTGTTATGAGGGGCGTGATATTTTTCAAAACGTTGCATAGTTTTAGACTTTAATGCACCCACTTAACCTACAGCTATATTAAATATCATTGAAAAGCTTATTACGTGTACCTTCTGATTTGCTCGGTTGTCAATAATTCGTAAGATGCAATCTTCGTTATACAAGGTCGAAGGTTAAAATTAAATATTCCGTAATTTTCCTAGAATTTACAAAATTTAATTTTCTGGTATTTGTCTGATTTTTTTTCTAAAACAAATTTCAATTATTCCAAATTAAATGTAAACCTAAATGTTGAAAGCGCTTTTTTTACAAAATTTATTGCAATTATAAAAGACTATCAAAAATCAGAAATTTGCAATAAAGTGTAAATAGTTTATGAAGTTTGAATGTCAAAATTAATATAGATTAACCGTTTATACGCCAAAGGAAAGTTTTCATCTATTTAAACCGCAACTTATATGATATAGGTATCAGAGATATAAATAAACTCATCATATATACCAGGACTAAATCTTATATATACGCCAGACGCGTGTTTCGTCTACAAAAGACCCATCAGTGACGCTCAAATCCAAAAAGTTAAAAAGGCAAAATAAAGTATGAAGTTGAAGAGCATTGAGGACCAAAATTTCTAAAAGTTTTGCCAAATACAGCTACGTTAAACTATGCCTGAGGTAGAAAAGCCTTATAAGCCAAATCTGCATTTACCCCTATGTTCTATGTTAAGACATGTCGGCCATCTTGGTTGGCGACAGGATGATCGGACATATTTGTTAAACTAGATACCATGATGATTTATGATTGTGGCACAGTTTGGTTAAATTTGACTAAATAGTTTCAGAGGAGAAGATTATTGAAAATATTAACCAACGACGGACGACGACGGACGCCTAGTGATAAGAAAAGCTGACTTGGCCCTTTGGGCCAGTTGAGTTTATAAAATAAAACACTTCAGATGCATTACATTTATAACGTGTTGTATTCAACATGTTTTCAACATTTACCGTTATAAGCCCTTTAACTGCATTGGTTCTTGGACATAATTGGCTTTCAATTATTCGGCTTTGAGCGTTCCTTATGAAAGAAAAGCTTGAAAAGCGCTTCGGACGCATGTTATTTTGAAGTGTTGTTTTCATTTTTTAAGCCTGTATTCCAAATTGAATTGGGTAGATGCAAGGTTATTAAATCTATGAGGGGCATTTGTTTATGTTACAACGAAGGATAAATGTACTCCTTCGCTTTTAGATTTTTGAATTGGGAATACTTGTGTACGGGATAGATCAGGCATATAAAGGCTAATACTGGTACAGGATGAAAGAAATTTAAATTGTATGAACACATCTAAAAATTTTGATAATCAACTTCTTATACTGGCCTTCAAGTACTAGTATTTAGTTTTAATACTGTGACGGTGGGCTTTGCTTTCTGATAAAATTTAAGTTAATCTGTGTAGAATGTGTATTTACAAACATGTTCAATCAGCGATTTCAGTTATATGAAATGAATTTCGAAGTCAGCTTTTTAGCATTAAATAATAGTCTGGCATCATCCTCCACTGAAACTATCAGTGATGGTGTTTAACAATACTGGTATGTCGGTTCTGTAAATACCCACTCTGCATGGATGTTTTCCTGACCTTGATCAAGTAATCTTAATCGCGTAGCCAGCTGGTTGATGAATTTGTATGACGAATCAGCACATGTGCAATTTGGAGGTTACGATGCTTAAAGTCATTGAGATTGACAATATGCAACACACCTTTCTTATGCAATAATTTAGTCGCGATTTGTTCGAAGAAGGCTAAGAGATAAATTGTATTAAAAAGGTCATGTGGGCCCTCTTCCCTATGGAGATTGATGTACGACCAGTTGAATCACACGGCGGTTGATGCATAGTCGATAAATTTACCCTGTTAAAACGATCTTTTTTTCCTCCATTGGTCTTTGAAGGTGTAAGCCTTAACTTATGTAAATAGAAATAGTGGGATTTTGAACATCGGTAAACTTCAGTTCTATAATTTAGGTACTTGTTATACAAAAAAATATTTAGAACGTAGTGTGAAATCTAGTTGTTATCGAATAAGTTGAAAACAAAGAATGAAAAAGTGAAATTGTCGTGTCACAGTTATCGTTTATAATTTCTGGCATATGATTTAAGATACAAAGACAACTAATTTTCGAAAGTTTTTGGGGAACTTATATAAGTGCACTTTTAAAAACTAAGCATTAATTAAAGTATTTGAATTTTTGACTGACACCAAAAAATTGGGTCGCATGTTGATCCATATTGTAATAAGTTTAGAATAAAATGTATTAATTAAATTTCTAAATAAAGGCAGGAGAAGTAAACCGATGTTGGAAATTCATAAATAAATAGAGAAAAAACAAATCCGAGTTACAAACTAAAACTGAGGGAAACGCATCAAATATAAGAGAACAACAAAACAAAAGAAACACAACATTAAAATGTAACACACAGAAATGAACTATAATATAGCAATGGTCATTTCCCTGACTTGGTACAGTACATTTTAAGATAAAAATGGTGGGTTGAACCTGGCTTTGTGGCATGCCAAACCTCTCGCTTTAATGTGTGTGATTATCTTTATGATTTGCTGCAAGATCACAGATAAGAATACTGAAATTTCCGTTTTTCGATTATTCATTTCAGTTGATAAGTAATGTTATGTTCTCGAGCATCACTGACAAGTGATTTATTGTCGAAATACAAATATGTTGCCTAAAACTTGGTATTGCTTATGTTGTTATAACAATATAAAAACACAACCAAGGTGCAATGTTTTACAGGACAAGTCTTCAGCTAGTGGTAATGTTACATGTCAACATGTATTTTACACTTTCCACGGTACTGGAAAAAGATAGAGAAAGTAATCATAATATTTATTTCACTTTCCATTTGGTTTGTTTGGTTCACATATCGTTGTCAATAATAATGGAATGTGATGCGACTTTCATACAAGTGAGAGGTTTCTCTACCTATAACACTCTGTCTTATCTATCATTTTCTACATAAGAAATATCTCTGTTCCAAGTCCGAAATATGACAGTTCTTTTCAGTTCGTTTGATGTGTTTTACCTTTTGATTTTGTCATGTCATTAAGGACATTACATTTTTCATTTTGCAATGTGATTCTGTATTCTTGTTATTCTCATTTTCATAGTGAATTTTTTTATGAGTGCCAATTTTCGTAGTTCGATGGCAAGTTATTATTTAGAGGATATTTGATGTATTTTGCTTGCTAAGCAGTGCGGGCATATGAGCAGATAGATATAATTGTATACGGTTAAACATTTTATTTGCCATTCTCCTTTACCCAGAAAATGCACGGCATTTTCATTGATGGTCATTGCGTAGCTATTTTTCTTACTTTTGACCTTTAACCAGCAGCATATTTTTATTGAAATTGCATTTTACTCATAGAAGCCATTTACAAAATCTGTTGTCTCCTCCCGAAACTTTCCTTTTGTGATTGTGTATACTCAATTCATTACATTGTGATGTCTTATTTAATGTCCGTACTGCATGCTTAGTCGGAATCTTTGCCCTTTGTTTGCTCATGTTTGGTTTAAAACCTTTCATCGTTAGTGGAATGTTGGAATCTTTTTAGCGCTTTTTTTGTCTCGAACGTAAATGAATTCAGATTTATCATCTTGTTTTGTAAACTTGATACGGTTAACTTATTATTGATATGATTTAATTCACATCAAACAAAGTATATAACAGTAAAAAACAATTTAATTACTTATCACATAATATTTCTGGCAGATTTTTCGGAGTATTGATCAAAAAGAATATATTTCATAATTGGAAAACAAATCAGAAACAACCGTTTTATTGTTATTTACATGCATCAAATATTTTCATTTTTACCACATTTGTCCATAATCCGTAAAAAAAGTAAAGGAGTAGGTTCAGTAAGCCCTCATTTTGGCCCCAAAATGTAGCTGTTTTACAAAATTGTTACGATGTAAAACTGTAGTTATTCATTTGAAAGTGAAATGCTTATGCTACATAAACATGGGCTGTTTTTTACAATACAATGCACACATATCTGGTACAAGCAGCATTTTAGCTAAATTTCAGACAGTTTCCGTCTTAAATGAAAGTGGTTGCATTCGTGTTCGTTCATAATATTTAACTGCAAGTTGTATTTTATGGTATTACATAACATATATAAAGGTTGTGAATGAACTCGGATGCGGCCACTTTCATTTCTGACAAAAACCATCTGAAAAGTGACATTTTGGGGCATATTTGATGGATTTTTAATATTCAAGCTAGAGTCGGAGCGTTTTTAATGAGAATATCAGTTAAAATCTTTCACATTAACTTATTGAATCATCCGAAATAGACACTTAAGTGTTTTAAGAAATCTGTCGTCAGATGAACTTGAAAATTGAGGCCAAAATCGGCTCTTACCGGACGTACTCCTTTCAAAATGTCAAAGAACACATTATATACAACCGCGATATGTACCTGATTCTTCTTTTGTATACTTTGTGAAACCAATTTTTCTCTTTTTGAACGTTTCATTAACCCCTTGTCCCTTCACTATGTTATTGTCCTTGAATCTTTTCTTCAATAGTTTCCACTTGAACTTCTTTTTTTCCGACGAGAGTGCAAGTTTTAGTCTACTTTTTCTAGGTTGGTACATGTTGGTATACTCTGTAGAGGTATACTTTATCTTAGGTGATCTCTTGTACATTTTTCCAATACATCTCCTTTTAAATAAATATTCAACTGCTAATCTGTTAGCCTTTGTATTCTTTCTTCCTATTTTGGAGCAGATGAGACCAAATGTTTCAGCTTTACGTGATTTTTTTATATGTGTTATTTTGAGTTCTTTAATGGCATTTGCTATGCTGGACGTGGATATTTTTTTCAAATTCCAAGAACATTTTCTTCTACCCATTCTTATGCTCTCTAAAAATGTAATAAACATAAAATGGTTAAAGGTCAAAGAAATGAAGAAGTGTTTATATCGACTTTCAATCTCATCGAAAATAAATGGGTCTTATTGGATGACAAAAAGGTATATTAACCAGGTGTTATCATCTCCACAGCTTTTTCATGAAATTGAAATCGATTGCAATCAATGATTTTACAAATAAAAAAAGAAAATGTGGTATTATTTCCAAAGAATCAAATCTCCCGAAGATACCATATGACACAAATCTTAACAAATCTTGGTCACCGTACGGCGGCCTTCTACAATGAGTTATGCTCAATTCGCATTGTCAGCTTTAAAAAAGCACCGAATTGTCAATTGTAAAACAATTCAAAAGAGAAAGTTGGCGGCCTAATGTATGTTAACAAATGAACGAAAAACATATATATATAACACATAAAAAAAGACAACCAGCAAATTACAGGCTCCTGAATATGGGTAGGCACATACATACAGAATGTGTAGGGGTATAACATATTAGCGGGATCCGATCCCTTATACTAACCTGGGAATGTTGTGTAACAGTACAACATATCAACGAACAGTTACAACAGTTCAAAGGGGGTTACTATTGCACAACAGTCCCAGGTGAAATAGAAATGATCCATGCAAACTTGTCACTCCTTTAAATACACTTATTCTGAAAGGTTACCTATTCAACACTGTAATAAGATCATTGAATATTGTTTTATAGGTATAAATATTGATTTTGTTATCAGTAAATAAAAAGATAACTAAAAATTACTAGTACGTTATATATTTTCCGGACCATATGAGTATTTGGACCATACGCGTATGGTGAGGACCATATGGGTACTAAATTATAATCCTGGTACCTTTGATAACTATTTACACCACTGGGTCGATGCCACTGCTACTGGACGTTTCGTCCCCGAGGGTATCACCAGCCCAGTAGTCTAGACTTAAGCGGTTAAATGTTGACATGAATATCAATAATGTGGTCATTTTTATAAATTTCCTGTTGACAAAACTTTGAATTTTCGAATATAATATAAGGATTTTCTTATACAAGGCATAGATTACCTTAGCCGTATTTGGCACAACTTTTTGGAATTTTGAATCCTCAATGCTCTTCAACTTTGTACTTCTTTGGCTTTATAAATATTTTGATATGAGCGTCACTGATAAGTCTTTATGTAGACGAAACGCGCGTTTGACGCACTAAATTAGAATCCTGGTACCTTTGATAACTATATATACTCATAAGGTCCGACCGTATGCGTATGGTCCGACCGTACGCGTATGGTCGAGGTTATTAACAATATGTTACAGTTTACTTTTAATACTTCTATTAAAGTTTTCATATGGTATGACCGTTCATTAAAATACGCTATCATATAGGTAATTCTATTATTATATTATAATGAAAAGATTAGCTAAATAAAAATTAGCAGTTTCACTTAGTTAATTTTACTTTCTTGTCAAAACTACAATAAACACATGTTATACCGATGGTCATTACTGATTTGTTATTACGAGTGAGTGGCAATATGTCGACTTAAATAAATAAATTCAAAAAATGTCTTAATGAACTGCTACATCAGAAGTCCCTGAATATGGTGTATTGCAATCATGTTACGATATTTGAGATCAAGAGCTTCTTAAAACACCGTAGACATATCGGAATGGCACACGACCTCGGCATCACTGTACGCAACTATAAAAAGGCTAGCTTTTCACTCGCAAACAAAAGGTGTAAATGAAAAAATCTATGATACCATTTGTAAATAAATGTCACCCCAAGCCTACACGCAAGAATGTAATTAGCGATAAAAACTAACTATGACATCAATGTTTAATTTTTTAGTAATATTTTAAATATAAAAAAAATAGATTGTCATTTAACCATCATTCTTATTTTAGATAAAGTTTTTGTAGTATTGAGAAACTTTTATAATGTAATAAAAAAAAAATACCTATATGGTCCAAATACTCATATTGTTCGGCCCGTTAATAACCAAACGAGTATTATACTCATATGGTCCGACCATACGCGTACATATATGGTCATGATCATACGCGTATGGTCCAAATACACATTCATGGATCTAGAATCTGTCGATACCTGTAACTTGGCATTGCACAAGGTCATGTTTTTCTATGGACGTTGATGACGTCTTTACATTAAATCCATTGGATGTTGAATGTGTACGGATTGATATTTTAGTCTTAGATGCATGATTTTTTTTAGTTGTTTGTGGCTTTGAACTAGCTGTCAGATAACTGACAGTACTCTCAGATCGGTCCATTGTGTCTTTTTGTTTCGGGATGTATAAGTACCCGGCCACTTCGACTTGTATATTTGTCCATCTGATGAGTTAAGCCTTTTTTTACTGATTTTAATAGTTCGTTCTTATGTTGTACGGTTATACCACTGTCCCAGGTTAGGGGAGGGTTGTGATCCCGCTTCAATGTTTAACCCCGCTACATTATCTATGTATGTGCCTGTCTCAATTCAGGAGCCTGTAATTCAGTGGTTGTCGTTGGTTTATGTGTTACATATTTGTGTGTTGTTCATTTTTTTTTATATATATAAGGCCGTTAGTTGTCTCGTTTGAAATGTTTTACATTGTCTTATCGGGGCCTTTTATAGCTGAATATGCAGTATGGGCTTTGCTCATTGTTGAAGGCCGTACGATGACCTAAAGTTGTTAATGTCTGTGTCATTTTGGTATATTGTTTACTGTTGTCTCGTTGGCAATCATACCATATCTTCTTTTTTAAACACTAAACTTAACTGATATGTGAATATTAGATGGAAATAATCTTTAACAGATTATTAACTTCATTAACTTCATTAAAAGTTACCTTTATTTCCTTTTCTGAAATATAAAATAAAACTTCAAATCTAAAAAAAAAATCCATATTGCAATTACAAGTTTTACGACTTTGACATACGTGCAAACATTTTGTGAAGTTTTACGCATCTGGAATGAAAGCTGACCATTCAGTTGATTGCTAAATTGTACTGCTTTTTTGTTTTATTTTTCTCTAAATGAATTCTGCAAACAAATCTGTACCAACAATTCTGACCTTTCAGATGTATGAAAACAAATGTAGGAGAACTGGTGATATGATAAGTGTACCCTTTTTTTATGAATTATAACCCTGTATTGATTTTAGAAAATATGACATAATAGCAAATACTTTATATTGTGATTTTATTAAAACAGAAATTTGTCCTACTACATTTTACACCGTATAGGACTATTGTTTTGTTTGGTATTATACTACAGATTTATCATAAGGGCCTAATTTGAAGTTTTAAGCTGGAAGTTACCATCAATGACAGTTAACAAAACATCGGGAAACTGAGATTTATTTTAATTTGAGTTTTGATGAGTATTTCCATTACAAAAAACATGAATCAGTGTGTATTTCAAAGTCAAAATGAAATACACTAAATGACATGGTAACGAACGCGCACTTTAGTAAATTAACAAAGAATGGTGAAAAGAACGTAATATCTATACTTATTTCCGAAATTTTCCACAAATACCCGGTACTGCCAAATACATTACCGTAGAGGTAATCCGTTATATTTGCGTTATTCATGTTTCTCGCATGCTCTTTAATGGTACATTTACAGTTAAAGGTTTATATTTCATTAGCAGAATTTAAAAACTTGACAGAAAGGTCATAATATGTACTCTGTCTGAGACCTGAATAACATTAAGCGTTATGTTCAGGTGTACCATTTTTTTTAATTATGTATGTATTACACAGTTTGATAAAGCGTTTTTTTTTCAAATTTAGGGAGAACTTACACAATAAATATCTGGTTGCCTCTGTCAAACAAGCATAAGTGTCCTGCGTGTGCATAGTCTATAACTCTTTTCTGATTGCCGCTTATCTAGACATTCCTACAAAAAAATTAAATTCCTTGATGTTCTGTGATTTAGATTTTTTATGTTTGTTTTGTTTCAAGAAATAAGATCAAAACGGAAGAACTCTCATACTGGACCTTCTGATCATTTTTGCAATTGCAAGTTCTCTCTGTCTATTACGGTTTTTATAAAAAAAAATAGGTTAATCGAAAAAGTAGTAAAATGGGTCATTTAACAACAATAGTTTCTACAAGAAATCTTATGACAGTTTTGACGTATATGGACAAATTGGTGAAGATCAGCATACTGAATGATTTTACTTTTTCCAGTTTTCTTTATTTATAACGGGTATCAGAAAAGTAGACAAAACTTTCATTTTAATCATCAGGTTCTATTAGCCACGTATCATCGTATGCCGTCTTTGTTGGCTGGCGGGATCATCAGACATATTTGTTATTTTAAATACCATAATGATTATTGTGTCTTTGTTTGATTCTATGTGTAAAAGCTGACAAATATTTACCAAAAAACTGTTTAGAATTTACTATTAGGGGCAATAACTCCTTACAGGATCAATTGAAAATAATGGTCATGTAACTTATTTGTAAATGTTACTTTGGTGAACATAATTCTTGTTATTGCTATTTACACTTTATAATATATCTATAGTTTATCTATAATAATAATAAAGATAATTATCGAATACTTCAAAATTTTCTTAGAATTAAACATTCAGTGGCAGCAACCGAAAAATAGTTGTCTCATTCATCTGGAAATATTTCAGGGCAGAGAGATCTTAGCCTCACGATTTTTTTTATCTTTTGTTAAAACTACATCAAATGCTTCAGACTCGCAGATATTAAAAGCCGGGAAATGCATTTCACCTTTATGTTCTATTTTTAGCCATGGTTGCCATTTTGGTTGGTAGGAGGGTTAATCGGCCATATTGTTAAAACTGTGTACTCTTATGATGATTTTGGCTAATGTTAGTTATATTAATCGAGAAATTTAGAGGAGAAGTTTTTTTTGTAAAAGTTGACGGACTACAACTAACGACGGACAATGGACGTGATAAGAAAAGCGATGAACTTGGAGAGTTAAAAAAAAATGCGTAAAAATTACATTCAATAATAATAAGTGTTACAAACGTTGTTACTACAAATTGTCATATTTATAGGTCTTTTGTGTTTTAAGTGTGAAGTCGTTCATTTTATTTGCACAACAAAATGCCATCAAAATCAATAACTGTAAAGGGAAGTAAACTGACAATTAAAGACATTCAATTTATTTCACATCGCTGTCTTTTAAAAAGAATTTATTGCAGATTTTAAGATACAAAACAAATCATAAATGTCGTTAATAGAAAATTGAACTAGTATATATTTGTTTAGGGGCCACCTGAAGGACGCCTCCGGTGCGGGAATTTCTCGCTATATTGAAGTCCTGTTTGTGACCTTCTGCTGTTGTTTTTTCTATGGTCGGGTAGTTGTCTCTTTGGCACATTCCCCATTTCCATTCTCAATTTTATGTTAAAAGAGTGGATGACTCCAAAGTAAGACCATGAAGACTTCTTTGCGTACGTCCAAAAAGGTCATTAATAGTAAGCATATGCTTTCTGAATGATTTTGGTCCCTCGTATTGATTTACCTTAGTTTTTGCTCCTAGAATAAAAAGATACGGGGTCATTATGTTTAATATTTTGGGCTGTTTATGCGCTACATGAGAAGAGATCGTATTAGATAGTTTGATGCCTTATTACCTTACAATAAAGGATAACCGATGAAGCAGGCGGGTTACAACCTTAATACACATATCTATCAGAAGGTCCAAGGACACAGTTATCGTCCTTTAGTTTTCGTTGTCTACGAATATAGTCCCTAGTGTAAACAGTGTATAACTTGCATGTTTTATCTAATACACTTTCCCAATTTATTTCTTTATATTAAATGCATGAAATATTAAGTAGGGGGATTTAATTACATGTCAAAAAAATTTGGGTGCTGAAACTTAATGTTAAGTAGTGAATTGGTCCAGTTCTAAAAGGTCAAATTTTATCACGTTTGAAGCTGTCAAACTGAATTGTATGTCACATGTACCCCCTTCACACAGAATTGCCAATATTTTGAGTTAGAGCTGGTAGAATTTTCTATAATTTTGATATTATTTGTCTCACTAGTAGTACACTACACTGTAAAAAAAAATTTGAGTAAGAGCAGGTGCGATTTTTTTAATTTGAATTTATTGTCTAAAAGAAATGCACTACGAAATAACTGTGTTCTCGGGCCAGAAGCCGTGGTACTATGAATTCGGGGACGGGTGATGGTCCTGGTATGAAATATGTATAAACAAAGGACAGGTTAAATAAATTTCTAAACGAATTTTCCTCTTGTTCTCGTGGAATATATTATCAATATTTCAACTCTGGTTAAATTTGGCGAGACGTAATTGGCGCTAAAACACGCAATACTGCGATGATAACGTTAATGGTGTATTAAGTATCTACATATGATACAATTGTAATGATTTATTGTGTTTTGATTAACTTCAATAATTAAAAAGAATAACTTACCCGTGCTCATCTGTTCGAATAATCCTTAATAGTTTATCAACACTTATACTATGAGAAATCCTGCGAATAAACCAACTATTTTTGATAATTTCCCGCTTTCCTTGCATGGATAAATACATGAAACGCGGACGTAATTGAAGACACGGGATTGAAAATGTTATGAAATGATTGTAAGGCTTTTCATTGGTTGATTGAAGTCAAAGTGATTTCTGTTCACCTATATGACTTTACGTATTGCGTTCGTTACATTTTTGAAACTAGGTAACAAGTAAAACATTAATAACAATATCAAATTGACCATATTGACTAATCTGTGGCACCGTTGATTTTTAAACCTTACAATTTGTATTAGTTCTTGACATAGTTGTCCCTTCCATTAGCAATGATACCTGCAATGTTTACTTTCAGATTTTTGTAATGTGAAGACCATAAATAATACCAGATAATCATGATACTTCTATCACTCTGCATAACAATTTTCGATCATTTTTTTTTAAAACAACACGTTCATTTCAACATATTTATAGTTCTAAACTGATTGTTTTGTATAATAATTGTAGTCAAACGTTAATTTATTATGTGCTTTCCCCACAGTGGTATATAAATTAATTCAATCAAACTGTGTTATGAAATACATCACACTTTCCGGAATTAGGTTTTCTTCAATTTTGATTTCATTACTTATCGTTATCTATGAACACATTTCAAGTGTTGAAACAAGACCGATTTGTTGAGTAGAAGTATACTATTAAATTTAGATAAAACCTGAAAATATGATATACTTTTAAAATATAATCTTGGAAACTATATAAGTTAAACAATTATATTTTTTGTCTATCTGGTGAGTTAGGAGGAGGGTTGGGATCCCGCTAACATGTTAAACCCCGCCACATTATTTATGTATGTGCCTGTAATTCAGTGGTTGTCGTTTGTTTATGAGTAACATGTTTGTTTTTCGTTGATTTTTTACATAAATGAGGCCGTTAGTTTTCTCGTTTGAATTGTTTTACATTGTCTTACCGGAGAGTTTTATAGCTGACTATGCGGTAAGGGCTTTGCTCATTGTTGAAGGCCATACTGTGACCTATAGTTGTGAATGTTTGTGTCATTTTGGTCTTTTGTGGATAGTTGTCTCATTGGCAATCATACCTTATCTTCTTTTTTATATGTATGGTTGCAGTAGTTTATTTATCCAATAAGCGCATCTAACTCTTTAATTGACTTATTTAATATCACTTACACAAAAGAAAATATAGCGCATGTAAAACTAAGAAACAATGAAAACAAGTTAACAAATATATAACAACCATATTCTAAAGAATAGAGAACCATGTGCTTGAAAGAAAGACCCATAATGTATCCAAAATAAATTAGGAAAAATGTCTAGTTTTCGAGAATAATATTTTCTCCATAGCAATAGTTTATTTTAATTTAGCGATATACATTGTACTCAAGTCATCCGATGTCTGATATATTTTATGGTGCTTCACGTGGAGAATCTGTTAGTGTAGCCAGCAAGGCAATAGTTTATTTCGTCTTCTTGGTGAACCGGTGTACCACATCCCCCTTTCAACTCTCTATACAATTTTAAAAATAATACTTGCAAAAGATTAAGTTGAGATTAGGTTGATCCAATAAGGATTTGTATGTCGACACAAGTCATACATTAGCTATTTTATTTTTTATGATAGGAATTAGTTTAATAGCCAATCTGAGAGATACTTTATATAACTAAACGAAAAATATTATTGCCACAATTAGTTTTTAATCCCTTAGTTCGTACGTGTTGGAATGTCTGAATACCATCATCTCAATTTAAAAAAAAAAAACAGTTTGGCCGATTGTGTTTTTTTTTTTTTTTTTGGTGTTTTTCTTCATTAAGACTAAAAAGGTCATTAATAGTAAGCATATGCTTTCTGTGTGATTTTGGTCCCTCGTATAGATTTACATTAGTTTTTGCTTCTAGAAAAAAAACCGGGGTCATTATGTTTAATATTTGGGGCTGTTTATGCGCTACAAGAGAAGAGATCGTATTAGATAGTTTGATGCCTTATTACCTTAAAATAAAGGATAACCGATGAAGCAGGCGGGTAGACTAGACCCTGTGTGTTGTAATGAGCCATAACATACTCATATGGCATGTTACGGAGGTCCTGGGAATGTTATATCCCTTATAAAAGTAATAATTTTCACATTTTATAAGGTATTTTTAATTTTATTGGTGCACCAGAGAGATCCTGTTTACATATTTTCATATCAGTTTACCGTTTGAAGATATCTGTTAGAAAAGACATACCCTTTAATGGACATTGCCTATAAGGTGTTTTTATATTTAAGTGCATTACCTCCCTTCCTGTTTCCAGAGGGTTTAACAAATAACAATTTATTGATAAATTAGTACTTAAATTAGAAAAATAGGATTATGTGTAACTAAAAGTGATGATTGATCTAACTTGTAATGCAAAGTGATAGACTGCAGATGACGTACTGATACAAAAAAGTGTTAACCAGGTGATATAAAAAAAAACGTGAATGTATAATTTGGCTGTTCGGGCAACTATATAAAGGATGTAAGAAATATTAATTGTGGAACAGAGGTGGGAGGTGTTTTCCTGGCTTCATTTCGTATAACATTTTCACTCTTTACACTATCTTTGACATCATTGTACATCTTTAATCTCTCTTCTCTGTTCTTTTGTTGTTTTTACTAACGTAGGAGTTGAATATAATAATTTTCTATTTACGATCGTTTGATATTATGTGTTTTATTCTTTGCGTATAAAATGTGGAAGTGATCAATTGATATAGCGGTAGGGTTGGATTTCAACAGGGTATGACATTATATCTAAACTTTAATATTGTTTATTACATACCCAGGAGGACACAGGACATATTCAATATTTTGCTAGTGGACCGTGAAAAATGCTGGAAATCATCTGTAATTTAAAAAATTAGAAGGATCATTTCATAGGAATTATGTGTACCAAATTTCAAGTTAAGTGGACTTTGACTTCATCAAAAACTACCTCAACCAAAACTATTAACCTGAATCTGGACAGACAGATGAACGGACAACTGAACGAACGGGAACATGAACGAACGGACGAACAAACTGAGGCACAGACCAGAAAACATAATGTCCATAAATGGGACATAAACATCCATACTAACCAAACAGAAAGACCTTTTACGTGTCGCATTTAATCGGCGAAGCGGACGATAAACTGCGAATCGTCTTAAAGTTATTTTACATGATATATTGATATCAAGCACTTTCGGCCACAGATAACCGATCAAAACAGGCCTACTTCAAATTAGATTGAATTATAATTAATAGGAAAGCCTAAACGATCCTACCTAAACAAACCTAAAACAAACAGAATGCCCTTATACGAGATACATTTCAATCGGAGTTCCATGTGCCATTTACACAAGAATTGCTAACTATACCTCTTGTGTTATGGCCTATGTGGTGATTATCTCAGTTTGACAAGCCGGCTAAAGTTTTTTTCGACATTTTTTTGAAAAAAGCTACCACCCCTCTTCGTCTTACTGGCTGCAGAAAAACTAGTACGGGTCTAGGGTTTAATTGTTATGGACCATTTTAGAGGCAATACTGTGGTTTCATTATTTTTCGTGGGACACCAATTTTCGTGGCTTTCGTGGGTACTGGCGAACCACGAAATTAAATGTTCAACGAATAACAAGTTTTCTATAGGCTTGTATGTAGACTTTGACAAAACCACGAAATTAAATATCCACGAACTTGCAAGTTTTCAATAATCAACGAAAATTGCTACCCACGAAAATAAATGAATCCACAGTACCAACCTCTACATCTGGTATAATAGTCGATGTGTAAAATCTCTTAGTTTGGCCAGCCGGCAATAGTTCAGTTCGAATTCGTTGTATCCGGGATAACATATCCCCCCTTTGGACCCTCTACTGACAAAATCGTACGGGTCTAGGGTATAAGTGTTATGGACCATTTTAAAGGCAATAAGTACCTCTTCGTCTGGTACCATTGCCCACGTGGAGAATTTCTTCGTTTGGCCAGCCGGCAATGGTTCATTTTAGAATTTGTGATATACCAGGGTACCCCCCTTATCCTTTTCTGACTAACTCGTACGGGTCTAGGGCATAAGTGCTATTGACCATTTTAGAGGCAATACCAACCTCTACCTCTGGTATAATGGTCGATGTGGAGAATCTCTTAGTTTGGCCAGCCGGCAATAGTTCAGTTCGAATTCGTTGTATCCGGGTTAACATATCCCCACTTTGAACCCTCTACTGACAAACTCGTACGGGTCAAGGGTATAAGTGTTATGGGCCATTTTCAAGGCAATAATTTCCTCTTCGTCTGGTACCATTGCCCACGTGGAGAATCTCTTCATTTGGGCAGCCGGCAATAGTTCATTTTAGAACTTGTGATATACCAGGGTACCCCCTTATCCTCTACTGACTAACTCGTACGGGTCTAGGGCATAAGTGCTACAGGCCATTTTAGAGGCAATACTAACCTCTACCTCTGGTATGATGGTCGATGTGGAGAATCACTTAGTTTGGCCAGCCGGCAATAGTTCAGTAAGAATTGGTTGTTAACCGAATACCATATCCCCCTTTTAACCCTCTACTGACAAACTCGTACGGGTCTAGGGTACAAGTGCTATGGGCCATTTTAAAGGTAATAAGTACCTCTTCCTCTGGTATCATTGTCCAAGTGGAGAATCTCTTCGTTTGGCCAGTCGACAATAGTTCATTTTCGACTTTGTGATATACTAGGGTATCCCCCTCCCTTATCCTTTTCTGACTAACTCGTACGGGTCTAGGGCATAAGTGCTATTGGCCATTTTAGAGGCAATACCAACCTCTACATCTGGTATAATAGTCGATGTGTAAAATCTCTTAGTTTGGCCAGCCGGCAATAGTTCAGTTCGAATTCGTTGTATCCGGGATAACATATCCCCCCTTTGGACCCTCTACTGACATAATCGTATGGGTCTAGGGTATAAGTGTTATGGGCCATTTTAAAGGCAATAAGTACCTCTTCGTCTGGTACCATTGCCCACGTGGAGAATTTCTTCGTTTGGCCAGCCGGCAATGGTTCATTTTAGAATTTGTGATATACCAGGGTACCCCCCTTATCCTTTTCTGACTAACTCGTACGGGTCTAGGGCATAAGTGCTATTGACCATTTTAGAGGCAATACCAACCTCTACCTCTGGTATAATGGTCGATGTGGAGAATCTCTTAGTTTGGCCAGCCGGCAATAGTTCAGTTCGAATTCGTTGTATCCGGTATAACATATCCCCACTTTGAACCCTCTACTGACAAACTCGTACGGGTCTAGGGTATAAGTGCTATGGGCCATTTTAAAGGCAATAAGTACCTCTTCCTCTGGTATCATTGCCCACGTGGAGAATCTCTTCGTTTGGCCGGCCAACAATAGTTCATTTTCGAATTTGTGATATACCAGGGTATCCCCCCTCCCTTATCCTTTTCTGACTAACTCGTACGGGTCTAGGGCATAAGTGCTATTGGCCATTTTAGAGGCAATACCAACCTCTACCTCTGGTATAATGGTCGATGTGGAGAATCTCTTGGTTTAGCCAGCCGGCAATAGTTCAGTTCGAATTCGTTGTATCCGGGATAACATATCCCCACTTTGAACCCTCTACTGACAAACTCGTACGGGTCAAGGGTATAAGTGTTATGGGCCATTTTAAAGGCAATAAGTACCTCTTCCTCTGGTATCATTGCCCACGTAGAGAATCTCTTCGTTTGGCCAGCCGACAATAGTTCATTTTCGACTTTGTGATATACCAGGGTACCCCCCTTATCCTTTTCTGACTAACTCGTACGGGTCTAGGGCATAAGTGCTATGGGCCATTTTAGAGGCAATACCAACCTCTACCTCTGGTATAATGGTCGATGTGGAGAATCTCTTAGTTTGGCCAGCCGGCAATAGTTCAGTTCGAATTCGTTGTATCCGTGATAACATACCCCCACTTTGAACCCTCTACTGAGAAACTCGTACGGGTCTAGGGTATAAGTGCTATGGGCCATTTTCAAGGCAATAATTTCCTCTTCGTCTGGTACCATTGCCCACGTGGAGAATCTCTTCATTTGGGCAGCCGGCAATAGTTCATTTTAGAACTTGTGATATACCAGGGTACCCCCTTATCCTCTACTGACTAACTCGTACGGGTCTAGGGCATAAGTGCTACAGGCCATTTTAGAGGCAATACTAACCTCTACCTCTGGTATGATGGTCGATGTGGAGAATCACTTAGTTTGGCCAGCCGGCAATAGTTCAGTAAGAATTGGTTGTTAACCGAATACCATATCCCCCTTTTAACCCTCTACTGACAAACTCGTACGGGTCTAGGGTACAAGTGCTATGGGCCATTTTAAAGGTAATAAGTACCTCTTCCTCTGGTATCATTGTCCACGTGGAGAATCTCTTCGTTTGGCCAGTCGACAATAGTTCATTTTCGACTTTGTGATATACTAGGGTATCCCCCTCCCTTATCCTTTTCTGACTAACTCGTACGGGTCTAGGGCATAAGTGCTATTGGCCATTTTAGAGGCAATACCAACCTCTACATCTGGTATAATAGTCGATGTGTAAAATCTCTTAGTTTGGCCAGCCGGCAATAGTTCAGTTCGAATTCGTTGTATCCGGGATAACATATCCCCCCTTTGGACCCTCTACTGACAAAATCGTACGGGTCTAGGGTATAAGTGTTATGGGCCATTTTAAAGGCAATAAGTACCTCTTCGTCTGGTACCATTGCCCACGTGGAGAATTTCTTCGTTTGGCCAGCCGGCAATGGTTCATTTTAGAATTTGTGATATACCAGGGTACCCCCCTTATCATTTTCTGACTAACTCGTACGGGTCTAGGGCATAAGTGCTATTGACCATTTTAGAGGCAATACCAACCTCTACCTCTGGTATAATGGTCGATGTGGAGAATCTCTTAGTTTGGCCAGCCGGCAATAGTTCAGTTCGAATTCGTTGTATCCGGTATAACATATCCCCACTTTGAACCCTCTACTGACAAACTCGTACGGGTCTAGGGTATAAGTGCTATGGGCCATTTTCAAGGCAATAAGTACCTCTTCCTCTGGTATCATTGCCCACGTGGAGAATCTCTTCGTTTGGCCAGCCAACAATAGTTCATTTTCGAATTTGTGATATACCAGGGTATCCCCCCTCCCTTATCCTTTTCTGACTAACTCGTACGGGTCTAGGGCATAAGTGCTATTGGCCATTTTAGAGGCAATACCAACCTCTACCTCTGGTATAATGGTCGATGTGGAGAATCTCTTGGTTTAGCCAGCCGGCAATAGTTCAGTTCGAATTCGTTGTATCCGGGTTAACATATCCCCACTTTGAACCCTCTACTGACAAACTCGTACGGGTCAAGGGTATAAGTGTTATGGGCCATTTTAAAGGCAATAAGTACCTCTTCCTCTGGTATCATTGCCCACGTAGAGAATCTCTTCGTTTGGCCAGCCGACAATAGTTCATTTTCGACTTTGTGATATACCAGGGTACCCCCCTTATCCTTTTCTGACTAACTCGTACGGGTCTAGGGCATAAGTGCTATGGGCCATTTTAGAGGCAATACCAACCTCTACCTCTGGTATAATGGTCGATGTGGAGAATCTCTTAGTTTGGCCAGCCGGCAATAGTTCAGTTCGAATTCGTTGTATCCGTGATAACATACCCCCACTTTGAACCCTCTACTGAGAAACTCGTACGGGTCTAAGGTATAAGTGCTATGGGCCATTTTCAAGGCAATAATTTCCTCTTCGTCTGGTACCATTGCCCACGTGGAGAATCTCTTCATTTGGGCAGCCGGCAATAGTTCATTTTAGAACTTGTGATATACCAGGGTACCCCCTTATCCTCTACTGACTAACTCGTACGAGTCTAAGGCATAAGTGCTACAGGCCATTTTAGAGGCAATACTAACCTCTACCTCTGGTATGATGGTCGATGTGGAGAATCACTTAGTTTGGCCAGCCGGCAATAGTTCAGTAAGAATTGGTTGTTAACCGAATACCATATCCCCCTTTTAACCCTCTACTGACAAACTCGTATGGGTCTAGGGTACAAGTGCTATGGGCCATTTTAAAGGTAATAAGTACCTCTTCCTCTGGTATCATTGTCCACGTGGAGAATCTCTTCGTTTGGCCAGTCGACAATAGTTCATTTTCGACTTTGTGATATACTAGGGTATCCCCCTCCCTTATCCTTTTCTGACTAACTCGTACGGGTCTAGAGCATAAGTGCTATTGGCCATTTTAGAGGCAATACCAACCTCTACATCTGGTATAATAGTCGATGTGTAAAATCTCTTAGTTTGGCCAGCCGGCAATAGTTCAGTTCGAATTCGTTGTATCCGGGATAACATATCCCCCCTTTGGACCCTCTACTGACAAAATCGTACGGGTCTAGGGTATAAGTGTTATGGGTCATTTTAAAGGCAATAAGTACCTCTTCGTCTGGTACCATTGCCCACGTGGAAAATTTCTTCGTTTGGCCAGCCGGCAATGGTTCATTTTAGAATTTGTGATATACCAGGGTACCCCCCTTATCCTTTTCTGACTAACTCGTACGGGTCTAGGGCATAAGTGCTATTGACCATTTTAGAGGCAATACCAACCTCTACCTCTGGTATAATGGTCGATGTGGAGAATCTCTTAGTTTGGCCAGCCGGCAATAGTTCAGTTCGAATTCGTTGTATCCGGTATAACATATCCCCACTTTGAACCCTCTACTGACAAACTCGTACGGGTCTAGGGTATAAGTGCTATGGGCCATTTTCAAGGCAATAAGTACCTCTTCCTCTGGTATCATTGCCCACGTGGAGAATCTCTTCGTTTGGCCAGCCAACAATAGTTCATTTTCGAATTTGTGATATACCAGGGTATCCCCCCTCCCTTATCCTTTTCTGACTAACTCGTACGGGTCTAGGGCATAAGTGCTATTGGCCATTTTAGAGGCAATACCAACCTCTACCTCTGGTATAATGGTCGATGTGGAGAATCTCTTGGTTTAGCCAGCCGGCAATAGTTCAGTTCGAATTCGTTGTATCCGGGTTAACATATCCCCACTTTGAACCCTCTACTGACAAACTCGTACGGGTCAAGGGTATAAGTGTTATGGGCCATTTTCAAGGCAATAAGTACCTCTTCCTCTGGTATCATTGCCCACGTAGAGAATCTCTTCGTTTGGCCAGCCGACAATAGTTCATTTTCGACTTTGTGATATACCAGGGTACCCCCCTTATCCTTTTCTGACTAACTCGTACGGGTCTAGGGCATTAGTGCTATGGGCCATTTTAGAGGCAATACCAACCTCTACTTCTGGTATAATGGTCGATGTGGAGAATCTCTTAGTTTGGCCAGCCGGCAATAGTTCAGTTCGAATTCGTTGTATCCGGGATAACATACCCCAACTTTGAACCCTCTACTTAGAAACTCGTACGGGTCTAGGGTATAAGTGCTCTGGGCCATTTTCAAGGCAATAATTTCCTCTTCGTCTGGTACCATTGCCCACGTGGAGAATCTCTTCATTTGGGCAGCCGGCAATAGTTCATTTTAGAATTTGTGATATACCAGGGTACCCCCTTAACCTCTACTGACTAACTCGTACGGGTCTAGGGCATAAGTGCTAGAGGCCATTTTAGAGGCAATACTAACCTCTACCTCTGGTATGATGGTCGATGTGGAGAATCTCTTAGTTTGGCCAGCCGGCAATAGTTCAGTAAGAATTGGTTGTTAACCGAATACCATATCCCCCTTTTAACTCTCTACTGACAAACTCGTACGGGTCTAGGGTACAAGTGCTATGGGCCATTTTAAAGGTAATAAGTACCTCTTCCTCTGGTATCATTGTCCACGTGGAGAATCTCTTCGTTTGGCCAGTCGACAATAGTTCATTTTCGACTTTGTGATATACTAGGGTATCCCCCTCCCTTATCCTTTTCTGACTAACTCGTACGGGTCTAGGGCATAAGTGCTATTGGCCATTTTAGAGGCAATACCAACATCTACCTCTGGTATAATGGTCGATGTGGAGAATCTCTTAGTTTGGCCAGCCGGCAATAGCTCAGTTCGAATTAGTTGTATCCGGGATAACATATCCCCACTTTGAACCCTCTACTGACAAACTCCTACGGGTCTAGGGTATAAGTGCTATGGGCCATTTTAAAGGCAATAAGTACCTCCTTCGTCTGGTACCATTGCCCACGTGGAGAATCTCTTCGTTTGGCCAGCGGCAATAGTTCATTTTAGAATTTGTGATATACCAGGGTACCCCCCCCCCCTTATCCTTTTCTTACTAACTCGTACGGGTCTAGGGCATAAGTGCTATTGGCCATTTTAGAGGCAATACCAACCTCTACCTCTGGTATAATGGTCGATGTGGAGAATCTCTTAGTTTGGCCAGCCGGCAATAGTTCAGTTCGAATTCGTTGCATCCGGGATAACATATCCCCACTTTGAACCCTCTACTGACAAACTCGTACGGGTCTAGGGTATAAGTGATATGGGCCATTTTTAAGGTAATAAGTTCCTCTTCGTCTGGTACCATTGCCCACGTGGAGAATCTCTTCGTTTGGCCAGCCGGCAATAGTTCATTTTAGAACTTGTGATATACCAGGGTACCTCCTTATCCTCTCCTGACTAACTCGTACGGGTCTAGGGCATAAGTGCTATATGCCATTTTAGAGGCAATACCAACCTCTACCTCTGGTATGATGGTCGATGTGGAGAATCTCTTAGTTTGGCCAGCCGGCAATAGTTCAGTAAGAATTGGTTGTTAACCGAATACCATATCCCCCTTTTAACCCTCTACTGACAAACTCGTACGGGTCTAGGGTACAAGTGCTATGGGCCATTTTAAAGATAATAAGTACCTCTTCTTCTGGTATCATTGTCCACGTGGAGAATCTCTTCATTTGGCCAGCCGGCAATAGTTCATTTTAGAATTTGTGATATACTAGGGTACCCCCTTATCCTCTCCTGACTAACTCGTACGCGTCTAGGGCATAAGTGCTATAGGCCATTTTAGAGGCAATACTAACCTCTACCTCTGGTATGATGGTCGATGTGGAGAATCTCTTAGTTTAGCCAGCCGGCAATAGTTCAGTTCGAATTCGTTGTATCCGGGATAACATATCCCCACTTTGAACCCTCTACTGACAAACTCGTACGGGTCTAGGGTATAAGTGCTCTGGGCCATTTTAAAGGCAATAAGTACCTCTTCCTCTGGTATCATTGCCCACGTGAAGAATCTCTTTGTTTGGCCAGCCGACAATAGTTCATTTTCGACTTTGTGATATACCAGGGTACCCCCCTTATCCTTTTCTGACTAACTCGTACGGGTCTAGGGCATAAGTGCTATTGGCCATTTTAGAGGTAATACCAACCTCTACCTCTGGTATAATGGTCGATGTGGAGAATCTCTTAGTTTGGCCAGCCGGCAAAAGTTCAGTTCGAATTCGTTGTATCCGGGATAACATACCCCCACTTTGAACCCTCTACTGAGAAACTCGTACGGGTCTAGGGTATAAGTGCTATGGGCCATTTTCAAGGCAATAATTTCCTCTTCGTCTGGTACCATTGCCCACGTGGAGAATCTCTTCATTTGGGCAGCCGGCAATAGTTCATTTTAGAACTTGTGATATACCAGGGTACCCCCTTATCCTCTACTGACTAACTCGTACGGGTCTAGGGCATAAGTGCTACAGGCCATTTTAGAGGCAATACTAACCTCTACCTCTGGTATGATGGTCGATGTGGAGAATCTCTTAGTTTGGCCAGCCGGCAATAGTTCAGTAAGAATTGGTTGTTAACCGAATACCATATCCCCCTTTTAACCCTCTACTGACAAACTCGTACGGGTCTAGGGTACAAGAGTTATGGGCCATTTTAAAGGTAATAAGTACCTCTTTCTCTGGTATCATTGTCCACGTGGAGAATCTCTTCGTTTGGCCAGTCGACAATAGTTCATTTTCGACTTTGTGATATACTAGGGTATCCCCCTCCCTTATCCTTTTCTGACTAACTCGTACGGGTCTAGGGCATAAGTGCTATTGGCCATTTTAGAGGCAATACCAACCTCTACATCTGGTATAATAGTCGATGTGTAAAATCTCTTAGTTTGGCCAGCCGGCAATAGTTCAGTTCGAATTCGTTGTATCCGGGATAACATATCCCCCCTTTGGACCCTCTACTGACATAATCGTACGGGTCTAGGGTATAAGTGTTATGGGCCATTTTAAAGGCAATAAGTACCTCTTCGTCTGGTACCATTGCCCACGTGGAGAATTTCTTCGTTTGGCCAGCCGGCAATGGTTCATTTTAGAATTTGTGATATACCAGGGTACCCCCCTTATCCTTTTCTGACTAACTCGTACGGGTCTAGGGCATAAGTGCTATTGACCATTTTAGAGGCAATACCAACCTCTACCTCTGGTATAATGGTCGATGTGGAGAATCTCTTAGTTTGGCCAGCCGGCAATAGTTCAGTTCGAATTCGTTGTATCCGGTATAACATATCCCCACTTTGAACCCTCTACTGACAAACTCGTACGGGTCTAGGGTATAAGTGCTATGGGCCATTTTAAAGGCAATAAGTACCTCTTCCTCTGGTATCATTGCCCACGTGGAGAATCTCTTCGTTTGGCCGGCCAACAATAGTTCATTTTCGAATTTGTGATATACCAGGGTATCCCCCCTCCCTTATCCTTTTCTGACTAACTCGTACGGGTCTAGGGCATAAGTGCTATTGGCCATTTTAGAGGCAATACCAACCTCTACCTCTGGTATAATGGTCGATGTGGAGAATCTCTTGGTTTAGCCAGCCGGCAATAGTTCAGTTCGAATTCGTTGTATCCGGGATAACATATCCCCACTTTGAACCCTCTACTGACAAACTCGTACGGGTCAAGGGTATAAGTGTTATGGGCCATTTTAAAGGCAATAAGTACCTCTTCCTCTGGTATCATTGCCCACGTAGAGAATCTCTTCGTTTGGCCAGCCGACAATAGTTCATTTTCGACTTTGTGATATACCAGGGTACCCCCCTTATCCTTTTCTGACTAACTCGTACGGGTCTAGGGCATAAGTGCTATGGGCCATTTTAGAGGCAATACCAACCTCTACCTCTGGTATAATGGTCGATGTGGAGAATCTCTTAGTTTGGCCAGCCGGCAATAGTTCAGTTCGAATTCGTTGTATCCGTGATAACATACCCCCACTTTGAACCCTCTACTGAGAAACTCGTACGGGTCTAGGGTATAAGTGCTATGGGCCATTTTCAAGGCAATAATTTCCTCTTCGTCTGGTACCATTGCCCACGTGGAGAATCTCTTCATTTGGGCAGCCGGCAATAGTTCATTTTAGAACTTGTGATATACCAGGGTACCCCCTTATCCTCTACTGACTAACTCGTACGGGTCTAGGGCATAAGTGCTACAGGCCATTTTAGAGGCAATACTAACCTCTACCTCTGGTATGATGGTCGATGTGGAGAATCACTTAGTTTGGCCAGCCGGCAATAGTTCAGTAAGAATTGGTTGTTAACCGAATACCATATCCCCCTTTTAACCCTCTACTGACAAACTCGTACGGGTCTAGGGTACAAGTGCTATGGGCCATTTTAAAGGTAATAAGTACCTCTTCCTCTGGTATCATTGTCCACGTGGAGAATCTCTTCGTTTGGCCAGTCGACAATAGTTCATTTTCGACTTTGTGATATACTAGGGTATCCCCCTCCCTTATCCTTTTCTGACTAACTCGTACGGGTCTAGGGCATAAGTGCTATTGGCCATTTTAGAGGCAATACCAACCTCTACATCTGGTATAATAGTCGATGTGTAAAATCTCTTAGTTTGGCCAGCCGGCAATAGTTCAGTTCGAATTCGTTGTATCCGGGATAACATATCCCCCCTTTGGACCCTCTACTGACAAAATCGTACGGGTCTAGGGTATAAGTGTTATGGGCCATTTTAAAGGCAATAAGTACCTCTTCGTCTGGTACCATTGCCCACGTGGAGAATTTCTTCGTTTGGCCAGCCGGCAATGGTTCATTTTAGAATTTGTGATATACCAGGGTACCCCCCTTATCATTTTCTGACTAACTCGTACGGGTCTAGGGCATAAGTGCTATTGACCATTTTAGAGGCAATACCAACCTCTACCTCTGGTATAATGGTCGATGTGGAGAATCTCTTAGTTTGGCCAGCCGGCAATAGTTCAGTTCGAATTCGTTGTATCCGGTATAACATATCCCCACTTTGAACCCTCTACTGACAAACTCGTACGGGTCTAGGGTATAAGTGCTATGGGCCATTTTCAAGGCAATAAGTACCTCTTCCTCTGGTATCATTGCCCACGTGGAGAATCTCTTCGTTTGGCCAGCCAACAATAGTTCATTTTCGAATTTGTGATATACCAGGGTATCCCCCCTCCCTTATCCTTTTCTGACTAACTCGTACGGGTCTAGGGCATAAGTGCTATTGGCCATTTTAGAGGCAATACCAACCTCTACCTCTGGTATAATGGTCGATGTGGAGAATCTCTTGGTTTAGCCAGCCGGCAATAGTTCAGTTCGAATTCGTTGTATCCGGGTTAACATATCCCCACTTTGAACCCTCTACTGACAAACTCGTACGGGTCAAGGGTATAAGTGTTATGGGCCATTTTAAAGGCAATAAGTACCTCTTCCTCTGGTATCATTGCCCACGTAGAGAATCTCTTCGTTTGGCCAGCCGACAATAGTTCATTTTCGACTTTGTGATATACCAGGGTACCCCCCTTATCCTTTTCTGACTAACTCGTACGGGTCTAGGGCATAAGTGCTATGGGCCATTTTAGAGGCAATACCAACCTCTACCTCTGGTATAATGGTCGATGTGGAGAATCTCTTAGTTTGGCCAGCCGGCAATAGTTCAGTTCGAATTCGTTGTATCCGTGATAACATACCCCCACTTTGAACCCTCTACTGAGAAACTCGTACGGGTCTAGGGTATAAGTGCTATGGGCCATTTTCAAGGCAATAATTTCCTCTTCGTCTGGTACCATTGCCCACGTGGAGAATCTCTTCATTTGGGCAGCCGGCAATAGTTCATTTTAGAACTTGTGATATACCAGGGTACCCCCTTATCCTCTACTGACTAACTCGTACGAGTCTAAGGCATAAGTGCTACAGGCCATTTTAGAGGCAATACTAACCTCTACCTCTGGTATGATGGTCGATGTGGAGAATCACTTAGTTTGGCCAGCCGGCAATAGTTCAGTAAGAATTGGTTGTTAACCGAATACCATATCCCCCTTTTAACCCTCTACTGACAAACTCGTATGGGTCTAGGGTACAAGTGCTATGGGCCATTTTAAAGGTAATAAGTACCTCTTCCTCTGGTATCATTGTCCACGTGGAGAATCTCTTCGTTTGGCCAGTCGACAATAGTTCATTTTCGACTTTGTGATATACTAGGGTATCCCCCTCCCTTATCCTTTTCTGACTAACTCGTACGGGTCTAGAGCATAAGTGCTATTGGCCATTTTAGAGGCAATACCAACCTCTACATCTGGTATAATAGTCGATGTGTAAAATCTCTTAGTTTGGCCAGCCGGCAATAGTTCAGTTCGAATTCGTTGTATCCGGGATAACATATCCCCCCTTTGGACCCTCTACTGACAAAATCGTACGGGTCTAGGGTATAAGTGTTATGGGTCATTTTAAAGGCAATAAGTACCTCTTCGTCTGGTACCATTGCCCACGTGGAAAATTTCTTCGTTTGGCCAGCCGGCAATGGTTCATTTTAGAATTTGTGATATACCAGGGTACCCCCCTTATCCTTTTCTGACTAACTCGTACGGGTCTAGGGCATAAGTGCTATTGACCATTTTAGAGGCAATACCAACCTCTACCTCTGGTATAATGGTCGATGTGGAGAATCTCTTAGTTTGGCCAGCCGGCAATAGTTCAGTTCGAATTCGTTGTATCCGGTATAACATATCCCCACTTTGAACCCTCTACTGACAAACTCGTACGGGTCTAGGGTATAAGTGCTATGGGCCATTTTCAAGGCAATAAGTACCTCTTCCTCTGGTATCATTGCCCACGTGGAGAATCTCTTCGTTTGGCCAGCCAACAATAGTTCATTTTCGAATTTGTGATATACCAGGGTATCCCCCCTCCCTTATCCTTTTCTGACTAACTCGTACGGGTCTAGGGCATAAGTGCTATTGGCCATTTTAGAGGCAATACCAACCTCTACCTCTGGTATAATGGTCGATGTGGAGAATCTCTTGGTTTAGCCAGCCGGCAATAGTTCAGTTCGAATTCGTTGTATCCGGGTTAACATATCCCCACTTTGAACCCTCTACTGACAAACTCGTACGGGTCAAGGGTATAAGTGTTATGGGCCATTTTCAAGGCAATAAGTACCTCTTCCTCTGGTATCATTGCCCACGTAGAGAATCTCTTCGTTTGGCCAGCCGACAATAGTTCATTTTCGACTTTGTGATATACCAGGGTACCCCCCTTATCCTTTTCTGACTAACTCGTACGGGTCTAGGGCATTAGTGCTATGGGCCATTTTAGAGGCAATACCAACCTCTACTTCTGGTATAATGGTCGATGTGGAGAATCTCTTAGTTTGGCCAGCCGGCAATAGTTCAGTTCGAATTCGTTGTATCCGGGATAACATACCCCAACTTTGAACCCTCTACTTAGAAACTCGTACGGGTCTAGGGTATAAGTGCTCTGGGCCATTTTCAAGGCAATAATTTCCTCTTCGTCTGGTACCATTGCCCACGTGGAGAATCTCTTCATTTGGGCAGCCGGCAATAGTTCATTTTAGAATTTGTGATATACCAGGGTAAGCCCTTAACCTCTACTGACTAACTCGTACGGGTCTAGGGCATAAGTGCTAGAGGCCATTTTAGAGGCAATACTAACCTCTACCTCTGGTATGATGGTCGATGTGGAGAATCTCTTAGTTTGGCCAGCCGGCAATAGTTCAGTAAGAATTGGTTGTTAACCGAATACCATATCCCCCTTTTAACTCTCTACTGACAAACTCGTACGGGTCTAGGGTACAAGTGCTATGGGCCATTTTAAAGGTAATAAGTACCTCTTCCTCTGGTATCATTGTCCACGTGGAGAATCTCTTCGTTTGGCCAGTCGACAATAGTTCATTTTCGACTTTGTGATATACTAGGGTATCCCCCTCCCTTATCCTTTTCTGACTAACTCGTACGGGTCTAGGGCATAAGTGCTATTGGCCATTTTAGAGGCAATACCAACATCTACCTCTGGTATAATGGTCGATGTGGAGAATCTCTTAGTTTGGCCAGCCGGCAATAGCTCAGTTCGAATTAGTTGTATCCGGGATAACATATCCCCACTTTGAACCCTCTACTGACAAACTCCTACGGGTCTAGGGTATAAGTGCTATGGGCCATTTTAAAGGCAATAAGTACCTCCTTCGTCTGGTACCATTGCCCACGTGGAGAATCTCTTCGTTTGGCCAGCGGCAATAGTTCATTTTAGAATTTGTGATATACCAGGGTACCCCCCCCCCCCCCTTATCCTTTTCTTACTAACTCGTACGGGTCTAGGGCATAAGTGCTATTGGCCATTTTAGAGGCAATACCAACCTCTACCTCTGGTATAATGGTCGATGTGGAGAATCTCTTAGTTTGGCCAGCCGGCAATAGTTCAGTTCGAATTCGTTGCATCCGGGATAACATATCCCCACTTTGAACCCTCTACTGACAAACTCGTACGGGTCTAGGGTATAAGTGATATGGGCCATTTTTAAGGTAATAAGTTCCTCTTCGTCTGGTACCATTGCCCACGTGGAGAATCTCTTCGTTTGGCCAGCCGGCAATAGTTCATTTTAGAACTTGTGATATACCAGGGTACCTCCTTATTCTCTCCTGACTAACTCGTACGGGTCTAGGGCATAAGTGCTATATGCCATTTTAGAGGCAATACCAACCTCTACCTCTGGTATGATGGTCGATGTGGAGAATCTCTTAGTTTGGCCAGCCGGCAATAGTTCAGTAAGAATTGGTTGTTAACCGAATACCATATCCCCCTTTTAACCCTCTACTGACAAACTCGTACGGGTCTAGGGTACAAGTGCTATGGGCCATTTTAAAGATAATAAGTACCTCTTCTTCTGGTATCATTGTCCACGTGGAGAATCTCTTCATTTGGCCAGCCGGCAATAGTTCATTTTAGAATTTGTGATATACTAGGGTACCCCCTTATCCTCTCCTGACTAACTCGTACGCGTCTAGGGCATAAGTGCTATAGGCCATTTTAGAGGCAATACTAACCTCTACCTCTGGTATGATGGTCGATGTGGAGAATCTCTTAGTTTAGCCAGCCGGCAATAGTTCAGTTCGAATTCGTTGTATCCGGGATAACATATCCCCACTTTGAACCCTCTACTGACAAACTCGTACGGGTCTAGGGTATAAGTGCTCTGGGCCATTTTAAAGGCAATAAGTACCTCTTCCTCTGGTATCATTGCCCACGTGAAGAATCTCTTTGTTTGGCCAGCCGACAATAGTTCATTTTCGACTTTGTGATATACCAGGGTACCCCCCTTATCCTTTTCTGACTAACTCGTACGGGTCTAGGGCATAAGTGCTATTGGCCATTTTAGAGGTAATACCAACCTCTACCTCTGGTATAATGGTCGATGTGGAGAATCTCTTAGTTTGGCCAGCCGGCAAAAGTTCAGTTCGAATTCGTTGTATCCGGGATAACATACCCCCACTTTGAACCCTCTACTGAGAAACTCGTACGGGTCTAGGGTATAAGTGCTATGGGCCATTTTCAAGGCAATAATTTCCTCTTCGTCTGGTACCATTGCCCACGTGGAGAATCTCTTCATTTGGGCAGCCGGCAATAGTTCATTTTAGAACTTGTGATATACCAGGGTACCTCCTTATCCTCTACTGACTAACTCGTACGGGTCTAGGGCATAAGTGCTACAGGCCATTTTAGAGGCAATACTAACCTCTACCTCTGGTATGATGGTCGATGTGGAGAATCTCTTAGTTTGGCCAGCCGGCAATAGTTCAGTAAGAATTGGTTGTTAACCGAATACCATATCCCCCTTTTAACCCTCTACTGACAAACTCGTACGGGTCTAGGGTACAAGAGTTATGGGCCATTTTAAAGGTAATAAGTACCTCTTTCTCTGGTATCATTGTCCACGTGGAGAATCTCTTCGTTTGGCCAGTCGACAATAGTTCATTTTCGACTTTGTGATATACTATGGTATCCCCCTCCCTTATCCTTTTCTGACTAACTCGTACGGGTCTAGGGCATAAGTGATATTGGCCATTTTAGAGGCAATACCAACATCTACCTCTGGTATAATGGTCGATGTGGAGAATCTCTTAGTTTGGCCAGCCGGCAATAGCTCAGTTCGAATTAGTTGTATCCGGGATAACATATCCCCACTTTGAACCCTCTACTGACAAACTCCTACGGGTCTAGGGTATAAGTGCTATGGGCCATTTTAAAGGCAATAAGTACCTCCTTCGTCTGGTACCATTGCCCACGTGGAGAATCTCTTCGTTTGGCCAGCGGCAATAGTTCATTTTAGAATTTGTGATATACCAGGGTACCCCCCCCCCCTTATCCTTTTCTTACTAACTCGTACGGGTCTAGGGCATAAGTGCTATTGGCCATTTTAGAGGCAATACCAACCTCTACCTCTGGTATAATGGTCGATGTGGAGAATCTCTTAGTTTGGCCAGCCGGCAATAGTTCAGTTCGAATTCGTTGCATCCGGGATAACATATCCCCACTTTGAACCCTCTACTGAGAAACTCGTATGGGTCTAGAGTACAAGTGCTATGGGCCATTTTCAAGGCAATACGTTCCTCTTCGTCTGGTACCATTGCCCACGTGGAGAATCTCTTCATTTGGCCAGCCGGCAATAGTTCATTTTAGAACTTGTGATATACCAGGGTACCCCCTTATTCTCTCCTGACTAACTCGTACGGGTCTAGGGCATAAGTGCTATAAGCCATTTTAGAGGCAATAATAACCTCTACCTCTGGTATAATGGACGATGTAGAGAATCTCTTAGTTTGGCCAGCCGGCAATAGTTCAGTAAGAATTGGTTGTTAACCGAATACCATATCCCCCTTTTAACCCTCTACTGACAAACTCGTACGGGTCTAGGGTACAAGTGCTATGGGCCATTTTAAAGGTAATAAGTACCTCTTCTTCTGGTATCATTGTCCACGTGGAGAATCTCTTCGTTTGGCCAGCCGGTAATAGTTCATTTTAGAATTTGTGATATACCAGGGTACCCCCCTTATCCTTTTCTGACTAACTCGTACGGGTCTAGGGCATAGGTGCTATAGGCCATTTTAGAGGCAATACCAACCTCTACCTCTGGTATAATGTTCGATGTGGAGAATCTCTTAGTTTGGCCAGCCGGCAATAGTTCAGTTCGAATTCGTTGTATCTGGGATAACATATCCCCACTTTGAACCCTCTACTGACAAACTCGTACGAGTCTAGGGTACAAGTGCTATGGGCCATTTTAAAGGCAATAAGTACTTCTTCCTCTGGTATCATTGTCCACGTGGAGAATCTCTTTGTTTGGCCAGCCGACAATAGTTCATTTTCGACTTTGTGATATACCAGGGTACGCCCCTTATCCTTTTCTGACTAACTCGTACGGGTCTAGGGCATAAGTGCTATTGGCCATTTTAGAGGCAATACCAACCTCCACCTCTGGTATAATGGTCGATGTGGAGAATCTCTTAGTTTAGCCAGCCGGCAATAGTTCAGTTCGAATTCGTTGTATCCGGGATAATATATCCCCACTTTGAACCCTCTACTGACAAACTCGTACGGGTCTAGGGTATAAGTGATATAGGCCATTTTTAAGGCAATAAGTTCCTCTTCGTCTGGTACCATTGCCCACTTGGAGAATTTCTTCGTTTGGCCAGCCGGCAATAGTTCATTTTAGAACTTGTAATATACCAGGGTACCTCCTTATCCTCTCCTGACTAACTCGTACGGGTCTAGGGCATAAGTGCTATAGGCCATTTTAGAGGCAATACCAACCTCTACCTCTGGTATGATGGTCGATGTGGAGAATCTCTTAGTTTGGCCAGCCGGCAATAGTTCAGTAAGAATTGGTTGTAAACCGAATACCATATCCCCCTTTTAACCCTCTACTGACAAACTCGTACGGGTCTAGGGTACAAGTGCTATGGGCCATTTTAAAGGTAATTAGTACCTCTTCTTCTGGTATCATTGTCCACGTGGAGAATCTCTTCGTTTGGCCAGCCGGCAATAGTTCATTTTAGAATTTGTGATATACCAGGGTACCCCTTTATCCTCTCCTGACTAACTCGTACGGGTCTAGGGCATAAGTGCTAAAGGCCGTTTTTAGAGGCAATACTAACCTCTACCTCTGGTATGATGGTCGATGTGGAGAATCTCTTAGTTTGGCCAGCCGGAAATAGTTCAGTAAGAATTGGTTGTTAACCGAATACCATATCCCCCTTTTAACCCTCTACTGACAAACTCGTACGGGTCTAGGGTACAAGTGCTATGGGCCATTTTAAAGGTAATAAGTAACTCTTCCTCTGGTATCATTGTCCACGTGGAGAATCTCTTCGTTTGGCCAGCCGGCAATAGTTCATTTTAGAATTTGTGATATACCAGGGTACCCCCCTTATCCTTTTCTGACTAACTCGTACGGGTCTAGGGCATAAGTGCTATTGTCCATTTTAGAGGCAATACCAACCTCTACCTCTGGTATAATGGTCGATGTGGAGAATCTCTTAGTTTGGCCAGCCGGCAATAGTTCAATTCGAATTAGTTGTATCCGGGATACCATATCCCCCTTTGAACCCTCTATTGACAAATTCCTACGGGTCTAGGGTATAAGTGCTATGGGCCATTTTAAAGGCAATAAGTACCTCCTTCGTCTGGTACCATTGCCCACGTGGAGAATCTCTTCGTTTGGCCAGCCGGCAATAGTTCATTTTAGAATTTGTGATATACCAGGGTACCCCCCTTATCCTTTTCTTACTAACTCGTACGGGTCTAGGGCATAAGTGATATTGGCCATTTTAGAGGCAATACCAACCTCTACCTCTGGTATAATGGTCGATGTGGAGAATCTCTTAGTTTGGCCAGCCGGCAATAGTTCAGTTCGAATTCGTTGTATCCGGGATAACATATCCCCACTTTGAACCCTCTACTGACAAACTCGTACGGGTCTAGGGCATAAGTGCTATTGGCCATTTTAGAGGCAATAATATGATTTGTTAATAATGACTCAGATTGGTCTCCATAATTTTGAAGAATCATATGTCATTGAAATAGTAATTGACAGTTGTTATTTTTCTGTTATTTTTATTTCTGCAATGAACTATGTTTCTATTTTTCTGATATGTTTAAATAGAAAATACTGTCGTAATATTGTATGTTTTAGTTTCATGATTGGACTATATTGGTAGACAATGAACAAATGACCATTAATTCTCTGTCATTCCTAAATTTCAATATGTAATCATTTTTTTAAATTTATTGTAGCTTACATTGATTCAATTATCACAAAATTTTAATAAGAACTGTTCTTTACTTTATTTGTTTGTTGTAATGTCCCGTTTAATTTCTATATTTAATTATATTTTTTTAAAACTTGTTATTGCTTTAGTTTTCATTATTTCTCTAATCACAGAATGTTAAAAGACCATTTCTTTGTTTTATATTTATGGAGGCATTTACATTGTTTTTATTACATTTACAATTTTGTTTAAAGACGCAGACCTTGAAGAAGACCCAAGGTTGATTCAATAAACGCGGACCTCGAAGAAGACACCCATTGACATGTCTATTTGAAGTAATATCAAATATAAATAGGAACGTTATTTAATTATAATTATCGTTCATAGTTTCTAACAACACTTCTTCGAACGCAAGTCATCTCATGAATATTATTGACGGCTCATGAATATTATTGAAGGCTGGCCTCATGAATATTAACGCCGGCTGCTATCGACGGCTAGATCCACACTAGTGGATTTTTCGTATTTCGAAATGGAACTTTTCAATTTTTTGTCTCTAATGGATCCAGTCTAACAAAGGCATTTTAACGAAACTTTAGTATATAGATCCATGTGGTCAATATTATCTATTTGTATGTGGTATGTTTGAAGATAATAGGGTAATAGGTCCCAAGTCAGGAGCCTCTGGCCTTTGTTAGTCTTGTATTATTTAAATTTCAGTTTCTTGTGTACAATTTGGAAATTAGTATGGCGTTCATTATCACTGAACTAGTTTATATTTGTTTAGGGGCCAGCTGAAGGACGCCTCCGGGTGCGGGAATTTCTCGCTACATTGAAGACCTGTTGGTGACCTTCTGCTGTTTTTTTTTTTATTTGGTCGGGTTGTTGTCTCTTTAACACATTCCCCATTTCCATTCTCAATTTTAATTTCACTGATTCACCGCTTCTACGAGATATGTTATAATTTATTTAACAAAATAGCTCAATGGTTCCTTTACTCTTTTTGTACGGAACATAATATTATATATATATAGAAAGAGAAAAGTAATATGATGGTCAATGAGACAACTGACCAACAGAGTCAAATGAGGCGAATGATATCACATACGAGTCACCGTATATGGCCTTTTTGTATGTATATTTGTCATTTTTTTGCAATATATATTTTTGCAAACTATCAAACCCAAAAGGTTAAAAAAGTCACATATAATTAAAAGGTATATGCGTGTTTCTGTGTGCGAAAAGTACAGAATTAGTCTTTTATATCATGAGATCAAAATATATTTCCCGAGGTATGGAGATTAGCTTATTTTTCTATTGCCCGAAGCCAACCAGTTTTTCAAGAACTATTATATACATGTTAGTATAAAACGTTCTGGAAAATAGGATAATGAAAAAAGAAAATGAGATAAAACAGAATTACCATTAGAATAAACTTCATGTACCAACTTCAGTTTATTTTCTTTAGAACAGAACCGATATTCCGGAGATATCTATACATGTACTATTAAACGAGAAGACCTAATTTTGGGTGTCGCTTCTCTTCTTTCCACAATAAATTAATCAACACGCCTCTGTGTACTATTGGTACAGTGCATAGTGTCATTTGTCATCTATACTATTAAACGAGAAGACCTAATTTTGGGTGTCGCTTCTCTTCTTTCCACAATAAATTAATCAACACGCCTCTGTGTACTATTGGTACAGTGCATAGTGTCATTTGTCATCTATACTATTAAACGAGAAGACCTCATTTTGGGTGTCGCTTCTCTTCTTTCCACAATAAATTAATCAACACGCCTCTGTGCCCTATTGGTACAGTGCATAGTGCCATTTGTCATCCATTCATATGATTATTCAGATTGAGTTATTTTTGGAGAAAAACGAGAAAAAAGGCATCCGGATATTGTCCCGTCATTGGACGAAATTTTAAGTCAGATCAGACTTCCGGTTTGCGTTTTTCTGTATACTTTGAACATACATATATACAAAGAATAAAGTGTATTCAGAATTCTATCTGCTATCATTTTCAAGTTTACTATCCACGGCAGTCACAGATATTATTAAATAGAGAGGGTCTGTATACTATATCAATGACCACTATGGATCGATTAGTAAACTTCGAATTGAAAGTAAATACACTATATTTATATAGTAATGAATGTTCATAATATACAGATAAGCGCCAAAAATATTCATGTGAACTTTTGATACCTTTTCTGAAATTCTCCAGTCATTAAATCTTTTACAAAATTCATTGATTACAAAAAAAAGAAGATGTGGTATGATTGCCATGTTGAAACTCTCCACAAGAGACCAATATGACACAGATATTAACAACTATAGGTTAGCGTACGACCTTCAACAACGAGCAAAGCCCATACCGCATACTCAGCTTTAGAAGGCCCCGAACTGACAATGTAAAACAATTCAAACCAGAAAACTAGCGGCCTTATTCAAGTCATTCAATATTTTACAAAATTCTTCCAACAACACTTTACATACTTTAAACTACGCTCTAAATGCCGGGTGTGTTCTAGTATATATATAAACAACGTGTCATGAGAGATCAACATCAATTGTATATAACATCGATAAGCGTTAAAGAAAAGCTTTTGAATTAAAGTCACTTGACAAAATCACAATGCAAAAACTTTTCTATTCACTAAAACAAATTAAACTGCAAATGAATTTATAGATGGTGTTCTTTCACTAAATAATTCTAAATTTGGTGACTTTGTGGAACGCATCTATCCCATTGAACTGGAGATAAAGGATACTACAGATACAGTTAAGTCGGCTTCATATCTTGACTTACATGTAGAAATTGACCATGAGGGTCGGTTGAAAACAGAACTTCACGACAAAGCGTCTGGCGTATTAGATTATAAGCATTTGATACCCATTGTCGCAGGCGAGACAAAAGAAAAATACTCATTTTCTTAATTCCGTTCAACAAAGCGACAGCATGTAACAAATTTATTGTAGTGAAAAGCGGCATCTATATAATTTTAGTTTTGAAGAAGTTAAAAAAAAATGATAATATTTATTTGATATAATTATGTTCCTTTCTTACATAATTTAACCGCAGTTGACTTGTTGATCAAAACAATGTTGAACTGAGTCGTTCAGTCTTTCTTGCGTTTGATATAAAATACCTTTGATGAAATTAGAGACGTGCATAAACATTATTTATAACAATTCCCTTCGAAATACAAATTGTATTTCATCTTTCGAAATTTTAATTGTTTTGGGGTTAACAATGTAATATGAAGATGTATCATTGCCTTCAAGTGATGCTGTGTGTCGAGATCTCTTGTAAATGATCATTTTCAGTAGATTCAGTCACAGACTACATGCATCCGTAACGTAACTTTGTTGTTCTTTAAAATAATGGAGTGGCAATACCAACAACATATCAACAATTAATATTTATTCTATTTTAGACAATATTATGTCAACACTTTTTAACCAAATACACTGATATCATAATACGGGATTCTGCTGACTCGTCTCCATCTATAATTAGGGTAAGCGTAAGCTCTATGCGCGCTCATAGTAATAACACTAACCAATGCTGTTTCTTTATTATCTAATGAGTTACAAACATCTACTGCCCTTCGACCGACTCTCCTATACCCAGTCCACCAACTTCCACCACGTTGTGATACTGGTACTTTATACATTTTCGTTTTCGCTCGTTCTAGATCCATGACTGGATGACTCCTCTCCACACTCGCCACTACTATGTTTCTTCCATTTTTCCTAAGTTTGATGTAACCTCCACTGACCTCGGCCCAATGCTTGTCATCTCCTATCGGGTCATAGGAGATAACAGCCCAGTTCCTCCAGTAGTATTTAATGGAAAGATGATCGTATAGTCCATTAGCAAATTGGTCGTGTGTTAGACCTTTGTTTTTAGAAGAATATTCGTCGATATCCTTTCCAGATTGGAGGTAATAATTAACTCTGCACTGTTTTTCAATTTGTTCGAACTTCTCTCTAACTTCCTGTATTCTATTTTCCCAATCCAACTTAAAATAATCTGCATTTTCAGTAAAATTGATAACTGAAAGAAAGCCTAATTCTACTTTTACAGCTTGCAAGAGAAGTTGCATTACACCGGTTAAAAATATCGTCGTCTTGTAGCAGTAGTTTTTGGTATAACGCAAAACGGAAGTACCAAGGTCTTCTTGAAATGTACCTTGTTTTAGGACAATCGCTTGATACAATTTTGTGCCACTATTCTGATAATCACTTTTATAACTCCATATATACAGCTTCTTCTGGTTTTGCACAGCCGTTTCTGGAACATTATAAATATGCTCAAACTCACGTGACACTGCTTTTATTCTTTGTTCTATCTGCCCGAAGTTGACTTGAACAACATTCCACTTAATCAATCGTTCAATATCGTTAAATCGATTATCTACCTGATCCAAACGATTATCGATATTCTTCATCATATCTTTCATGAAAGACAACTCGTCAGACTCTATTGGAATAAACGCCAAAACGATCCCTACGAATGGACCTAATGCACCAAGGTATGGACCTATTCCTTTTGCGATCTTTGCTAAAGAACTAGTAAATTGCTTATTTGAAAGCAGTTCACCGATTTCTTTTCCAATTTCAAGGCCAGAAGTAACTGCTTCTCTGATTTCCTCAGAAATGCTGACAGCAGGCCGTGGAAGAATCACCAAAAGAATCACCATGAAGAACCATTTAGATTTTAACACTGAAATGATAAATTCATGTATGTGATGACCGATTGTATAAGACTCTCATGGAAGTCAAGTGTGTTAACCCCACCCTCCTAGTCTATTTATAAGAAGTTGGCGGTTGATTCGTTATTCGATATTCAATATTCAACAGGGTGCCAAAGAGAGGCAAAAGAAACCAAAGGAATAGTTAAACTCATAAAATACAAATTATTTATCAATATTAAATTGTAAAAGAGGGACGAAAGATACCAGAGGGAGAGTCAAACTCATAGATTCAAAATAAACTGACAACGTCAAGGCTAAAAATAAAAAGACAAACAGACAAATAATAGTACAGAAGACACAACATAGAAAACTAAAGACTAAGCAACACGAACCTACAAAAACCGGTAGTGATCTCGGATGCAGAACATGGGTAAGCAGAGCCTGCTCAACATGTGGCATCCGTCGTGTTCCTTATGTTATTACAAATCCGGTTAATAGACTAGTTGGGTAGGTGTAAGCTTTTGATATGCAAGGTTGCAAAACTATTACATTTGTAATATGTTTACTCAACTAGTATATAAATCAAGGGCCAGCTGAAATTCGCCTCCGCGTATGAAATTTTCTCGCTGCTTTGAAGATCCTTTTTTTTGGCTTGGTCTATTTTTTTGCCGTTTGCGGGGTTGTTTACTTTTTGACACCTTCTCAGTTTCCATTCCCTGTTTTACTTTTGAATTGTTTATACAAAAGATGTGGTATGATTGCAAATAAAAATTCCTATTCATTCGATTTCATATGAATGATATTTGGTCTTCCATGCAGCGAGAAACTCCCGCATCCGAAGGCGTATTTCAGTCGGCCCCTAACAATTATGTATACTAGTTCAGTGATAATGAACGTAATACTTAACCCCGAATTATACAAAAGAAACTAAAATTAAAAATAATACAAGACCAACAAAGGACAGTGGCTCCTAACTTGGAACAGGCGCAAAAATGTGGCAGGGTTAAACATGTTTTTTGAGATCTCAACCCTCCCCCTATATCTCTGGTCAATATAGAAAAATCAAACGCACAACGTTAACACTACGCACAGTGAAACTCAGTTTAAGAGAAGTCCGAGTCCGATGTCAGAAGAGGTTACACAAGAAAATAAAGAAAATGACAATAATACAAAAAATAACAACAGACTACTAGCAGTTCCTGACATGCCAGCTCCAGAACCCAATTATACTGATTGAAAGACTGCCTTCATCATATGAATATCAGGCACAATCCCTTCCGTTTGGGGTTTAGTAGTATATCATCCTAAAATATATGAGAAGAACATAACCCGTGTCATGCCAACAACTGGTTTTAAAATAAATGTGTTTAATTCCGACGCAAAGACCTTATAAGTAAATCAATATTAAAGCCAAAGTGTGCAGTCTTTAATGACCTGACAACAGTATCGTAACTATATTCTTAATAAGTCTGTAAAAACACTTATCAAATTTGGATTTTACTTTTGTATAAAAAATATATATAGACTAGTTCCCAAATTAATCTATAACAACTGAAATGTCTCGCCTTCTTTACTAATCATTGATAGTATGTTGATAGACCTAAACATAAAGCTTTATTACAACTGTCACATAAACTCTACATTAACCAAGAAAACGAATCATTGATCAACGAACCATGAACATGAGGTCAAGGTCAGATGAACCATGCCAGGCAGACATGTACAGCTAACAATTCTTCAATACAACAAATATAGTTGACTTATTGCTTATAAATTAAGAAAAACAGACCAAAACACAAATACTAAAACACTTAGCAATGGACCGTGTAAATGAGATCAAGGTCAAATAAAACCTGCGTAATAGACATATAGATCATAAAATATTTCAATAAACAAAATATAGTTGACCTAATGCATAAAGTAATAGAAAAATAGACGAAAACTAAAAAAACTTAACTTTGACCATTGAACCATGAAAATGAGGTCAGTCAGATGACACCTGACAGTTAAACATGTACACCTTACAATCGTTTCATACACCAAATATAGTAGACCTACTGCATAGAGAAAACCAGACAAAAACACAAAACCTTTACTATAACCACTGAACCATGAACATGAGGTCAAGGTCAAATGACACCTGCCAGTTGGACATGTACACGTTCCAGTCCTTCCATACACCGAATATACTAGACCTATTGCTTATAGTATCTGAGATATGGACTTGACCACCAAAACTTACCCTTGTTCATGAAATGAGGTCGAGGTCAAGTGAAAACTGTCTGACGGGCATGAGGATCTTGCAAGGTACGCACATACCAAATATAGTTATCCATTTACTTATAATAAGAGAGAAATTAACATTACAAAAAATCAACTTTTTTCCAAGTAGTCACTGAACCATGAAAATGAGGTCAAGGACATTGGACATGTGACTGCCGTAAAGTTAGTAACATGAGGCATCTATATAC
This sequence comes from Mytilus trossulus, assembly GCF_036588685.1. NCBI lineage: Eukaryota > Metazoa > Mollusca > Bivalvia > Mytilida > Mytilidae > Mytilus > Mytilus trossulus. Next base: position 819,765 of record NW_026963340.1, on the reverse strand, counting down.
AAAGTATGAAGCATCCAGGTATTCTACCTTCTAAAATATAAATCTTTTAAGAAGTTAGCTAACACTGCCGACGCCGCCGTAGCCGCCGCTGGATCACTATCCCTATGTCGAGCTTTCTGCAACAAAAGTTGCAGGCTCGACAAAATTGTTGAAGTGACGAATGTCTTTTTACATTTTTTATTTAAGTTTTTTTTTCACTGTTGAATTTTGAGAGAATTACTCGGAGCTCAACCATTTTATAAGAAAAAATGTCTGCCTGCATATGTTGGTACTACGGAAGCGTATTAGCGCCACACATCTTTTTTTTTTTTTTTTTCCTATGTTTGCATTATAACGCAAACCTTTGCGTTATATAACGCAAACCTTTGCGTTACAACGCAAACCTTTGCGTTATAACGCAAACCTTTGCATTATAACGCCAACCTTTGCGTTATAACGCAAACATTTTGATTTCAATTATTCATTAAGTTTTGTATATATGTTCGTCAGTCATTCATTTCGGATGTGCTTTACTAGTAGATAAAAAAGAAACATACATACAAGGCCAAATCATTAGAATAAATATGCAAAGGAATAATGGAATACTTGAAGTGCAATTATACATAAATTAAGACTGATTTGTGCATCAGAAAAGTATAGAATTTAACAAGAAAATAGATATAGTTTAGTATATAGTCATATTTAAATTGAAAGATCAAAAATAATGTCATACAATTGTGAAACCTCCAAGTCAAATAGACAAAATGATCTTACTGCTTTAAAATGAATTATTAATAAGGATACATAATTTTTTTAAATCTCAGAATATGATCCAGATTCTTTGATAGAAAGTCATTGAATGTTCATTTCAATATAATGTAGTATTTTTAAGATGCTTTGGTAGCAATGTGAATAGAGAGAACATATTTTATTAATAAAACATCTTCATTCTATACATTTATTGGCAAAGGGTAGCTTCTGGAATCTAACCTACTTTACACATTTCTCAATCGAGAGCTTACTTTGGAAGTATATTTATATTCGGTTATAGCTATATTAGCAGGGTTGATTTTTTTTAGGTATAATAAACCTCAATTTACTCAATTTTCTTTGTAATATATATACTAGTAGTAACATGGATATCGTTTTTGGGGACCTTTATAGTTTGTTGTTTTTTGTGAGCCAATGCTCCGTGTTGAAGACCGTAATTCGGCCTTTGATGGTTTACTTTTACGAATAGTGACTTAGATGGGGAGTTTTCTAATTGGCACTCATACCACATCTTCTTATATTATTCTGCTCATTATTAGTCATTGATATGATCTAATTATTCAAGCATTTTACTTTGCAATGACTACAAAGGTGATAAATTTTAATATATACAGCCACCTCCATTAATAACTACTGTTTCCTTTGAATCTTAAATAAGAAATAAGATAAAACAAATGTTTGCGTTATAATGCAAATGTTTGCGTTATAACGCAAATGTTTGCGTTATAACGCAAAGGTTTGCGTTAAACGCAAAAGGTTTGCGTTATAACGCAATGTTTGCGTTATAACGCAAAGGTTTGCGTTAAACGCAAAGGTTTGCGTTATAACGCAAACATAGGAAAAAAAATTAAAAAAAAAATGTGTGGCGCTAATACGCTTCCGTACGTTTTCCCAATATTTGCTTGGTCTTTAGAATACTGTGGGTTAGACTCACCAGATAGGCACACGGAAACATAAAATATCTTAAGTACAGATCAGCAGATAAAAGTATACTAGCAGTTACTGGAAACTAGTTCAGAGTCGGAAGCAGCAACTTAAAAAAACATGTTCTTTCAATTTAAAAGATCGTTTTGTTTAATCTACTTACCAAATAGAATGTTTGACATCTTGTTTGTCCGATTGTGTGCACTGCTATAAATGTCAAAACGGAATCTTAATTCCCCGGATGTGAAATGTGTTTACAATATAGAGTTGATTTCATTGAAGAAACAAAGAAACCGTTTCCCGCTTTTTAAATTCTTTTGACTGAACTTTAAACCCAAAATTTACCATAGCTTTAGCGTTAAATTTGGAACAATGGTGATTAATGTTAATTGAAGAAAATAAACAAAATATGCACGTGGATGTACAAGGTAAACATATCAAGCACGTGTATTAGATATACATGTGTGAAGAAAAAATATATTGTGTATGTTTGGTGACATCCTTTTTTTTGACAACCAATGTCCAGCCCTTTTTTCAGCATTTCATTATTCCGATAGTCAATAACACTGTACCCCGACATCCCATTATTGCGACAGTTCATTTTTCAGCATTTAATTTTTCTGGTATAAAAAAGAAGATGTGGTATGATTGCCAATGAGACAGCTATCCACAAAAGACCAAAAAGACACAAACATTAACAATTATAGGTCACCGTACGGCCTTCAACAATGAACAAAGCCCATACCGCATATAGTCAGCTATAAAAGGCCCCGATAAGACAATGTAAAACAAATGGCCTTATTTATGTAAATAAATGAACGAAAAACAAATATGTAACACATAAACAAACGACAACCACTGAATTACAGGCTCCTGATTTGGAAGGCACATACATAAATAATGTGGCGGGGTTAAACATGTTAGTCCTTTACCCCGACATCTCATCTTTCCGACAAACCATTATTCCGACAGTTCATGATCATTATTCCGACATCTCATTATTCCAACATTGAATCTGTTATGTATGGAATTATTACCACCTCCATAAGACCGACTCCGATCTCGATATTATGTGTGATTCACAGGCACGTCTTCTAAAAAAAATCCTATTTACCTCAATATAACACAGGAATATACATGTTGACATTTTTTTCTGAGACAAGTGCCAGTCTTGTGGTTGTCCGCTTAGATACCGATTATGCTTATCATGGCAATGTATGATGTTAGTCTCAGTGTCTTGAAGCTTATACACATGCTAGTTGAACTGATGATTCCTTATCCTAGTCCCCTCTTTTAGTTTACGGTTGGAATTTAAGTTGTCTTCATTTTTCGGTGTTTCTGTCCATCGCCGTTTTGTGCCGTTCTAGTCCAAAGATTTTTTTCTTTTAATACACCTACTTTTCACTAGATTGTCAATTCCTCTTGACCAATTAAGAGAAAGGATCTTACAAATTTTCACTATGTCGGACTAATTTCTAGGGCAGCACTGTCGGACTCGTTTCTAGGGCAACACGGTCAGACTAATTGCTAGGGTAGCACTGTCAGACTCATTTCTAGGGTAGCACTGTCGGAATCATTTCTAGGGTAGCACTGTTAGACTCATTTCTAGGGTAGCACTTTCAGACTAATTTTATGGTAGCACTGTCAGACTCATTTCTAGGGTAGCACTGTCGGACTCATTTCTAGGGCAGCACTGTCAGACTTATTTCTAGGAAAGCACTGTCGGACTCATTTCTAGGTTAGCACTGTCGGACTCATTTCTAGGGTAGCACTGTCGGACTCATTTCTAGGATAGCACTGTGAGACTCATTTCTAGGGTAGCACTGTCGGACTCATTTCTAGGGCAGCACTGTCAGACTTATTTTTAGGAAAGCACTGTCGGACACATTTCTAGGGTAGCACTGTCGGACTCATTTCTAGGGTAGCACTGTCAGACTAATTTCTAGGGTAGCACTGTCAGACTCATTTCTTGGGTAGCACTGTCAGACTTATTTCTAGGAAAGCACTGTCAGAGTTATTTCTAGTGCAACACTGTCAGAATAATTTCCACAGCAGCACTGTCGAACTCGTTTCTAGGACAGCATTGTCAGACTTATTTCTAGGGCAGTACTGTCGGACTCATTTCTAGGGTAGCACTGTCAGACTCATTTCTAGGGTAGCACTGTCGGACTAATTTCTAGGGTAGCACTGTCAGACGTATTTCTAGGGTAGCACTGTCAGACTCATTTCTATTGCAGCATTGTCGGACTTATTCTAAGACAGCACTGTCAGACTCATTTCTAGGGTAGCACTGTCAGACTCATTTATAATGCTGCACTGTCAGAATCAGTTCTAGGGTAACACTGTTGGACTCATTTCTAAGACAGCAGCGATGATTCTCATTTTATTCATATTTAATAAAAAATTATAAAAAAAAGAAGTATTTGAAGTATAATGTTTGACCACTACAATATTGTAATAATGATTAACCAGCTGAAACAGTCTCGTGTATTTAAAAAACCTAATCAGTTCGTCAAACATTTTTTTCGAATCAGCTCAATCGTCCAGTAGTTACATTAAAAATAATGTACTTTTATGTTTTTAGTGACTGAAATAACACGGTGAAAATACCAAACAATCTGTTAAGACAATTGAAAGTAAGACATACAAAACATACCTCAGGACTTCCTATTAAATTCGGAAGCTATTTGTGAATTAAACAAACTTATTTTAGACCTTGAAAACTCAAATAAGTCACAAGTCGATTTAGACCTGATGTATTGTGAATTTGTTAAAGTGGTTAAATCGGAGATGTCAAGTAAACTTCCATGTAAAACATAAATTTCGGATGGATTTAATAACAAACGCCGTAGATGCAAAAAAAACATGGTGGAATGAAGAACTAACCGTTTTATGGAATTGTGTTTGTAGTGCCGAAAAAATATGGATTAAACAACCTGTAATAAAAGTGAATTACGTCATAATTATGTCCAAAAGAGGAAACATTTCGATAAAGCGTGTCACCGTTCAATACTGGTATAAAATGCAAGATGAATTAAAGAATTTAGAAGATGATCAAAAAGAATTTTGGAAAAAAATCGGGAAAATTGGAGTATAAACAACAGGCAAAGTATTCCAATGGAAGTGAAAATGGAAGATAATTCAATATGTACCGATCCGAAAATTGTTTTAGATAAACGGAAATGTGATTTTTCAAATATGTTAAATTCTGGAAATTTATATGAAACTACCGAAAAAGATGCCAACAGTTGCATAATAACCGATGATATTCTTGATAGAGAAATAACCAATGAAAAACTTGTCAATATTTTAAAATTGTCAAAAGCAGGAAAATCTCCTGGTTATGATGAAATTCCGATGGAGATGTATAAATATCAGACAGCTTTAAACGCCCTTACTCAAGTGTTCAACATTTGTTATAATACAGGACGATACCGGATCTATGGAGTAGAGGAACAATCACCCCGATACCGAAGAGTTCGACTTCCGACCCTCCGGACCCGATGTCTTACTGAGGAATAACATTGGCGCAACTGCATTTACATTTAAACTGTATTGCGGAGTACTGAATTCAAGAGTAATTGTAAAGCTTGATGAGCTAATAAAATTTTATACATGATGAACAAAATGGTTTTAGATCTAATCGTAGTACTATAATTGATAATTTGTCAACAATTACAAGTATTATTGAAACAAGAAAAATGTGTAAACTGTCAACTTTTGCAGCTTTTATTGATTTCAAAAATCCATATGCTTTACCAAACGTGACTTATTCCCGATTGTGACTGTTTTGCTGCATGTGAATTCGCATCACTATACGACGTGGTACGGTACTTGTCTTTTCCAAATTCATGTATTCAGTTTAAATGTTTAATGTTTTATTTGTAATTCTCATCGGATTTTTTTCAAATGTGTTGGCGTCTTTTCTATTATATTTATGTGTTATGGAAACAAAAATTAATCACCGCCTTCAGTTATTAGATTTAATTCTGTTCAACGTAATCTGTACGATAATTTACGTTTGAAGTTGGATGCATAACAAACTGGACATATGTGCATTGTGTTTAAAGAGGGGGATATGACCTTTTATCGGGACTCCGGGATCGGGTGTTTTTAAGCTAGGGATTTCGGGATTCGGGAATTCTTTTTTCGAATTTCGGGACCTCGGGATTTCGTTTCTTTTTAAGCCCGGGATTTCGGGATTTCGGGATCAGGACCCCTCCTACTCTCCCTCTTCAAATGTGACATTAGTATTTAGTTCTTATATAATCTTAAATCAATCCTAATTCTATCTTTTGAAATATAGTTTTTCATATGATAACAAATCTTGTTAACCGGAAAATAAGAGATGAAAAATTTCTAAGTTTATTTACGGCGATGGTTATTTTCTTACATGCAATACCATGTTAGGAGACATTTTCACAGTAGTACTTGTAATTGACAAGATAGGACTTTTCTCATTTCAATATCGTTTATTTGAGACAGAGATAAATTCTGCACAAAAAAAGAAGGACAAAAGATACCAAAGGGACAGTCAAACTCATAAATCTAAAACAAACTGACAACGCCATGGCTTAAAATGAAAAAAAGACAAACAGGAAAACAATAGTACACATTACACAACATAGAAAACTAAAATATAAACAACACGAACTCCACCAAAAACTAGGGGTAATCTCAGGTGCTCCGGAAGGGTAAGCAGATCCTGCTCCACATATGGCACCCGTTGTGTTGCTTATGTGATTAAATTACAATTAAATGCTAACTAAACAAAGACTAATAATTAATTACAAGAATTTTGTTAATCGACATATGTCTAAAACATTGGCTTGTTGTTCAATTTTCTTAGGAAATTATCATTGAAACAAATGTATGTATCTGCAGCAGGGGCAGAATTATAAAACACAAGGCCTGAAATTTAAACCTTTTATAACTTAGAACGACCAAGCATTATGCATTGAGAACTTATGCTTCAAAGGGGCTATATTCTTTTTTAAATATAGAAAGTTGATTTAGTCAGAAGTAATCGAGCTTAGTATTTGTTGAAATAATTTCTTAGCAGTAAAATTCATTGATTCTTAAATACATACATCTTTTTATTCATTATTTGTTTTGTAATTGTTAATACCCCGTATAAACCGTATTCAAGATTGAATAGACGCAATTAAAGAACTAAAAATTATGATGGTACTTTAGTAAATGAAAGTACTTTTAATTCATATATCAATAAAAAATTCATTGTTGAAGTTCAACTAACATATGTTATTTTTCTCATAAACAATTATGATAATTATTTTATCAAGCATTGTAAAGCATTGTAAAGCAAAAAATGAGGAAACTATTCAAAGCTCATTTTAGTTATTAAGGTCATTGGTAAACATAAACAATTGTTCCAGAACTTCAGCATTCGTGGAACAGTAAACATAAATGTCATGTCATATTGAATAAGCACCTGTGCTTTGTTGAAGATCATGTATTCATGATATTGGAGTGCATTATACATTTTTACATGTGTCGTTGGTTTGTTTTTATGCGACTGTCATATAAATGAGAGTATTACCTATATATAAAACCAGGTTTAATCCATTCAAGAAAATGTCTGTACCAAGTCAGGAATATGACAGTTGTCATCTATTAGTTAGATTTGTTTGAGCTCTTGATTTTGTCATTTGCTTAGGGACTTTCCTATTTGAATTTTCCTTGGAGATCGGGATGTTTGATAAATAATTTTGGCCGATCAACTAATTCATCAACACATATCGGCATCATATAATGCATACAAAAAATCACGGTAAATGTACAGGATCAAAACACACAAATCCATTAGTTCAAATAATATAACCTATTTCTCATGCACCTGTTTTTTTTGTCATCTAAACATAGATGGTTAAGAAAAAGATCATGTGAAGTAAATACATGTTTTATCTATATACATTAGATATCTCATAATTGTAGTCTGGTAACATGTAAGATGACAGGAGCGATTGTTATTATAACGTTGATTACATTTGGAAAAAAAAATTGACAGTGGGAGTCCATCTACATCCAAAGTTTAATGCTATTAAAACGGTAATCTAGGCAGAAATTCAATTACAGATGTGTCTTTAGACTTTTTATCGAACATCATGACAGAAACAGCCATTGTATTTTTTTTTACCACACGGCTTACATCATCTATCATCATGATCATATTTACATGCGAAGCATTTCTTAAAAAAGATTCAAAACAAATACCAGGCTGCTAGTTTAGTGAGTGACACGAGCGTTTAGTTTTTATCAGACTCTTTAGTGACGTTCGCAATGTAAATTTTCTCTTGAATTTAAAAAAAAAGGTCTCTCCTTTTCCCGTCTAAATGGGCAAACATACATTTTTGAATATGTTACAAAAATCGTTGAACCAAGTTTGGAACAAAGTTACATGAGATGATTTAAAACAGATTGTCAAAACATGACAGTAGCAAGTCAACATAAATCAGAACTCTTCACTATCTATGTGTCATGATTTATCCTATACAGGCCAAACACATCATTTTTCCCTGGACACACTTTGTATAAAATGCCCAGTTGTTGAGGATAGACTTCCTTACTGGCTGTGCCGCATCAATAAGCTGACATTCGTTCGTTTGTATGTTAAAGTTGACTCCCAGACAACAAACATTTAGTGAACATTCAGAGAGACAGCCTATTTCTGAACGTCCTGTAGACGTTGACAGCAATAGCATTTCACCATATACATCAGGAACGAAGCAGTAATAACCGGTGAACAAAGCTGGAAAAAATCAAAAATATTAAATTACAGAATTATCATGAATATCTTCTATCAGTTCTATTTCTAAGGTTTAAGCTATCTTCAGATGTAATAAAATGACTTTTTTTGATAGTCCTGACATTGTTATATTAGTGATTATTGTTAATTTGTTCATATAATTGTTTATTTAATAATTTAGTTTAACAAAAGAGGGACGAAAGATACCAAAGGGACAGTCAAACTCATAAATCTTAAACAAACTGACATCGCCATGGCTAAAAATGAAAAAAAGACAAACAGAAAAACAAAAGTACACATGACACAACATAGAAAACTAAAGAATAAACAACACGAACCCCACCAAAAACTAGCGGTGATCTCAGGTGCTCCGGAAGGGTAAGCAGATCCTGCTCCACATGTGACACCCGTCGTGTTGCTTATGTGATTACAAATCCGGTAAATAGTATAATTCGGTAGGTCACATTCATGAAAGGGATGGGAATTGTAGTTATGACGAAAGGAACATATCCAATATCATTTGTGAAACGGTTATTCCATAACGGTCAACCAACTCTTGATGGCGTCCGTAAAATTTACGAAGGGATGATTTTAACAAATGGTATACTGTGAATAAATCAGTTACAGGTTAACACTAAGTTTTTTTTATACTGTTGAAACGGAAACGAAAGAGATTCTTAGAAAGTCCTTGTTTTGTATATTCATAGGCAAAGTTATTAAATAAAAACAACTAATTTGGTGCGTCCACTACTCTCGCAACTTGCAAGGGAGAAGGTTTGGTACCATTAAAACGTTTAATCCCGCTGCACCTATCCTAAGTAGGGAATCTGATGTCCAGTAGTTGTCGTTTGTTGGTGTGGTTCATAAGTGTCTCTCGTTTCTCGTTTTTTATGCAGATTATACCCTTGGTTTTCTCGTTTGAATGGTGTTACATTAGTAATTGTTTAGGGCCCTCTATAGCCAGCTGTTCATTGTGATCCAAGGTTTCGTGTTGAAGACCGTATCTTGACTTGACTGATGGTTTACTTTAATAAATTGTGACTTGGATGGAGAGTTGCTCTTTGGTACTCATACCACAACTTCCTATATCTACAGCAGTTTCATTTAGACTGTTCAAAGACAAAATCTGACCTGCGTGTTCAATAATCCACGATCCATCTGATCCCCAACCGGTAGCGAAAAGGTAAAGTCACAAAAATACTGAACTCAGAGGAAAATCAATTTGGAAAGTCCATAATCACATGGCAAAATCAAAATACCAACTCCTTTAATTGCTAGTGGTGATGGATCTGTCCAGTTAAATATAATTTCTGATCCGTCATTCGTTTCTGTTTCCAGTATGATGTTTCCATTTATTGTCCAACTAACGTGAAAAGCTCTGAATTTTGAACAGTCTATTACATCAGGAGTAATTCTTGTCAATTCAGGATAACTTTTGTTGTTTCGATGTAGTTTCGTCTTATTGTTTTAGCCGCACCTAATGATATTTCGTAAAAGTCCAGAGATTGCAGATCTGCCGCAGCAGATAATAGAAGAAACGCATTATCACACGCTTGTACAGCGAATTTCATGAATCTTTTTTGGACAGAATTTAAATAGTAGTTTTCCATGTTAATGTAATAATTGTAAACATCCTGGGTCGTCCGTCCACTTATTTGACCTCTATCTGGACTGTGTATCCATATTCCATCCAAAATATGTTCTGTTTAAATTATAAAATTGTAAATTGTACAAATACACAAACAAATAAAAAAAAATGTGGTAATCGTTTTCGGTTTTGAGATACGAGCTGTTGAAAGTAACAGCATGATATGAATACTATTACGGTGCTAAACATTCAAGTTGTTACTCGCAAATCTGTCTTCAACTTATCCCGTTTTACTGGTTCAAATCATGCACGGTGCACAACTATGCAATTTTGTAACACAAATTTTCATGTCTCAATCGCTTACACGATAATGTATGACATAATATTTCCTGGCTGAACGAATTATTAAACGATAATATGATTTTAGAGCATTATAATTTTTTTTTTGATTAGTAATCCACACGCACGGGGAAAAAATCGATCCAAACGGACGTATTTGTAGAGAGTCATTCATTCAACCTGTGCGACAAATATTTTAGTTCCAATGCACCCAATAATTATACGCTGCATGACCTCCTGAAATGGGGCATTCCAATATCAAGATTCCTAGCAATTATACCAATACTGTGTTAGGACGACCTTCATTGCACCATATTGTTTTAAAAAATAGACTTCAGGCACGATTAGAGTTATATAATTGTTATGTGGAAGAATAATGCTATGGGTACAACCAATGAAATTGCCTGGATCACCATTTGGATCAAATAAGCTTTATCATTTTATCACTTATGTCTGATCTTGATAAGAACAGCAAGATTCGTATAGTGTGCCGATTTTACTGTAAAATTATCAACACTTAGGTGATTTGCAATACACATGTTCATATCACAGCCTTATGCAAACTTATGATGAAAGGAAGGCTAGCAGACCTTTATTATGGTTTCCTGATTTTTTTCAGTTCAATCGACCAAAGCAATCTTAAAAATGATATTCAACTTGACAACTAACAAAATATGAGAAAAGATTCTATATGGAACCAATAATGTCGAAATAAAGGTTACGATTATACGCGACACAAAATTTAGTACCGAATAACAAAAGATAACTAAGCTAATTTCTTTGGACACACTTTCATTGAACACTTATAAATGTAAACGATAAATTTAATAACATACACTTATAGTTGAATGAAACTAAATGTTACCTGACGCGTTTGAAATAGACCATAACTGTCCTATTATAAGTATTGAAATTAAGTGAGAATATATACGTATTTATTTATTTGTAATATATTAGAAAATAGTAAATGATAATTTGTTACATTAAAACCAAAACGATGTAGAACGAAATAAAATACGGCAGTATTAGGGATTTTAATAAAATCTGTATACATTAAATTTTGTATGACGACGAATTGCAATAGTCGAAAACTGAAGTGCGTTTTTTTTTGTCACACTGAATTTTGTTGGCGGCATATATATGGTTTATCGTTTTTGTTGTTGATTGTGCTCGTGTTACTCAGTCCTGTTTTCTATGTGGTGTTCTGTAGGCTGTAGTTTGTATGGACACCTTTCCGGGGCTTCTGAGATCACCCCCAAGTTTGGTAGGGTTTGTGTTGTTTAGTCTTTTGTTTCTATGTTGTGTCATACCACTGCTTGTCTTTTTCATTTTTAGGCATGGCGTTGTCAGTTTAGTTTCGTTCTTTGAGTCTGATTGCTGCGGAACCGTAGCTCGTAGGTCCTTAGGTTTGTTTTGACTTTTTGCGGTATATGGTCCGCAAATAGTCAAAAAATAACACGAGGACCTACGAGCTACGGTTCCACAGCTATGAGTTTGACTGTCCATCTGTTATCTTTTGCTCCTAGTTTTATCAATTTATTGTTTTTCTTACTTTTTGCAATGTTTTAGATGGTCAATCGTCGAATTCTTAGTTTAAAACGCTCTTGTTACCTTGAATGTAATACATTTGGAGACTATTTATTTACAATTGCGTTCGAAATTTTGTTATATTCACACGTATTCACAGGTAATACAGGTTAATATAACGGTGATTCATAATAAATGATTTGAAAGTTTTTGATTTTCAAAACACATCTCTTTCAAATTGGATTCTCAAGTTGTATTAATTATAAGTGATCATGAGAAATCCCATTATAACCATATCGGCATTGTTCTGCTATAGAAACTTATCTGTCACTACATCCTAGGTGAGTAGGATAATCATAACGAGCAAATGATACGGTATGTATTCACAGATAAAGGTAATGGCTCAAATGAAAATGCATTGCGCTCAAATGAAAAGGCAATGCACGATAATTCAAATGTAATGCACTGAATCCTCGGCTATCATCCTCTTCTTTTTTTGACTCCTGAAGATTAAACTAAACCTAACCATGAGAATGAAAGATTTGTATTTTGTCGAATAAATGTAATTTCTACTTACATAAACCAAAAAGTCTCAGCACACGAGGAACCCATGTTACAGTGGTCATTATGAATTTCGATGATACATGGGTAACAGGTACAGATCAAATTTCTATGGCTCAGATATTTTTGCTTTTTGGTTAATTATACAAGAAATTTGCAATAAAAAAAAATTAATAGCATTGGAAAACTTATCATTCAGACGGGATGGTAATCAAACTTAAACATATCTTCAAAATAATCACAAAAGAAATATTAACTTGAAGTAGCATGCCTAGATCAATTGTTAAAAGTCCGTGAATTATGATCTATATCTCATAAAATTATAGATTCAAATATATACAAAGATGTTTTTTATAATATTTAAATGGATCTTACATATTTAATCAAATGAAATTCGTGAAGATTGCTCAAAGTGCACTTTACCATAAAACATGAATGAGAAAAAACTTAGACAAAACATTATAAACATAAACCAAGTTATAGAATTAAAAATGATATGTATCTATTTGAAATAGCTAAACATTATTGATGATTTGTGTACGAATATCAGGTAGACTCTTTAACAAGAATTTTTTAATCTTTTTCATATTTAGACTGCTGTATCTCTATTTTTGGCTTATTTCTGGAGACCTAAACATAGTCAATAATTACAAGTTGAGACAACTTTTGTCTAAGAGATTGAAATACAGAGAGCCACAGCTAATCAATTGGAATCAGAACTTCAAACTACTAATGGATTCTGTTGAGAGTTATGCAAAAGACTAGGCAAAAAGAGAAAAGGTTGAGGTTGATGGTCTTTCGGAGTGGGATAAGAGTAAGTAAGCTTGAAAGGGTCAATGAGCACCAAAGCTCCTTCTAGCTTTAATGACCCTCAGGTGATAGAGGAGTTGTATTGCCACCATGACAAATATATTGTCGTTCCAGCTGACAATATTGTTTTTTGTTTGCAAGAAACACTACATTGACTGCCTGATTAAGGAACTAGGGATAAATAACACACTTGGAAATCCTACATATACACTAGGTATGCTTACGAAGTAGGAGATCCTGGAAAACCATAAATCGGTTCTAATCTCCTGTGGTGTTAATCCAATAGAAGACAAGGATCTTCCTTCCTTATATTGGATTCCTAATCTTCACAAAAATCCGTATATGGAAAGATATATTGCAGGTTCTACCAAGTGTTCCACTAAACCCCTTTCTAAAGTTCTTACTGCCATACTCACTGCAGTCAAAGAAGAAATTCAGAAATATTCTGAAACGGCATATTCAAGAAAATGTGTTAATCAGATGAGGATACTGAATATTCAAAAGCGTTATTGGTGAATTTACAATATCAGTCATTAAAACATTGTTCCAACATTAAAACCTCTGATTTTTTTAATTCTTTATACCACTATTCCCCAAACTAAACTTAAAGCTCGACTGGAAGAACTCGGCACTAATGTTTCCTTAACATAACGGGCACTAGACGCTTTAGATATCTAGTGTTGGGCAGGAATTCAGCTTACTTTGTGAAAAATCATACAGAGTCAAGGAAAATACACCGAAGAGGATATCACTGCCATGCTTGATTTTTCAATTGACAACATATTTGTCGAAATAGAGGTTTGGTCTTCAAACAGACTATTGGAATCCCAATGGGTACCAATTGCGCTCCTTCACTTTCAGATGTGTTTTATATCCTATGAAGCATAATTTATACAAGGCCTTGTACAGAAAGGAGAAAAGAAATTAACATATTCTTTTAATTTCAACTTTCGGTATATTGGTGATGTACTGTCTCTTAATAATAATAGATTCAGTGATCAGTCGCCATCATGAGTTGATTGGCCATTATGACAAAAGTGTGTCAGAAATCATCCTCAGTCATAATAACCTTCCATCATTACCGAACTGAACAAAGTAATAACACGATGGGTAACGTATACGGTGCAGGAAATGCTTACCCTTCAGGAGCAGATGATTTCACTCCCGGTTTTTAGTTAAGTTCGTGTTAATTTTTTTTTATATATATAACTGTTGATGTAGATGTCCCTTGGTTTTGTAAGTCTTTGTTTACGCCTTGGTTTCGATTGTTATTGTTTTTGACATTTATATCTTTTACGTCTGTCTGTTTTGTTCATACAACGTTGTCAATATAATAGGATTTTATGCAACTTTCTTACAAGTACAAAGTTTAGCCAGCTATAAAACCGGTTTTAAGCCATCCTTTTCTAAATAAGAACATGCATGTTTCAAGTCAGGAATATGACAGTTGATATCCATCGTTAGATGTGTTTGAGCTTCATGATTTAAGGGACTTTCCTTTTTGAATTTTCATCGGAACTCAGTATTTTTGTGATTAACTTTTTTTAACTCGGTGTTTCAATGCAGTATCGAATGTATGTTCAAGACAGCAAATATGAAATTTAATATAATAAACTATATTAATACACAGGCAAATTGTGATTAATTAACCTTTATATATAAGTTGCAGGGTAACACATTTAGGAAAATAAGTGCAGTACTGACACTATTGCTTTGAATACGAAATAATATTAATAATAATAATAATGAATTCAACACATACATAGTTAAACATTGTTATCAAACCAACTGTTAATCTATACTATTAAACGAGAAGACCTCATGTTGGGTGTCGCTTCTCTTCCTTCCACAACAAATCAATCATCATGCCCGTGTGTCCTATAGGTAACATGCATAGTCGCATTTGTCATCCATTCTTATGATTATTCAGATTGAGTTATTTTAGGAGAAAAACGACAAAAAAGGAGTCCGGATATGAATCCGTCATCGGACTAACTTTTAGTCATAGATTAGATTTCCGGTTTGAAAGATGCACAAATAAAACCAATCGTATGATAGATAACTAAATGATGAAAAATAAATAAGCAAATCAAAGCGTTCTCCAAAGCATGGGGCTTACATCGCATGAACCACAACTATTATACCTCCTCCTATAGAGGACAATACTTATTTTTCGCGTTTATCTATATGTAAACTAAGATTATGATACTTAATATATAGAGACTCTCTGTATTCTGTCTACTGTTTTCTTTGAAATGTTTACTATTTACGCCTTTTTAAGGGGTCATACCAGCTGTATATATATATATATATATATATATTAAAATAAGTAAAATATTTGACACAAGTACAACCAATTAATCGTATGATGGATAACAAAAATGGAGAAAAATAAATAAGCCATTCAGAGCGTTCTCCATATCATGGTGTTCATATCATGGTGTTTAGATCGCAATAATCACAACTATTATTCCTCCTAAGAGAGGACAATTACTGTTCGCGTTTCATATCACGGTGTTTAGATCGCAAGAACCACAACTATTAAACCTCCTTAAAGAGATAATTATTTTTCGCGTTTACCTACATGTAAACTACGATTATACTACTTCAATATATAGAGACTATCTTTACTCTGTCAGGGACTTTTTATGTTAGTATAGAATGTCGGCCCTGATTCTGTCTACTGTTTTAGTGGGAGATATTATGGACATAATTGTGCAAATCGTGATACAAGCATGAAATTTGGTATAAAGGTTAACTAAATGATACTAATAAAAAATCCCCTGCTGGCCAGAAAAAAAAATCATTTTTTCAAAATGGCCACCACACATTTGAGAATGTCGTTATAACAAAGTAGCCATTATTTGTTAATCCTTTGAAATGTGTGTTATATGTAAAATCCATTGTTAGATTTGATAAAAAGCAAATGTCAGTTCATAAATAACGACTAGACAAAACATTTATGAAATATTTGGTCACTTCCGGTTTCAAAATGTCGACAAAAGAGTAAAAAATATCGATTTTTTTTTTTACTTTTAAGCAAGTTTACAAGGGATTTTAAACCTTGAAAGATGTATTATGTATAATCCAATGTAAGTTAGGATAAACGTTAAAAAAAGATCCTTAGTACGACAAAATAACACATAAATGAAGAAAAATAGTGGTTTCCGGTTTCAAATTGGAGACAGATACGTAGAAAATATTTTAATAATTTTCAACAACTTAACAAGTAATAACAAAAGCATGAAATACAAGCATGAATTTGGTATAAAGGTGGAATAAATGATAATTAAAAGAAATCTGGTGCTGGCCATCAAAAATTTCCATTTTTTTAAGATAGCCACCGATCATTTTGCAAATGGCGTCATATTCAGTTGGCTACATTTCATAAATCCTTGCAAGTTGTGTAGTAGGTATAATCCGATGGAAGTTTTTATTAAGCGTAAATAACAGTTCCAAAAGTACGACAAAACAACACATAAATGACGAAAAAAGTGATTTCCGGTTTCAAAATAGAAGCAGAATTTTTGAAAATGTATTTTTTTTTATAATTTTCATCAACTTAACAAGTGATATCACATTCTTTGTTAAGATTAAATGCCTAGTTTTGTTAGAAAGACAGGTTGGTTATCTTATAATTATCTGACAGTAGCCAATAAAAAACTCGTAGAAGGAATGACAGAACGGTAGCATTTACAGTCACAAACAAAGCTGGATTTTTCGCCTCCTCATTTCAAAAGTTCCCGACAGGCGATTGCAACTTTAACTGCAGCCGAAGAAGTCCATTTTGGTTTCCAACTGTCATCGATTTTTTTTCTTTCACCCAACCGCAGTGTTCATGAATTGGTACATAAATCAGGCTGAGCTCAAACTTATCCTCCTTGGTACGCTGCTCTTTGGATGCGCTCCAGAAAAAATAAACTTTTGTAGGCAAAACCACATCACAATGCCCCTGCTTCCTGGGTAAAATTTACATCGTGTCTCGTTATCAGCAAAAAGTGATGTAACAGTTGTTCTGTCATACATGATGCAAACAAATGCTTCTTTTATGTCCATGTATGTGTCTTTTTACTTAAGCAAAGAAACAAGTACGTCCCTTACATGTTGAAATACTTCCCATGTCATCCAAACTGACCTATTCCCTTTCCCACGAAAATCCGACAAAGTGTCACATCCACCGGATTTATGAATGAAAGGAAGAGTAGCTACACGAGGACCAAACACATTTTATATATCACGTACTGGAAGCCATCAAAAGTCTTCATTCTTGCCAAAACCTATTCCCAGTTTGTTCCACAATATGTTTGGAGTGCTGCAATTCTTAATACAACTACCTCTGTGTCGGTGCTACTTTAAATTACCGTCTTACAACAATTTTCATAATCATGCCGAACATGGAAAAATATTCGTATGTCTGCTTCTCCATGCTTACAAGGGGTAGCTGTAAAGTATCTTTATTAGTCTCTTAAGAAGCATTTCTGTCGGCAAGACACTTGGAAAAAACGTTTCGTTGTCATCTTCATAGAGAAAACTACCACAGAACCCAACTTTTATCTTCTCACATCTAGCCTTTCAATTATTCATTTAGGAAACATTTAACACTATGTCTACTCCTGAATACTCAATGCAAGATTTTAATTAAAGCCGTATGACACAATTGCAAAATTATCCAATAGTGTTGCCCAACAAGGTGGCCTAGAATTAACCATTACTGCCCCATCAACGACAAATGCGTCAGAATTTGGATCTGCAAATGTTTCAAGTTTATCCATTTGCAACGAAATCCGAAGACAAAAAAGGAGGAGCAGTTTGTCTTTATGGATTAAAAAATATTCCAAATCAATTTGTCCACTGCGACAAGAAATAAAAGTCTAGAAAAGATATCTAAGGTTCTCTAGCTTTGATTTTTACAAAAACGTTTACAGTTTTATTTTACCGACATAATAGGAAGTTGTTCTTTTTGATCTGGTTATAAGAAACCGGTTCTCCTTCGTTTTGCATTTGCTTCAAACGATCTTCAAATTATTTGCCTTTGATCTTTTAAAAGAAATCTTTTTGTGTTTATGGAGTCGTTCATCTATTAAAGAATGACTCAAACCACTAGATCTTGCAAATTCATGTGATAGTCTACTGACTTCTGGTCCAGCTACCATCAATACGTCTAAATGAAGTCTACGGTTAAACATATGACAACACATCGCCCTTAACCATTGCATTATTTGGTGTTTTTTTGTCTGATCAATGGTGCTATAAGAAAAATATATGTTCTGGTCTTATACGTACAGTGACATTATCATTTTCAAAACCAATTGCCACCTGTGGGTGATGTGAGAAAAGGGAAGCCATATCTTGGAGAAGGTCGCTAGCAATCGAGAATATGTTACACGTTCAAGACATATATAAATACGGTATCATGCTTTATATGAACTGTTTGTACAAAATCTGACTCATGAAATGAGCATACTACCAAATTTACAAGAAGTTCTTATTCTATAATTGAACGCCAGGAATTAAACTGTGGCTATATTTTCTTACACCAGTCTATCAAAATATTGAACGTCACACAGTCATGACATGATTATAATTTCTGTGTTTAGCTTTCTTAAGCCGAAATATACCATTCAAGCTAAAACACATAGAGTTGTCTGATGCGCGTGTCTAGTCTTAGGTACATTTGAACATACATACAATAATATACCGTTCTAGGTGTTGCAATATTGGTTTTAGTGAGGACATATGTCCATCTACTTTCACGTAATATATTACCCAGAATTTTATAACAAGTCATTTCAATGTGAAATCCACCTCACATGACGGAAAACTTATCTTCTCTGTACAAATCAGACAATTCCTACGAAATATCCATTACCAAAAGTGCATTCACAACATTTTCCGTCTTATCCATCAAATACCTGATCATTGCAACTGAATGGGCTTGTTTTTAAACAGTGGCATTAAATATTTTACACTTACTTGCTTTTTTGAGTAATGAGATGAACTACGATTTATACCACTGAGTTTGACCTGGTAATGCATACAAATCACTTATAATGTCTATAAATAATTTGCGCATGCGCAAAATTGTTAAATCATGTGTGTTATAACCTTGAAATATGTTATCAACCCAAATCATAATATCATTGAAAATCCCAAATCACTTAATATTTTATTGTAAAAAAATAAAATGTTTTTAATGAATTTTGTTACATTTTTGCGCATGCGCAAACCCTGTATATGTCAAATACTCATGTCTAGTGAATTATTCACATGTAAGGAAGGTAGCTACCAAACCTGACAGCTGTTTTTTTACTAAAAGAAGGTAAACGAAAAGTTTTCTAGAAAAAAATAAGTATTTTCAAACTGAAATAATCGCCATTTTAGAAAACGGTGGTGGCCATCTTGAAAAAATGATTTTTTTTAATGGCCAGCAGTTGTTTCTTAAAAAGTATATAATAATAATGCTTTTTGTAAATTTTCATGCTTGTATCATCATTTGCACAATTCCCTCGATTTTGCCTGCTAATATCTTCCACTATAAGGGGTCATACCACTTGCATATCTATACTATTAAACGAGAAGATCTGATTTTTTTGTGTCGCTTCTCTTCCTTCCACAATAAATCAATCATCGTGCCTTTTTATCCTTTAGGTAACATGCATACCCGCATTTGTCATCCATTCTTATGATTATTCAGATTGAGTTATTTTGGAAGAAAAACGACAAAAAAAGAGTCCGGATATGATTCCGTCATCAGACTGACTTTTAGTCATAGATAAGACTTCCGGTTTGAAACATGCACAAACAAAACCAATCGTATGATAGATAACAAAAATGAAAAATATATAAGCCAATCAGAGCGTTCTCCATAAAATGGTGTTTAGATCGCAAGAACCACAACTATTTTACCTCCTTAGAGAGAACAATTATTTTTCGCGTTTATCTACATGTAAACTACGATTCCACTTCTTTAATTTATAGAGACTCTCTGTATTCTGTTTACTTTTTTTTATTTAAAATGTTTACTATTTTTACGGGTCATACCAGTTGCATATATATTAAAATAAGTAAAACATGTGACACAAGTACAACCAATCGTAGAGCGTTCTCCATATCATGGTGTTTAGATCGCAAAATCACAACTATTATACCTCTTTAGAGTGGACAAATATTTTTCGCGTTTATCTACATGTAAACTACGATAATACTACTTTAATATATAGAGACCCTCTGTATTCTGTCAGGGAATGTATATGTTAGTATAGAAAGTCCCTGATTTTGTTTACTGTCAGTTTCTTTAATATATAGAGACTCTCTGTATTCTGTCCACTGTTTTCTTTCAATCGTTTACTATTTAAGGGGTCATACCACTTGCATATATATTAAAATAAGCAAAACATGCTCAACTTCATCTTAGACTACCTCGACCAAAAACTTTTACCTGAAGTGGGACAGACAGACGAGACGAACGGACGTACGACCGGACGAACGAACGCACGGATGCACGGACTAGAAACATAATGCCCATAATTGGAGCATAAAAATTAATTGTTAAAAGGGAAAATAGTGATTTGGCAAAAATGAAAGTAAGGTAGAGATTAGAGGGAGGCAGGACCATTTTCAGGGCGTCGGGATCGGGTGTTTTTAAGCTCGGAATTTGGGGATTGATCCTTACGGGATCCGGGAATATATTTTTCGATTTCGGGATATGAATTTCTTTAAATTCTGCATCTCGGGATTTTGGGATCAGGACCCCTCCGACAACCCCTCATATTAGCATAAGTCGGTATTAGTCATTTATGTATATATGATTAAAATCCTACCATTGGCATGTTAATAAGGCTAAAAAAAAGCGGTCAGTCTGATGGATTGTCATAGAAGCATATTTTTTAGACTATAATAATGGTCTATATATAAGCAGTTACATTTATTTTATGTTTGAAATTGTGCAAATTTTTAATTTGATTTGACTTTTACCAAAAGTAGCAGTGTAGCAAAGGAGAAAAATCATTCTGGTCGTAGGCCAGAAACACGAATATAATTGAATTTAACAGAAATGAAACAAATATCGGACTTTGGAAAAAGAGAGAGGGCTTTTGATACCTTTTATGTTATTCGGTACGTACGTGTGAGCCAAGGATCCGCGTTGAAGGCCGTACTTTAACCTATAATGGTTTACTTTTTAAATTGTTATTTGAATGGAGAGTTGTCTCATTGGCACTCACACCACATCTTCCTATATCTATAGTATGTTTTACAAAAAATCATTCTACAACAGTTCATAAGCTGTATATGCCCGCGATTTCGCGGGTGTCTTCTAGTAAAGATTTAAATCTTTTGATTTCTTTTTAAAATTATAGTTTCCAGTAGTGTTCATCGACATAAATGTTCCCGTGTCATTCCTTAAAGCAAAATTTTTTTAATTCGGATGCTAGTAAAGCGTTATACATGTAATATGAAAACGAATAAACCGTTTGAGGTCTAAACTTGATTTTAAACTGTGGTTTCTTTGATAAGCTTACACATAATTTATAAAATAAAGATAATGATTTACTAGTATTGCTTTCAAAATTTGTTTTAGTTGAGTGCATTATCAATATAAAATTCAAAATAATGACGTGCTTCAGTCAATACTATATTTCTAGTACAAAATCACACAAGTAATGCTTAAATTTAATGTTAAAAGTGTTATTATAAATTACTACATATACGATAACAACAAATTAGAAAATCTTTCACGTATGCCGAATAAAGACAACAGTAGTATACCGCTGTTCAAAACTCATAAATCCATGGACAAAAAACAAAACAAAAACGGGGCATCAAACCAAAACAGAGGGAAACGCATCAAATATAAGAGGAGAACAACGACACAACACTGAAATGTAACACACACAGAAACGGACAAAGCATCAGACAAAATCCCACGAGAATAACAAATATAACATCAGGTATGATTTTTCAATATAGCTGCTGTAAAAAATAAAGCCACACACACATACATACAAACACAAATTATGATATCTAAAAAATTTATTGAAACTATTTGTTAACGAAAAATAATTGTCAGGATAAAGAGGAGCATTTAAATGGATTACCCAGAATATTAAAGGGACAACATGTAATGAATATTCGTGCCGCATTGTAAATATTCAACAAATATCTGCACTGGAACATAACATTAAGTCAGAGGTAATACGTAACATATACGTGTAATTCAGTTCTCAGACAAGGTATATACTGTGACATTCCCGGCTTAGGGCTTATATTCCCTTCACCTTTGGCTCAGGGGATAGAAACTCTAAGCCAGGAATGTCAGTAAATATCCTCTCTGAGACCTGAATATATAATATAACGTAAGTAATGGAATAACGACCAAAGGAAATTTCAAATGGACGGATACAAAAACAAACAAAAGGCAATTGCAAACTATTATATTCCCTATGATATCAACACGCAGTGAAATCGAACTATCAATAATCCAACATCTTCAGTTTATTCTTCAGATGAATCTGAAATAAACTAGTGCTCAGGAGATTCTGTTTTTGTCATGTACTATAATCGCGAAATACACCTAACTTGTCTAAAAACCACAAAGTCTTTCCCATTTCACTTGATTTATCCTATACTGAAAAGAACATCTTTTCCTGTTCAATAACACAGCCAAATATTCTTTCGAATAAGGACGCATTTCCTCATTAATTTTATACATCAAATTCAGTTATTTCTTGGTCATTCTCCGGAAATATTATGACCAATGGATCAAGGGGATCTACAAAAATAAAAAAAATAAATGATTTAACAGCATAAATCCAACTTTAGTATGATTTTAATTGACCGTAAATACAAACATATTCCTATAAACAAAATCATTTAGAAATAGAAATATTGTCCTTTATTCCATCACCATTATACAACCGGATTATTTAGTGAAGGTTTCGTACAGCTGTTTCTTTTTTTTCTTTTATAACAGTAAGAATTTCAAATGATGCGAGGTGCTATTCAAGGACAATATGTCTACAATCTACATTCAGTTGTTCATTCTTAATTGTAAATTTAGGTAATTCATTTTATCTCTGAGTTTTATTCAAATAGAAGTAGATCGTAAAAAATGTTTTTGTTTGTTAAAATGTTAAAAACTCATTTTTTGTGAAAACAAAACACAGATTGAATGATTTAACATCATATTTTATCGAATTATTGACTGATGATGCAGTTATAATGTTTGTGAGGAAGACATTTAAAAATCTGGTTCATTGTATATATGTTTTTTTCTTCTTCTGGAAAACCTTAACGTTCAGTTCGTCCCGTATCCATCGAGTGTGTAGACAATATCACAAGTGTACACGAACCCATTCATAAACACCTGAAATATATTTCCAAAAAGTAAATACCTTACTTCGAGGAAAATTCATAACGGAAATATGCAGTTACGGTATACCGGTATATACTCTTTTTTTATTTTTCAAATACGAAATTACAAACCGAATCCAGTATCACTACTTCGTTTTGTTTTAGGACTGTCTTGGATCGATATTTTTCCATTTACATCTTTTTCTGTCCTAACGACTAAAGAAGAAATGAATAGTATTATACGAAGTTTCTTAAATAATGTATACAATTTCTGTTATACTATTGGTGTGAAGTTAGAATAAAATAAAAATCCTTGTTTTTGTTTGTTTTCTTATATACTTTTGGTATGTCAACTGATCGAGATTTTTAAGAGTAAGCGGGTTGAAGTCTATTGCAAACTGTAATGCATCATATTTCTGCGGCAGTGGAAAAATATTTTTCATAGTTTTATTTCAATTTTTAGTGTTGATGTTTATTTTGAGGAAGAGTTTATAGGGAAAATATGTTTCTAAATTATTTGAAACAAAATGTTATACTAGGTAAAATACACTTTTCTATGTCTCTTGTTTTTTTGTAAAGATATGACTGGTAAAGACATTTTTATTACGCGATAATGGTTAAAGCTGAATATTGAAAAGAAAATATATCATCCATCGAAACGTAGTTTTCTTTTTAAAATGTAACTCGAAGGGAAAACGTCTTATTGATGATTAGTTGATTTCTTTATATGAAAAAAGTAAAATAACAAATATATACAACTCAAACGAAAATTCAAAACGGAAAGTCACTTAATACAGGGCAAAATCAAAAGCTCATTCACATCAAATTCTGAAAAAAAATCTGTCCTTTTCCCATTATGGTACAAGCATCTCATAATTCCAAAAATGGTGGATCAAACCTGTGTTTGTATCTAACTAAACGTCAAATTTGCACACTTCATTTGCTTGAAGGTCGCGTAAAATGTTATTTTATATGGACATCAATGTGATAGTAAAACAAACAGAAGTAACAGTGGCAACGTTAAAAATTGCAGTCAACGCCTAAAATCTTTACTTCAAGACCGTCATGTATAATGTGTGAAGTTAATACTCGATATTTATCCACAAGGCATTCGTATCTTCTACTGATTTTTTTTTAGAAAATAGACTAGACTTTCTTAGGCATTTCCATAGTTCATTAACTTTTGATAAGGCACTAGTGACGCTTGATAAGTTTGAGTAGCGGCAGGACGCGATTGAATACTGTGCGTTATGAAAAGTGTATCTCATATCGAGGTGAAGTCGGTATTTTGCTGCTAACGGGGGATTTATAATTTCTCGGTTTTGTGTTGTAACCCGAATTAAATTTCGCTTATTTGATTTCTGAGTATTGAACTGAAGTTTACAATTATTGCTTTTATTTGACATATATTATTTGAGTGATGAGAGAGATGAGTGAAATTGCATCTTTAATTCCTAATTCTGCAGGATATCGTAAAATCAACTACAGAGGAACTCATTTTATTCGGAAAAAGGTAAAATAACAAAATTACTGAACTCCTAGGAAAATTAAATACGGAAAAACCCCTATCAAATAGTAGAATCAAAAGCTCAAACACTGAAACGAATGATTAACAACTGTCATAAACTGTCATAAACAGTCGGCTGGTTGTCGCTTTGACATATTCACCATTTCCTTTCTCAATTTTATTATAAAATACATATACTACGTAAATATGATATGTTGTACGAATAGCAAAAAGGCCAAACAACGAAGACATATTATATTGAAAATGTTATACTTCATACAGGAACTTCTTAGGAAGAAAGATAAGAAGTTAGCAATATCCTTTAACTCTACTTTTCGCTATATGGATGATGTTCTTTCACTAAATAATTCAAAATTTGGTGACTTTGTGGAACGCATTTATCCCGTCGAGCTAGAGATAACGGATACTACAGATATCTTGACATATCTTGACTTACATCTAGAAATTGACAATGAGGGTCGGTTGAAAACAAAACTTTACGACAAAAGAGATGATTTCAGCTTTCCAACTGTGAACTTTCCATTTCTAAGTAGCAACATTCCAGCAGCACCTGCATACGGGGTATATATCTCCCAATTGACACGATATTCACGTGCTTGCATTTCCTATCATGATTTTCTTGATAGATGGTTGCTGCTTACAAGGAAGCTATTAAACCAAGAGTTCCAAATGGTGAAGTTGAAATCATCCCTTCGTAAATTTTACGGACGCCATCACGAGTTGGTTGACCGTTATGGAATAACCGTTTCACAAATGATATCGGATATGTTCCTTACGTCGTAACAACAACCCCTTTCCTTTCATGAATGTAACCTTCCGATTTAAACTATTAACCGGATTTGTTATCACATAAGCAACAAGACGGATGCTACATGTGGAGCAGGATCTGCTAACCCTTCCGGAGCACATGAGATCACCCCTAGTTTTTTGGTGTGGTTCGTTTTTATTCTGTAGTTTTCTATAGTGTGTCAAGTGTGCTGTTGTTTGTTTGTCTCTTTCATTTTAAGCTATGTCGTTGTCAGTTTGTTTTAGATATATGAGTTTGACTGTCCCTTTGGTATCTTTTGTCCCTCCTACATGTGTTAGGTGTTATCCAATTGTTAAATACCAAAATATAGCGCTAAGTCGTTGAATTAAAAAAAAACAGTTTAATTCAAGAACACCTTCTGATTAGTTAACTCTTTTCAATATGGAAGTTATTGGATATGGATGTTCATAAGAGCGTGTAATGTTAGAGGCAAGCATTGACAAAAATTACCAAATTTTATCGGTATTGGGAATAACAAGGCAATGGCTACGCCAACAATGATATATGATTCTTCATCTATAAAGAAACAAAAGCATATTGAACAAACAAAAATAATAATCAACGATTGTTACATTTCATCTAATGATTCTATTTGCAGGACTAAAATGACTTTAAAACAAATAAGGAAAAGCTAAATATATATATATATATAAATGATATGCAAACATTACCAATATTTATACTTATTCTAATATATAACTAAGGAGAAGTTACTTGATAATTAATCATTATACTAAGAAAAGGTATTATCACTTAAAAGATTATGTTTAAAATCAATACATATGAGGTCAATGAATTTTTGTATTTTTAATTAAATAAAATGTGTGAAGCCTTTTTCCTGCTAAATATAAAAAATATTATCTCATCAAAATAAATATTTCTGATGAAGTTAAAGAACAGTTCAGTTTCTTTCTAGATACACATACATTTTGTGATATTTCTATTGGTCTGCTCTATTATAATTTATAATCGGAATTACAAATACGAGTTAATCAGTACACACTATAACGAAGTATTTAAAAACATAGCAACATACACCGCATGTTGTGTGTGTTTTTTTTTTATATCAAATCAAAAGCAGACGTTACCTTTACAAATGGTATCATCCATTGCACCTTTTATAATCGGTATTAGAAACAGGATCAAAATTATTAGAATTATGAACATTCCAATCAATCTTGTTGCTGTAAAGGGAAAACGAAAATTTATAACAGAAAATTGAGACGGAAAATGTGTAAAATTCATGACAAAAAATATCTAAATGCAATTGGCCTTTTAAATAGCTAAAACAAAGGTAAAATATTTGGTGAAAAGAAACAAGACGAGTGGTATGCGTGCCAAGGTGACAACTCCTCATTCATTATCCAATGTGTAAAACGTAATCAATCATAGATCACAGAACGTCCATGTACGCAAAGCCTTGATGCACACCGAACAGCAAGCCATCAAGGTCACTAAAATGACTACTGTAATGTTCATTTCAAAATTTTATTGAGACCTTTACCATTGCACGGTGCCTCATTGGCCTACTAAGTCTAAGAAGTCAATCAACTGTATCATTAACCTGTCAACAAAATGTTACGAGTTCGAACCCGGGCACACATACGTGTAGAAGTAAACTTAGACCGACACAAAATAGCATACTATTGCTGAAAGTGGCGCTAAACACCACTCAATGCAATCATGAATCAACATCGAACAAAGACTTATGTGTCAAATGTTTTGTGGACTTCTTTTGAATAAATAATGGAATATAACGCATGAACGAGTGAATATTGTAACCATTAATGACATAAAACAGAAAAGACATGTACAATGTAAATGATTTAGTATTCGATATTTGGTAAAAAAAAATTTATTCAAGAGTCCTACGTATATTAAAAACTTACGAATGCAAGAATCTCATTCAGAGGTAAAAAAAATTATAAAAAAAAATGAGAATAATCCGACGTGTGTTGATGTGTTTTAATTCGAACTCTACCTTTCTGTGTCCTGTAAGTTATCTTAAATATTGACCTTATTAACCTTGATTATTTAAAAGCAAATTACATATTATTTTTTATATGTAAGTAAGAAAAATGCTTTGTTTCCCTACAGGTAAGTATGACCACAGTAAAGCAGCGTTGCATTCATGTACCGTACATTCTTCATTGTTTATAATATACCTGTTTTGTATTTTTGGAGTTTCAATCTAGTGTTTTTCCACAGTGTCTTACATGTACTTTCTACAAAAAAAAGGAAATCGAGTATAAAAAAAATCAAGTCGCTTCGTATATAACATGTATAAGCAGATTAAGGTTTTGCATCTCGAACTAACCTTTATCAAATATTTCCATATTACATATTAAAAGAAGATGCGGTGTGTATGCTGCAAAGAAACATCTATTCACAAGAGACCAAATGACACAGAACTTTTGAATTAACGAAAAACAATTATCAAACACAGCAACAAACAAAACCACTGAATAACAGGGACAGTCACAAACATACAGCATGTTCCGGGGTTGAATATGTAAGCGGGATCTTACGCTTCCCTTAATCAGGGACATGTACAGTGTTGTCACAGTACAACGAACTATAAAAATCAAATATATAAAACTCATGAGATGGATACAAATATAAATACATCTAATTAAAACACAGAGTGAACGTGGCAAAGGCATATAATAGATATTGTCTGTTTTCTGTACAAAGTGTGGAGTAGTGTTGTACATTTGAGAAATGAAAATAAGCTGCACCGGATATAACTCGACCTCTTGCAAGTGCACTCACGTATACATGTGCATTGATAAGACATAAGAAGATGTGATATGAGTGTCAATGAGAGTACCCTCTATACAAGCCCCAACTTGTAAGGGTAAACCAGTTTAGGTAAAAGTACGGTCGTCCTAAGACTTTGATTGATTAAAATACATTCGAATACGACTAAAACAATGTAAAAGTAAAAGTTCGACTTTGTAACTTCTATTGCATGAACTCATTTTTAAACGTTTACAGATTTTGTAAACCCGCAATAAGTTATCAGACGTACAGACATCTATTTGCATCAGACTGATTTCTTTCCGACACAATTTAAAAGATTTTATGGAGAACTTGTCATGATAATGACTGAAAATTAGAGATTATTAATAATAATATTTAAATGCTTTTCGAATTGCCACAGCTGGCTTACGCAAAATATTTGAAGGCCTATTTTGAATTTTTCTAGCGATTTTCTTATTTTAAGGTAACGGATTACCTTAGCCGTATTTGGCACACCTTTTTGGAATTTCGGGTCATCAATGCTCTTCAACTTTTTATTTGCTTGGCGTAATATCTATTTTGATCTAAGCGTCACTGATGAGTTTTTTGTAGACGTAACGAGCGTCTGGTTTATTAAATTATAATCCTGGTACCTTTGATAACTATTTACATTACTGAATCGATGCTACTGGTGGTAGATGTTTCGTCCCCGAGGGAATTACCAGCCTAGTAGTCAACACTTTGGTGTTGACATGGTCATCAAGAATATGGTCATTTTCAAAAATTTCCTGTTACAAAAAATTTGAATTTGTCGAAAAACTTTCGAAAAAGTTTTTTCTTATCTCAGGAATAGATTAACTTAGCCGTATTTGGCACAACTTTTTGGAATTTTGGGTCCTCAATGCTCTTCCACTTTGTACTTGTTTGGCTTTATAACTATTTTGATCTGAGCGTCAATGATGCGTCTTGTGTAGAAGAAACGCGCATCTGCCGTATCAAATTATAATCTTGGTAGCTTTGATAACTATTGGACTGTATACGTAATGATAACATGGACAATGTCTGCAAGACTTTTAGATTTAACGGATTATCTTGACAAGCCAACGTAATATCGTCTAATTTAAAACCGAAATGGCGCTTATAACTTCTCAGTCCAGATTTCAGAAGAAATATTTTCACCTTAATTTTGTATGGATTTATCGGTGTAATGAAGGGTAATTTCTGTATGTTTAAACATCTCTCTTTTCGTACATATACAAATAGTATTTGCTTAAAAGTCCACATTTTATTTTTAAGGCAACCCACAATTGTTTTTTGCACAATTTAGAAGTGTTCTTTCTGAAATAAGTACATATTTGTCGATAAGAGAAAACAAATATCCACAACATCTGTCTCTTCAAAATGTTAAATACCGAAAAATGTACAGCTTTAAATTTCTCTAATAAATGCACTTTCGAACTGATGATTTTATTAAACCTGCTTACAGTCTACTTTTAAAAAACATGACTGTCAATATTGTAGTTCATGAAATGTAAAATTCTTACCTACGCGTTTTCCACGACAGGTTACAAATATGCAAAGCCAAAAATATACAGGACAGGAAAAACCAATCATTGTATATGCGAAATACGACTGCCAACACCGTGGATCTTCAATGAAAAGGAAATACTACTAGATGAAAACATACATAAACTTCTTGTTAAATTCTAAATTCTAACATTGATGTTTAGTATAACATTTGTGGAATTTTGGTCCTCAATGCTCTTCAACTTTGTACTTTATTTGGCCTTTTTAACTTTCTGGATTCGAGCGTCACTGATGAGTCTTTTGTAAAAACAAACCGCGCGTATGTCGTATGCACACAAGTTAGTCCTGGTATCTATGATAAATTTATTTTAGGATTTTTTCTTCGACTTTAATATGAGTATTATGACATATGTCAATAGTATAGAAGAAACAATTTATTTGTACGTTTCTTTATGCTGAGTGGTCTTCAGTTTGAGTGCTCTGTTTTTCTGTCACGTTGTGTTGTCATTTAAGCAATATTTTTTATAATTGCCAATTAGCAGGAGATTTGGATAACATTACAACCAGGTTCGATCCACCGTTTTTGTTTTCTTAAAATGTCCTATACCAAGTAAGGAATAAGATAGGTGTTATCAAATAGTTCGTTTGCATGTATGTTCGTGTTTGTTTTTATGCACTTCAGCATTTATGTTGTTCCGTTGTTTTCCTTTTATAGTTAATATGTTTGTAACCCGGATCACCGGTATACTTTAGTTGCCTTTTTTATTATTATCGACGATCCTTGATTCCCTTTACATACCCTCTCATTGAAGAATTATGTTATAAACTACTTAAACTGTTAAAACAGATAGAACAAAGAATAAGCATGCATATTGTCGATGGTGTGTTATACTTTAGATAATAAGTGACTGATCATAACCATATGGTTTACGAGGATTTGTTCACGGAACATGGTGGCGGACGAATGCAAATTCCAAGTTGATCACCCATTTAAAAATATCAATAGGTATATTGGACTGCATAGTTCTTACGTTTTTCATGTTATAATCATTTTAGTTGTAATCTTGGGCAGCATATCTGAAACTAAACGCTGGTTCAAACCACAATGAGCTGAAATATTTACTAAGACCAAAATGAAAGTCGATCGAAGATACAAACTCAACTCTGTAAATAAAAATATTTATTCCGTCCGTGGAGAGCTGATAATATCCACATGGACAAGATTTTAGGCCACACCTGAACAAGGATAAAAGTGTTTGTTTTGGTCGAAACACATTCCTGTATGTTCAGTAGATGTCATTTTCAGGGATGTGGCTATAAGTGTTTCTAGTTTCTCGATTTTTATATTGATTTAACCTTTGCTTTTCC
Source organism: Mytilus trossulus (assembly GCF_036588685.1). Classification (NCBI taxonomy): domain Eukaryota; kingdom Metazoa; phylum Mollusca; class Bivalvia; order Mytilida; family Mytilidae; genus Mytilus; species Mytilus trossulus. Next base: position 788,177 of record NW_026963340.1, on the reverse strand, counting down.
CGTTTGAATGGTTTTACACTAGTATTTTGTGGACACCTTTATACTTGTTGTTTGTTGTGGGCCAAGGATTCGTTATGACGAGATTAATTGATCTAAAATGGGATACTTTTACAACTTGAATGGAGAGTTGTCCAATTAGCACTCATACCACATCCTCTTATAAATTAATTTAAAAAAAAATACAAAATGTTTCAAATTACAGCAACTGAACGGATTATACATTTACCAACAAAGCCTTCAACACCAGTGATAGTAATGCTATCAAAGGCTTCGTTGGCTTCATAACACAGATATTAAGGTGGTATGGGAGTCTAAAATAAAAATGATAGAATTTGTGTATACTTTGTCAAAATGTAGTATCTATTGATACATGTTCAAAAATATTAGAAAAATGATAGGTCACCGCGCATTTTCTCAAGCTACAGGTTGTGACAAAATGACAAATTCTGTATGGATTATACAGGAAAAAACAATATTTTGTTTATAGAAACTAAACAAATTGATAGAATTGTAAAATAAATTAGGAAAAGATTGCTTTCAGACAATGCTTTGAGAATATCAAAAGAAAAGATAGGGTCACCGTACGTTTTTTCCGGCTAAAAGACAAAATAGGAAAATTTCATGTAGAGTCCAGCAGAAAATGCACTGTTTTAGAGTTACCTCCCCTTAAACTTCCAATTTGAAAATATTCAAAAACTACCAAAATAATCTACACTTGTAAAAATATTAATATTTCTATGTTATATTCTTATAAATTGGTTCTTTTAAATGAAAATTCACATTAAATATCTGCATTCCTGCATCAAATTTTGCTAACTTGATAGATAATATGGACCTTAGATTCTCTGTTTTTTACAATCCAAGATGGCGAAAGACACCCATACCACCTTAAGTGTATAATAACTGCATTTTATATTTTTTTTGTTCTCTATCTATTTGCTTTATGATCATTTGAGAAGGTAATGTAACTTCTGTTTAAAAATAGTTCGGTATACTTCAATGCAGTAATTTAAATCATACCATGTACCTACCTTGGATGTTTTTCGAATCTGTAAAGTAAATATAATCGTTTTGTTTTATGATATTAGTAAAGGTTCATTTTAAACAAATATCTAAAGTTTACATACACACGAGAAAGAGTTTGCACATCAGATGTTTATCGTGACTTGTTGCATGCGGAAATAATCTACATTTTTTCCCTGATGAATCTATATACATTTTTAAATCAATAAATCGAATATGACGCATCCGTGCTGGCGTATTTTGAAAAACAAGTCGAAGGTTTAATGCCATACTTTCATAATTTTACTTTCTTCTTAAAGAAAAGATTTTTAGAATAATTTCAAAGATATGTTACTGTCGGCATTCGGAGGAAAAATAAACTGACTACTAGCATATCATGTATATAATTACATGAATTCAGAATAGTAACGTTGATAGTTGCACTATCCCTGTTTGTTCCATGTTTACACTCCCAACGTCCATTGAAATGCCTGTCCATTTCTCCTTGAATTCGTAAGTATGTTATATTTGTCAAAGAATTTTGCATAATTTCTGTGTTATTGTTGGAGGCAACACATTTTGGTGTTGGTCTAGGGTGAATACAAAATCCTTGCTCTTGCTGTCGGTTGTTAACAACTACAACCCCAAACCTTAGATTGTTGACTCTGCATCTTATATCAAGATAATTATTTTGCACAGTCCACGTCAAGCAGATTTGAATATTACACACATCAGTGCCTGTAAAATATATTTTTATAGCAACATAACTTAAATTATTTTGAAATATGCTATGCAATAAAAAAAAACCCATTGTATTTGTATTCAATTTTAATGAGGACATCTCTCATTTGAAAATTTAAGAAAATTCGAATCCACCACACACATCAAAACCTTTCTTTACCGTATGCCCTTTTAAGAGAATTGTGATATAACAAAACTGAATAAGTGTTAGCACATTTGAATTGTAAATTCATAACATTGAAGACTACTCGCTTGTAGTTAATAAATTTCTCAAAATGACCGTTTTAGATCTAGATAAATATTGGTTTCCTAGTGAAAAGGAAATATAGAATACACAAATTTGACTGGTTGGTGAATATAAAATTAAATGTTTTAAATGTTTAATTATCGTTGACAATTATATAAGTTAAGGCTGTTGTCTGCTCTATGGTTGTCGCTTTAACACATTCACCATTTCCTTTCTCAATTTTATAAGTTATATACTTCAATAAAACGACATTTTAAAAGAAATAGTTACAATTTAACTACTATTACAAAAAGTTGTATGCATAATATTGAGCAAACATTAGGAAAATGGTCGGCAATTCAATAGAAATATCTAACGAACCTAGTCACGCCTGCTGACTCGAAAACGCAGTTGAAATGAAACTAAAAATTATTTGCAGTATACAAAATGTGGATACAATGTCAGCCTCCAATTCGTCGAGGTAATTTTTTCAATCACTTTACCAGAAAATTAAGGCAGGAAGTTGTACATGAGATTATCATCCGTTCATTTCATAAAAAATAATTGAATGAGGAAATAGTTTTTTGGATTTCAGTTTTCAGATTTAATATTTGATTTATCAGATTCGTACAACTAAATAAGCTATCATGATCTAGTGTTATTTCGCATCTGTTTTTTTCTATATCGTCTATGTTCATAGCTAGTCATTGTGTTATTGGTTAATAACTAAGTACTGCCCACATGTCGTCGGTCAGCGACGTTCAAGTGTTTATAAATTATATGATAAAAGTCATTAACCGTGAAATGTTTATATTCTGTGGATGTAAATTATCAAAACTTTCTATTGTAAAGCTGAATATAAGTTTTGATGGAAATATGATATTTGTAATATTACTACCCAAGAAAAATATATTTAATGCACATGTATGATGGCTTACAAAAAATAGATACATAATTGACACATACATGTAAGTTACAGGGATGAACTAGGAAATCACGTGTTTCTCGTTATCTTTCTTGTCATGAATTGGTACATCACCAAACACTTAATTATAATAATGTGTATTATTTTGTATACTACGTAAGGTAACGAGATCATTCATTTGATGGTGTGGTACTTTTATACTTGGCGTTGTCAGTTTATTATCGATTTATGAGTTTGACTGTCCCTCTGGTATCTTTCGTCTCTCTTTTATAATAGGAATATTTTGTTCTTGCAAATTGATAAAATTATGAAAAAAGCGTCGATAATGATATATCTCTTCAGGATATAAATGATATCGAAATTAAAAATATGGTCTTTCTTTACCTGTTATCACAGCAGCAAGAATTAACAGAAACATAAGGTCCATGTTGCACGTTTTTTTCTCTGCAGTTGAAATTATTCTACAATTGATAATTATAAAACTGTATCTGTTACTAATAAAATCATTCGGAATTTATTAATGAACAAAAATAGTAAAGGGGCATTTGCTACGAAATATGAAAAAAATAGCATATGACAGTATGGTTCAATCATTATAGTCCGTCAGCTGGTAAGGTAAAATTTCAGTTCTGTGATACACCCCACGGTACCGCATTTTTTTTGGTATAATCTAAAGAGTAATGTCTGAAGAATATTTTAAGAGGTGTTAGACTTTTAAAACGTATCAAAAAGGGGTCAAAAGAGGTCTTATTTAAGAGTATATAAAAATGTTTGATTAACAGATATAAACCGAAAAAAAAAGAATAAACAAAGTATTCGGTACTATTTCTCTTATTAAATTGAATAGATCATATCTAATTAATACGGAGGCTAATTCTTATTTAATTTCAAATCGTATAGAACCAAGAAAAAAAGGGGAAGGGTAATATCCAAAATACAGGATTTTGAATGAAACAAAGCATGCATACTAGTTGCCTTGATAAGAACAGGTATATTTTTACATTGAAACATAGAGCATCAAGTAACTAGAGGCAGTTGAACAAAATTCAAAGGTAAGAAAGGAAAAAAAAAACATGCAATCAATGACAAACACATTCATTAAAAATCCACACATAGTTCTAAAAAATAAAAGAACTGTCAGGGTTTTAAGATCTATATTTAATAGATATAGGAAGATGTGGTGTGAGTGCCAATGAGACAACTCTCCATCCAAATAACAATTTAAAAAGTAAACCATTATAGGTTAAAGTACGGCCTTCAACACGGAGCCTTGGCTTACACCGAACAACAAGCTATAAAGGGCCTCAAAATTACTAGTGTAAAATCATTCAAACGGGAAAACCAACGGTCTAATCTATATAAACAAGTTCTTTTAACAACAGAATCTTCCCATTTTAAGGTAATGAAGAAATTCATTCCATAGAATCATCTTCATTTTTGTCAACGCCATCTACTGAATTACATGTATCGTCACCATCATTTCCATCATCTTTGTCGTCATCCCCAGCCATATCAACGATTTGATTATTCTTGTTGCTACAAGCATTCATGCATTTGCAGCCATCTGTACAGGATAAACCTTGCCGAACACATGAACATCTTTTGATGGCACAACCAGCTTTACATGAACAGGTTAGCAGTATCAATATAGCATCTAACACGGGCGGTTGGTCTAGACTATTGATGCTGATCAAATCGTTCTTAACAATCCAACCATGGTTGTTTGGCGATGGAACAGTGTTGTGCTGAAGAACAAATTTTCGAATCTTTGCCTGAAAGTTGGCTCGTTTGATGTGCTTTAACATTGCATCTTTTGTTGGGGCAGTAGATGACAATAAATGTTTTTTGCACTGCAAAAAAATCTGAATCTTAATTCATTGATGTTATTATTCGAGTAGCAATATTTATCACACAAAAACCTCTCGAGTGTTTCTGACAGTTCTTCGCCTACCTCTTCAAAAAATTCACCAATACGGGAAAGACTTTCTGAAAAATCCACAGAACGTGTCAAAACGACGAATGCTTTGCTTTTTTTCTCAATCAAACAAAACATTTACTTAATCACAACCAGTAAAGGCGTGACATCCTTGCAGTGCTCTACAAATAGTCTCAATTTTGCACATATTAATTGCACATTTATTAATCTGCATTTGGAATAATAATATTAGAACTGATATAATTTTGAAAATAGTAGGCCAATACATCAACATCAGTGTTAGAATATTTTATACCAATGGAATCGTTACCTTTGTCAGCTACATGTTTTGCATGAAGAAATATCTTTGTGTCGGCTTCTTCCTGTATGCTTAGAAGCTCATTGCATTCTACGCTTGTCACTATTTCATTTTCGACATATATTTTGGGGCACTTACTTCCATATAATACAGATAAATCAATACCTTCAAGTGTAAATTTATAGGACTGTTTACTCAATTACGACTCAAAGAATTCAACAAGAGCAAATTTGTTTCTACCAACAGACATTTTTTTTTCAATTGCCGAGGACTAGACTGTGTTAATCTAGAAATTGTCGTAATGATTTGCCCTCCCAAATGACCTGCTATCCCGTTCTTTTTTTTATGGATACTGATCAGTGACAAAACCAATGCGGGGAGCTCTTTCTGAAACTAAAAGGATTTTTTTTTTCAAAAAAAAAACTATTGCCATATCAGAAAAAAATACTTGGTATAAGTAGGATTGAATAACTGCCGTATCATCACATATCCACATGCTTTCCTCAGGAATGGCTTGCATTTGTTCAACGTCCTTTTCCTAAATACTGTAGATTCATTTATTTTCGTGGGCACCAATTTTCGTGGATTGAGGAAAACTTACATATTCGTGGATATTTGATTTCGTGGTTTCGCCGAAGTTTGCATACAAGCCATAGGAAAATTTGTCATTCGTTGAACATTTAATTTCGTGGTTCAACTGTTCCCACGAAATCCACGAAAATTGGTATCCAACGAATAATAATGAATTCACAATTAACAAAACTTTTATTTAAACTGAAACTAACAATGCCACCTCCTGCATATGAAGCAAATAGACTGACATGTATCGGGAATGGTTTTGTCGGTCATGTGCAAAAAACTGAATGCAAACAAAGAAACAAAATCATTTGACAATATTTACAAAATTTATAAAACAATAGTGAAGCAATATCTCCAAGTAAGAAGGAAAGAGAAATGATAAAAAACACAATCAAATGAGGAACAATGTATACATTACGAAAAGCAAATTCATAGTAACCAGACGGTATGTCAAATCGACATAATTTTGTGCCAAAGAAAGTAAAAAGTATAAACAAATTCCCAAACTGACTATTTGACCTTCGTGCAAAGCAATGCTTGCCGATTAAATGACTTAACAATCTTAACTCAATCACCACATAGCTAAAACAAAAAATGTAAACAAGCGCACCTTTATTGAGTTTGATAGAGTGCACAATTTCACAACGCACAAGATTAACATTAATTTGTCCCTTTTCATAAATATTTTGTTACACATTTACCTTATAAAACAATATGTCTCATAAAAAAAACATAATCGATAATTAAATGTTTGTTTTCAGTTGCAAACTAATAAGCTTAAAGTGCGCATGTGTGCATTCAGGTATGAATAAATAGTCGAATGAATTGAAGACGGTAATGTGATGATTTCCGCTATTTCACGAGTATTTGCACGTACATATGTTTTATTGAATAATTCATATATTAGACAATATATAAATTCTGCAAATAGTTTAAACATTGCATACTGGTAAATTTTTAAGTTTAATTCATAAAAACGGATAATTGTATTACGAATTTCTTTATGAAATGAGAAAATATGCCTTAATTTTTACCCAAAAAAATTGGATTGTTTGTAATGTAAATAAACACTTCTTTAAAACAAAAAATCCAGACTTCAATTAAACTGAATGAAAGATTATGATTTCATCATATGAACATCAGGCACAATCCTTCCCGTTACACTGGTATTAAAGAGATAATAGTAACTGCAATTACGATTATCCCAATATGGCGACGGCAGATACAGGTAAAATCTTTACAGTCATTTTACTCAAATGTAGCATGTTTTTGTCACAAGTTACTCAGCTGCAAGGTTTTTCTATACCATTACATCATATTTGAATCGTAAAGGTGCACTGTAATTGTCTAAGCGCTTTGAAAATTGCCGTTGAAAAATTCGGGATGATAATCGTAACTCGGATAAAAAGATAATCTTAATTATGGTATTAAAGAATGCGAAGATAATCGTAACTGGATAGTGTTTTATTGATATTGACACTAAAAACGTATATCTGATAGCACATGATGAAATTATGGTGATGAATTTATCACGTTTCAACATCTTATGACATATCTTTTTGTGGATATATTATTAATGGTTCTAATGAAAACAGCTACATACTATTATATCATAAAATTGGAAGGGTGGACAAGCTTTAAGAAATTTGGATATGGGAAAAACAAGAACTATGATAAAATACAGAAAACTCCCAAGAACTAGGAATGTCACAAAATATGGGAATGAGTGATGAGGCAATTTTATGGGAAGTCATGATATATGGTAATAATTGTCAGGGGAAACGCATGTGTCACTCTACATCAGATTTGTGAGATTGAGAATGAAAATGGGGAATGTATCACAAAACCACCTGACCATACAAAAAACAACAACAGAAGGTCACCAATAGGTCTTCAATGTCGCGAGAAATTCCCGCACCCGGAGACGTCCTTCAGCTGGCCCTAAGACTGTTAAAGAACATTGATTTATCCTGAATAAAAATATAGTAAATATAATAATTATTGTTTTAAATCATTTAATGCTGGTGGCTATGTGTGCTATTTCTTCCCCCGGGAAGCGACTGCTGGTTCAATTCTAGTCCATAGCTGTTATGCCATTTAGTATTCGCCAGAGATAGTTTGACGAGAAATTAAGAACAACAGTTTTGCACTTGTGGGATATGGGATATTGCTAACCCCGTCCATTTTCTCCCAAAAAAAACCCACCTTAAACGCGCACATAACATTGAAACTTTGAAAACAATTAGAATATCTACTTACCACAATACCTGACTTGACAGCTGCTTCATTGTCAATATATTGCACAGGTACATAGATATAGGAAGATGCAGTGTAAGTGCTAATGAGACAACTCTCCATCCGAATAACAATTTCAAAAAAGTAAACCATTATAGGTTAATGTACGACCTTCAACATGTATACATTAAAAGGTAATACATATTGTTGTCTGTTTTAAGGGCATTTTTCAAAAAAAGTGTGGATTTTAGACCTAAAAAAAATAAAAAATCAACTTGTCATTTTTTTTATTTCCAGAGTTATTTTGAATACCTCTATTGTAGACCTGTTTGTAAATACAAATAAAAAGTGCAATCTTAAATACTCTTTAAAATTATATCATTTTCATAATATATGTACTGTTTCGCATGGGACATTTGTCTACTACGAAACTGCTTTTAAACGCACATCTAATTGCATTTTAATGTCTCCTATAGACATTCTAGTTTGTTTTACTTTATAAACTAGAAAGATCTCATATTTTCTGAAAGTGACAACCATTTTTTATCGATAAATATTAGACAGTACTTCACATATAAACGTACAACTTATGTTACGTAGTGGACATTTTCATGAGTGTCGAGTGGACAAAACCGTTTGGATCGTAGTGAACAAAAAGTTTTGCAGTTGACATCAACCCTATACTATGTTGATAACATACTGAAAATTACATTTAACTAACCCTTGCCATTTGTTTTGCACAAATAGAATTGAAAAAAATAAAAAATCTCCAATACTTGTTTCGTAGGTGACCGTTTTGTAGTGGGCATATTTACATGTTTTTTTCCCCACAATCTCCATATTGCAATAGTAACAAGAAATATTATATTCATCAAAACATGTATTAAGCTGTACACCACTGATTTTGTTTCATAATTTTAGAACCAGATACTGAAGGAGATTTGAACCGTTTCAAATTGGACATTAACAAAAATACGGTATCACTCTGGTCTATTTGATGTGCTCTTTTTTGTCAACAATTAAAGTGCCGTTATTAAAACATCATTTCTTTTGTAAGACCTTTATGTTTATATCTCTTGCAAACATTCAGCATGGATGTTGAATAGGGCGTCTAGGGAAATGCCAGGAATCCATAGCTTACTAGTCCCTCTAAAAATAATATGTTTCTTTGCTTAAATGTTAAATCTAATTCCATGTAATGACTGCACAAAAAATTACTTGTAAAGATCAAAAACATTTTCTTTTAAATGGCTGGGACAAGAAATCACGGTTTTGTAAAATAACGCCAATAAATCGAGAGATATATAAGTAAATTTGCCTTAAATATTAACCAGTAATTTCTTCATTTTTTTTTATTTTCCGTTAATGTCATCCATTAAATATACATTTGTATTTTAATACACACAATACCATTGAAATGCTGAAAGACACATTTATTATTTCAGTTACTATTATCCGATAAAGAAATTACGATTATCAAACAAGAAAAATTCCATAGAGTTACGATTATCATCCCGAATTTTTCAACGGCAATTTTCAAAGCGCTTAGACAATTCCTGTGCACCGTTACGATTCAAATATGATGTAATGGTATAGAAAAACCTTGCAGCTGAGTAACTAATAACAAAAACATGCTACATTTACGTAAATTGACTGTAAAGATTTTACCTATATCTGCCGTCGCCATATTGGGATAATCGTAATTGCAGTTACTATTATCTCTTTAATACCAGTGCGTTAGTGGTTTAGTATCATTCCATCATAACATATATGAGAAGAACATAACCCGTGTCATGCTGACAACTAGTTTTTGAATAAATGTGTTTAGTTCCGATGCAAAGACCATATAAAAGAGAGACGAAAGATACCAAAGGGACAGTCAAACTCATAAATCTAAAACAAACTGACAACGCCATGACTAAAAATGAAAACGACAAACAGAAAAACAATAGTACACATGATACAATTTAGAAAACTAAAGAATAAACAACACGAGCCCCACCAAAAACTAGGCATTATAAGTGAATCAATATCAACGCCAAAATATGCAATCTTTAATGTCCTGACAACAGTATCGTAACTATATCCCTTCTTAATAAGTCTATTCAAAGGGTTTTTTTAGTTTCTGAGATGAATACTGACACCTTTATGCTTGATAAAGAATATTTCCATACAAAATTGGATGTGACATACCTAAACGTATAAGAAGTCTGCATGTTGAGCTATATTTACAAATGATGTTTTTATACCGATGATAAAATTAAGTAAATGTTTTGACCAGTTTGTGATATCGAAAACCTGGGTGTAATAATTTTTCAGTAATACATAAATTTCTCTCGTTAAAATCTAAAAAATTGTTACATACACGAGCGAACCGATCAAGTTAAGATATATAAACACAGTAAGATGGTGACAAGGGAACGTCACCATCTAAAATATGATAATTAACTACAGGAAATGAAAAATCATCTCTTTTATCTGTAAATTTTAGTATTCAGCTTTCCGTTAGTGATATAGATATCAAGATCGAAGAAAGGGCAGTGGTCATTGTTAGCATTAGCTTAATTTAAAGTAAGTTCAACAGGATAAATTTCTTAAGTATACATACTGAAGTCGTCATTATTGAGAGCCAACATATCATCCAAATATCTATAATAATTATTAAATTTGTTTATCAGATGTTGTGTCGATGGGTCTTTTCTTATTTTTGTCATAAATTGTAACTCATAGCAATACAAAAACAGGTCCGCAATAAGTGGTGCACAGTAAGTCCCCATTGGAATTCCGATAAACTGACGATATACGGAATCCAAAAAGCGCACAAAAATGTTATCTAGTAAAATTTTCAAAGGCATATATAGTATCAAAGCATGTCCAATTGACATATTTTTTTTTGTTTATTGCTACTAAAAAATGACCCAAAAGAGTTTGAACATATATATTCACATTCTGACTTTTTAAATGCCCATTTAATTAGTTGTGTCAATTTCTTCTTAATGATAATTTGAGGCAATGTGGTATACATGGTAGAAAAATCAAAACTTTGAACAGATTCAATATCACCAATATAAGCATGTAATTTATCAAGTACTTACAACGAGTTATTGACACCCTAAAAGTAATTAATTCAACTATTTTTGAAGGCCTTATTTGAACAATTTATTATCAGGTTTTTAATTGTACCAAGTGTGCTGGTAAGAAGAATAGACAATTTAGTAGTGGAACAATGGCTTGAGGACGAAATAAATCTATATTTGTAAGGTGTTTTGTGTAGCTTCGGAATCCAATACATAGTTAGGATTTCATTGCATTTGGTTCTGCTTGTAAAGCGGTAGCTAAAAGTTTATGTTTGTTACATATGTCGTTTTCTGAAAATGGAGTCAGTTCGAATGTTGGTGAATTGGTGATTTCTTTTTTCAGAACCTCAATGTAAGATTTACGTCAAACAATAAGAATATTATTAGCAGCTTTATTGGACGGGACAAAAACGAATTCCTTGGCTAGTTCTTTTAGTTTATGTTTGATACGAGAAATAGGTTTATTGTGGTTATTGTTAATAGTAAAATGTTCTTTCAAATGTTGAATACGTATATCTACTATCTTCATTACTGAATTAAAAAAAGAGTCCAAAGATTTTTTGTCAGCTTTTTCCCGTTTTATCCGTTTCATACAGTAAGTATGGAGTGAGTCGTGGATGATATTACGCCACTCATTCCAGTTAATAATTGACGGGGGACGGTATTTAGGTCCTTTCCTAAGGAATGATTTCAGTTCTCGGTTTTGCATACTGAAAATCCACGAAAACTGACCTCTTACAAGGATAAAAATACATAGAAATATAGTTTTGTCTTTCATTGAAAAGAACAATAGTGTGCATGCAACTTTGTCAAGGGGATAAAAATACCTTCAGATTTAGACAAATAGCTTTAATGATAGGACTAATGTCTGCATTGTATGTGCAACAAACTCTAGGTTCTCAATTAGAAAACTTATCTTAGGACAATGTAGACCTTGATAGGTGACCTCAATAATTCGAGTGACACTGAAGAATATCAATTGTCCCACGGATAAGAATAGCAAACAATTGAAATATCTTTTGAAAAAAATAATGAATAATCTTTATGTAACCGTCAGTTACTTTTACTTTTTTTCTATAAAAGAAAAGGTATCAGTAATAATCCTTTTTGTATCATTAAAAGTGAAAAAGGTAAGCAATCTTTCGGAGATATGCAATTATACACATTTCTATAGGAACTAAGATACAAGCGTATTAACATGTATGTCATTTATTTTCTAATGCATGTATTAACTTCTAATAAACTTAATTCAAACAACACGAACCAAATGGAATCTTATCATTACTTTCTTGAGATATTCAATGTGATTTTCATTTAAAAGAACCAATTGATAAGAATATAACTTACAAATATAAATATTTTTGCAAATGTTGATTAGTTTTTTTGTTTTTTTTAAATATTAAATTGGCATATCAAGGGGAGGTAACTCTAAAACAGTGCATTTTCTGAAGGATTATACATGAAATTTTCCTATTTTGTATTGTAGCCGGAAAAAACGTACGGTGACCCTATATTTTCTTTTGATATTCTCAAAGCATTGTCTGAAAGCTATCTTTTCCTTAAGTATTTAACAATGCTATCATTTTGTTTAGTTTCTAATCACAAAATGGTGTTTTACCCTGTATAATCCATACAAAATTTGTCATTTTGTCACGTCCTGTTGCTTGAAAAAATGCACGGTGACCTATCATTTTTATTATATTTTTTAAAATATATCAATAGATACTAAGTTTTGGCAAAGTATGAACAAATTATATCATTTTTATTTTAGACTCCCATACCACCTTAAACTGTTTATTGGAAACTTATTTGAATCTTTTACGTATTTACATACACTCAGCATGCAAAGTTGACCTTAGATAGATCATGCATATTGAGCTTTTCAACTATTTCAGTTTTTTCCAAATTCAAAACTTTTAAATATTCGGCTTTGAGCGTTCCTAATAATAGCTAATCCCTAATAGTTATAGATTGTTGTTCTCATTTGGAACAGGACCGTTCATTTGCCTTTATTTGTGAAATACAGTGTCTGTATTCTTTTAGTACATAATATACATTGGGTCAACTATATATTCCGGAGTAGATAACAATTAATGCAATTTATAAACTCTATGTGCATATCACCACTCATGTCCATTAAATATTCATTTGGACTAATCACATGAATTTATTCCTTTGATAGAGGCCAACAGTTTGCAGTGTTCGACATGTGATAATTAACATTTAACGTGCCAGAAATTTGTGCATAATCTTTAAAAGCGTTTTATTATTATTTACTATGAAGTTTACATGGTGTAATATCATATATTTGTTTACACAAAAGTTTATAAACCCGTATAGAATATTTAAGATTATACTTGATGCGTATTTGTTCATGGACTTTTCATAGCTTCTGAAGCAATTATGTGATGACGGACGATATATCAAAATGGTCAACAAGATGTGACAAATAAACTTCTGCATCTTTTAATTCTTCTATTTTTTTTTTATCATTAACATTGTAGAACACACAAAAAGAGATTAACAAACTTCATCATAGTCTGTATAAATGTTAAAATAAAAACAAATGATTTTACTTACCTCCATTTAAAGTAATTTAAAACAAAGTAAAATTTCTATCTGTATTACAATATAGAACAACAGCACAATAATATTAGATTTCGAAATATCAATTATAACATTGACTTTGTCTTTCGACAAAAATTGAAATTAACGGTAATTTAATATTCGGTATCTTTTGTCAAAAATGTTTAACATGGGTGATATATACTCTTTGCATTTATTGAACCGGTAATTCATAGTTTAACAAATTCATATATTAGACAATATATAAATACTGTAAATAGTTTAAACATTGCATGCTGGTCAATTTTAAAGTTTAATTCATAAAAACGGATAATTGTGTTACAAATTTCTTTATGAAATGAGTAAATATGCCTTAATTTTAACCCAAAAATTCGGATTGTTTGCAATGTAAAATGCGACCATGACTGATGACGTCACATAAAAAGAACACATCTTTTTGCATATCATTTAAAAAGATAAGTTTGCCAGTCTATTGTTTTGAAATCATTAGAGAAACAAATTCCACCACCAAAACTCGTATAATACGATATTTATCCACTTTCAACATGTAAATTTTAAATATTCAAACAGGTCGAGGAGCCTCGCGTTTTAAACTTGAAAATTTGACTGTCTTGAGTGGATACATATCGTATTACACTTCATGCAGTAGTACAATCTATGTATATATATATATCTGAGTCAGATGTTTTTTGTACATTTTGGACTTTATTTGTAACAAGTTTATGAAAATGATGCTTATAAAATAGTTTCGAATAATAACTATTTTCTTTATTTTGAGAAGATGCTTAAACATTTACAAAGTTAGCCTGTTGGTGTGATGTAAGATAAAAGTCAGATTGAAATTTTTCCAAATGTTTGCACTCTGAGAATCCACGTAAACTGACCTCTTACAAGGATAGAAATTCATACAGCTTTGTCTTTCAGTGAAAAGAACAATAGTGTACATGTATCTTTGTCAAGGGAATAAGAAATTGTGCAGATTGTGGACGGATATCTTTTAGGATAGGATTAATGTCTGCATTTTATATATGTGCAACAAGCTCTAGGTTCTCGAGTGGAAAACCTATCTTAGGACAATGTAGACCTTGATAGGTGACCTCAATAATTCGGGTGTTCGGTCAAGGCTTTGAACTGACACTGAAGGATATCGATTGGTCCATCGATAAGAATAGCAAACAATTGAAATATTTTTTGAAAAAAACAATGGATAATCTTTATGTAACTGTCATTTCTTTTTTACTTTTTTTTTTTACAATAGAATAGATATCAGTAATAATCCTTTTGGTATCATTAAAAGTGGAACAGGTAAGCAATCTTCCGGAGATATGCAATTATACACATTTCTATAGGAACTAAGATACAAGATGTATTAACATGTATGTCATTTATTTTTTAATGCATGTATTAACTACTAATAAAGCTTAATTCAAACAACACGAACCAAAGGAAATCTCATTATTACTTTCTTGGGATTCATGAAGGCACTGAACGACTTAACCTGTTTATTGGAAACTTATTTGAATCTTTTACGTATTTACATACACTCAGCATGCAAAGTTGACCTTAGATAGATCATGCACTTTTTTTCTACATTTCTAACCTTCAAATATTCGGCTTTGAGCGTTCTTAATAAGAGCAAATCGACAATACATGTCAGATTGTTGTTCTCGTTTAGAACAGGACCGTTCATTTGCCTTTATTTGTAAAATACAGTGTCTGTATCACGTTGAGTCATAATATACATTGGATCAACTATATATTCCCGAGTACATAACAATTAATGCAATTTATAAACCCTGTGTGCATATCACCACACATGATATATTGATATTGAGGCTATACAAGATGGACGTGTTTTTTTGTTGTGGTCAGAAAATGTAGCAAAAACATTTGTTTATTATATGAATAACATTCTTAAGGATACAAACAGTAGAAGTAAAAGGTATATTTGCATTCAACACTTATGCCCAGATATAAAAATCCGCCTAATCAGAGCTCTAGACAGAGACAGAGGTACAGTTCATCAGAAACTGAGAGTGACTCTAATCGGCCAAATGCAAAACGAATGAAACCTAAATCATACTCTTTGCCAATAAACCTAACTATGTCTTCCAACAATCCAGAGAAAACCTCTTCCCAGCCTCAGCCTGGTCACACGATATCCAATAATGACCTTTATGAGTTAATGATGACAATTAAACAAAATCAAGATTCCCTGAGAATGTCTCTCGAACAAAGAATTACAAACATGGAAATAAAATTTACAGACGAAATAAAGATGAATATGAAAACATTAAAAGATGAAATGTCATTAGAATTCGCCCAGGTTGATAACAAAATAAAGGAATTAGAAATAAAGATGTCTAATTTTGAATTAAATAAACAAGATACTATCAATACACAATCGACCGTCATCGAGAAAAGTGTTCAGTCAAAACTTGTATTTAAAAACATTAAATCCGATGGTGTAGATACCGATGGCCTGAAGACATATATTAACGAACTGTTAATCGCTTTAGGATTAGAATTTAGTGTAGTCAGCGCTCAACGGATCGGTAATCCTAATCACGGGACAGTTAACGCGGGCAATACATCACATCCAAAACCAGTCATTGTCACATTCGCAGACGAAAAGCAACGCATTGACGTCTTGAAGAACAAACGAAAATTAAAAGACATTGATGGGTACAAAAACATCTATATAGAAACAGACCGCTCGCGACAAGAAAGAATGCATGAAGCAAACATGAGACAAATAATTAAATATATTCCAGCGCTCCAATTCAAGGGCGGACGTGTAACTCAGAAAACAAATTAACATTTAAGCCAGTCAAATAGTAACGATGCTAAATTAAACATAGCTAGTTGGAATTGTAATGGTTGGTATATGACACGACAAAATGATGATAGTCGAAATCTAAGGGAAAATATTTTAACTGCAATGAACTATGATATAGTTGGAATTTGCGAAAGTCATTTGAGAAATGATCAAACTTTAATTCTAGAAGGTTTTAAATGGATTGGAAATAATAGAAAACTAATTTCAAACAAGGTATGGCGTGGAAGTGGGGGAATCGGATTTTTAGTAAAAAACTCGGTTTATGACAATTTTGAAGTTGATATTCTAGATGATAGTAGAGATGACATCTTATGGATTTATTTAAAAGGCAAACATGACCCAGATCTATGTATATATTTATGCGTGTGCTATTTACAACCCGAACGATCTTGTAGAGGTAACATTGCACAGGAGTTTTATGACTATCTTCTTTCTCAAATGTACCTGTATAGTTCTGATAATGACTCACTATATCGTCTACCTACACGTCTACCTACACGTCTACATATAGACGACACACGGAATGCATTTGGTGATTTCTTATTAGACTTTTTGAAGGACTCAAAATGTTGCATGCTAAATGGGCGCGGGGATCCCTCAAAAGACGATTTTACGTATGTTTCATCAATCGGAAAATCAGTAGTTGACTATATAATTGTTCCATACACAGTACTTCCGAATGTTTGTAACTTTGAAGTAAAACTGATTTCTTCCTTGTTAATTGATTATGATATCCAACTAGCAACGAACTCACGAATACCGGATCACTCAATATTAACTTGTACACTGAATATCTCGGAATATGAAAGAATCCGCAACGAAAGGCTTAAAAGATGTGAAACTAGCTCTAAAGGTACGAAATATCAATCTACACGTAAATATAATGTCTCCGCAATTCCACAAGGTTTATTCGCGAGTGAGCGATGCACAAGATGTCTTGAACATGTGGTTGACTCAATACTTGATGTTCGTAACATTGAAGGAAGAATAAACACTATTTATGAAACCCTCATTGACGCCCTCCACAATGAAATGGACGACAACATGGACTACATAGACTTCACACCAAGCTCTAACAAACGCAAACGAAGAAACGGTAAGCCATACTGGAACAACGAATTACGAGACTTATTAATAATTACGAACAAAGCAGAGAAAAACTATTTACATTTTAAAGGAGACAGCCGACTGAAAAACAATTTGAAAAACACATTTAAAGAAAAAAGGCGACAATTTGACAAACGTTTACGCCAGGAAGAACGCAAATATAAAGCTCAGAGACTTAATAATATTAAAACACTTAACCGTACTAATCCAAAAGAGTTCTGGCGGGAAGTAAATAAACTTGGTCCGGGAAAAGCTAATACAAATATCGATAGCGTGATAATGGATGATGGAAGTGTCTCTAGTAACCCAAATGATATTTTGTCTAGGTGGAAATCGGAATATTCAAGACTCTTTTCCAGCGACATCCAGCAAGCCGACTCTGGATTTATTGAGCATTTACAGCAATTAAACGAACAATTAGAACATGAATATGAAACTCTCAATCCTTCTACCGAAACAATTGATACGGATTTACTACTCATGAACGATCCGATATCACTGGAAGAAACAAAACGTGCATTGCAAAGTTTAAAGAATGGCAAAGCAGTTGGAATCGACAACATCCCCAATGAAATTTTAAAAAGTAACAATTTGACTTCCATTCTTCATGAGTTATATAACGTTTGCTTCTTACATGGTGTAGTACCTGATATGTGGTGTCAAAGCATTATTTGTCCGATATTAAAGAACGGAAAGGATTATCGTGACTCGTTGGGATATAGAGGCATAAGTTTAATGTCAACTTTGGCTAAAGTTTTTAGTCAAATAATGAACGAAATACTTGTAAGATATCTGGAGAACAACAATTTACTGAGCGAAGAACAAAATGGATTTAGGCGCCTAAGGTCATGTCTTGATCATATTTATTCTTTGTGCACAATTCTGCGAAATAGAAAACTGATGAATTTGGATACATTCTTATGTTTTGTCGACTTTAGCAAAGCGTTTGACTCGGTCAACCACACTATCTTGTGGAATAAACTCTTAAGTTCAGGAATATCTGGGAATATGTTCAAAACGATCAGATGTCTTTATTCAAAACTCAAAGTTGCTGTCCGATTATCGCCTGGTATACTCACGGAATGGTTCTCAATAGATTCTGGTGTTCGTCAAGGTGATAACCTCGCTCCGACACTTTTCGCTTTATTCATAGACAGCCTAGTGCCAGAGATTAACAGTCTATCTCACGGAGTTCCAATTGGAAATGATATGGTCAGTTGCTTACTATATGCAGATGATATTGTGTTTATATCTGAAAGTGCTCATGGTTTACAAACTCAGCTGGAAACTCTACATAAATGGACAAAATTAAACTGTTTACAGGTCAATATTGATAAAACGAAGATCATGCATATTCGAAAAGCGTCCGCCGCTAGATGTGACTCAGAATTTATGCTTGGAAATACTCGGATTGATTTCACAAATAAATACCGCTATCTAGGCTTAATTATATCTGAAGATATGGACTACGCTGTTTCCGTGAAAGAGCTCTCAACAGCAGCTAGTAGAGCGCTCGGATCACTTACCTCAAAATACCTTCATAAGGGTAATATGGACTTTGCTACATATACAAAGATATTCGAAAATACGGTTATCCCTGTAATGGACTATGCGTCAGGGGTGTGGGGATCAAAGCGTTATGATGTACTTGAAAGACTCCAGTATAGAGCAATCCGAACTTTCTTGGGTCTTGGAAAAACCTCGCCGATTCCAGCAATAACAATGGACTCCTATACTTGTAAACAATCAATGTAACATAGTTCGTTTATGGTGTAGACTTATAAAGTTGCCTGATTTCAGGATCAGTCGTAAAGTGTTCCTTTGTGATATCGATCTTTCCACACGCTACAAGAACACCTGGTTCAACAGTGTTAAAACAATATTGAACAATAGTGGTCTATCAGCCTTAATTAACTGTACACACAACCACGATACAATCTCAACAAAATACGTAATTGAATCCGTTAAAACTAAACTGGTAGATACTTTCAAAAGTGAATGGACTATTAATGTTCAGAACATGCCAAAACTAAGAACATACAAGTTACTTAAGACAGAATTTTGTACTGAACCGTATGTTAAAAAGTTCTTGTCCAGAAAACAACGATCGAGTATAGCTAGAATTCGATGCGGTACACTACCTTTAGAAGTCGAACGAGGTCGATATCGAAATATTCCGGCCGACCGGAGAATCTGTAAAGTGTGCAACTCCAATATGACTGAAGATGAAATCCATTTTTTGTTTTTTTTGTAACCGTTACTCTGTTAGAAGGAACGAATTCAGACAAGAACTCGCATCAGTTAACTTTGACTCCCCAGAAGAAACACTAAAAGAACACCAGCAACCCAAAAACAGTGGCAAACTTTATCATAGACTGTTTAAGGATAAGACAAGATGTTATATAAACATTTTTACTTTAACAAAACTACAAGACTTAAAAACTGTAAAACTTAATATTTTATATCAAATCAAATGTAGCTATACATGTATAATAATGTTTAAAAATGACAGTGCTTCGTAAGCCTATAAGGCTGGCTGAAAATAACAATGTTCATATCATATGTATTATATAATGGCAATTCAGGTTGCACTTTAATAAATTATTTATTCATTCATTCATTCATGTCCATTAAATATTTATTTGGACTAATCACATAAATTTATTCCGTTGATAGAAGGCTAACAGTATGCAGTGGTCGACATGTGATAATTAACATTTAACAGAAATTTCTGCATAATCTTTAAAAGCGTTTTATTATTATTTACCATGAAGTTTACATGGTGTAATATCATTTATTTGTTTACACAAAAGTTAATAAACCCGTATAGAATATTTAAGATTATACTTGATGCGCATGTGTTCATGAACTGTTCATAGCTTCTGTTAGGTGCTCATCACCTGGTGCTATTTATTCTTCGTTGTCCAATCGATAATGTAGAGTTCGTTCCTCAAGCAATTATTTGATGGCGGACGATATATCAAAATGGTCAACAAGATGTGACAAATTCACTTCTGCATCTTTTAATTCTTCTAAATTTTTTTTATCATAAACATTGAAAAACACACAAAAAGAGATTAAAAAACGTCATCATAGTCTCTATAAATATTAAAATAGAAGCAAATGATTTAACTTACCTCCATTGAAGGTAAATTAAAACAAAGAATTTTTTTTATCTGTATTACAATATAGAACAACAGAACAATAATATCAGATATTTTCGATACTCAGTCGAATTGAGATTGTGCACTATCCAAAACTGTTTAAATGAATTCAAATACGGCATTGATTACAAATTATTCCATTGACTTGTCTTTCGACAAAAATTGAAATTAACGGTAATTTAATATTCGGTATCTTTTGTCAAAAATGTTTAACATGGGTGATATATACTCTTTGCATTTATTGAACCGGTAGTTTAATAAATGTTTTCCTTTTGTTCTTTTACGATCCCATCCTGAACGTGTTAACCAAGCTGGACAGGTAAGTCATTTAGTTAACGATAGAATTAAAATCAAATCAAGTATAAGTCAGTAAAATCACAAGCCCAGCTTCATGATTAAAAAAAAGATAAAACATTTTTCAGCGCGATACAAAATAGTGCTGTACACGTTTATACAATAGCTTTGTGGAATTTTAGATTCTCAATGCTCTTCAACTTTATACTTGTTTGGTTTTATTAATATTTTGATATGAGCGTCACTGACGAGTCTTATGTAGACGAAACGGGCGTACTAAATTATAATCCTTGTACCTTTGATAACTATCATAATATTAATATCAATAAATACAATGAATGACGCAGTTTAAGACAGTTTTAGCAAACTCATCTATATAACTTCCAAATATCAGTTGCAGAGATATTCGTGGATTTTGTGAAAACTTATCCTATATTTTGTCTTTTTTAATTGAATGTACAAAAGGTAAATAAAATACATTGTAATAAGATTTTGTATTATCATATGCTTTTGGTTGCATACGGTACAATTTTTAGTAAACCATCAGGTTCCTGTAATTCAGTGGTTGTCGTTTGTTTATGTGTTACATATTTGTTTTTCGTTTATGTTTTTTACATAAATAAGGCAATTAGTTTTCTCGTTTGAATTTTTTTACATTGTCTAATTGGGACCTTTTATAACTGACTATGCGGTATGGGCTTTGCTCATTGTTAAAGGTCGTACGGTGACCTATAGTTGTTAATGTCTGTGTCACTTTGGTCTTTTGTAAATAGCTGTCTCATTGGCAATCATACCATATCTTCTTTTTTACATAAACTCTAAAAACCATAAAAAAAAATAAAGCATTGGATAAACTATGAACAAGACATGTTTGTAGTCTTCTTTCAATGGGGCATCAGTGGCCGAGTGATCAATGTAGTTGTATTATTGTATCAATGGTCTGTTAAACTGAAGTTAATAGTTTGAATCCCACACTTGCCATGTCCGCTCGACTTAAATCTTTATATTTTCCTACCGAAGGTCGGTGGTTGTATCCGTGTTTTCTGCGCAGAAAATAGCCCAATAATGCTGAAATTAAATACTCAGCAATCAATCAAGTTCTTCTATGTCGCCAACATATTAATCCAAAGTCATGTTAACAAAAGACTGTCCTTCAGTCCTTCGTTAGTTTTTATTTATGAATACTGGTTCGTTACCTCTTCCGTTGAACGTTTTGTTGCAGATAGTTTTTGCAGTCTAGCGGTCACCATGTTGGTAATTACCTGCTATAAACAGACCTTTCAAAAACTGTTAAAATATTTTAAAGACTAATCTCTAAAACTACTGCTGACATTTTTAATATTATCTTTCAAACCAGTTCCACGCTTATCACATAAAACCTACAGCCAATGGATGTGACATACATATTTCGAAAACTTTTTTTTATTTGTATATAATAGTGAACTTACGCTATATAATTTTGTAAACATATATTGATATATATATAAATTTTTGACAGACACATATTGATTAAATCATATAGGTATATTGAAAACAAATGCAAGTTCTATAAAGAAACGTTTTACAGTGAAATAACACTTGCGGTAATGAAATGTCATCAGGAACATTAGGAATATCAAATGACTAAGAAGTTAAAATCATTTGTAACCATCAAATCACCAATCTTCAACCACAGTACTGTTTTAAATCCTTACCTTGTCCATAGAAAAATACCCCAATACTCTACATAATATTTACCCGCATGAATACATATTTGTCAAATTTCATTAACAAAATGATCAAGACTAATCGGTGAAAAAAATACAACGTTATATGAACAAGATAATGGACAAGGCGTAACTGATCAACGGTACAAGAGTGAATCAAAAACAGGAACAACAATATTAACAGAATAGAGACATTATTACAAGTTGGGTATTACCATAAAAAACAATATTTAATTAAACAAACAAATTGCAGGTGTTCCTTTTTGTATTGCTATTTAAATTATTAACATATGGTTTACCTGCATACTTTAAAATAAATAAAAAAATCGATCAGGTTTGAAAAGACTGATTTCAAAACGTTAAGAGGGATCTCTGAATTTCGGGTTGTTTTAAAGCTTGATACCTATAACATTTTATTTCCGAAATTATTAGTTTTTTTATTTTATAAACATTTAGATACATTTACAGCATTCATGACTATCTTCTGCGTACTCGAATTGCTAGTTGACAGACTAGTATTCAGCCAGCAGGTAAACGTTACAGGTAAGTTCGATTTATTTTATTATTTTTTTGAAAATAAAATAGCACCACAGTTTCACCATTTTAAATTTTGATATTGATATTTTTTCATGAAAACATAATAAAAACTGAGTTTAAGTTTAGCATATAAAGGTCTAACCAAGCTATAATTTAAAAACTTGTAATGAACGGTAAAAGAGGGATAGCAAAAATCATAGATCGAATATAAACTGAAAACGCCATGGCTAAAAACGAAAATGACAAATAGACAAATAAAAGTACACATGACACAACATGGAACACTTAACACTAATCAACACCAACCCCACCAATATATATAATATTCCTTCTAAGACTGTAACGTGTCAATACGGCATCATAATGCATATTAAGAAAATTAAAAAGTAAATTGTGTGCATCGAGTTGTCTATATATTAAACATGTTGGTATGCCAAAAAAGCAATTTAAGCCGCGTTTGTTTGTTAAAAATTAACTCGGGGTTGGGTGCTGACGATATTTTGTATCTGCTGGAAAAAAGTCTTTGATCAACAGAAAAAAAGAACTTGTTTTTTGTTGAAGAAATTGGTAATTGTAATACAAATAAACGGAAAAAAAAAATTTTCCTTTGTGATGTATCGTTAAACGATAAATTTGGTCAAACTTCAATAAGACAACTTTTTTTAATGAATATTTCTGCAATATGAAATACACCGAAGGCAATCCTACAATTGCAAAATGTAGATGCATGTTTCGGTTGTAGATTTGATGTTGCTTGGTAAAACATATTTGTGCAACTTGATCAAAAGGTTTGATCACGAAAGCACCGAATATACGCTAATTCAGAAACCAGAGAAGCAATCCAGTATAATGCCGCCTTTCCGAAGGCAGTAGCATCTGGCCTTTGTTAGTCTTGTATTCTTTTATAATTCTAGTTCATTTATTTGTGTCGAAGTTAAGTCGGACGTCTAATTCAAATGAACCAGTACACATTTGTGTGTAGGGGCAGGCTGAAGTTTGCTTACCTCGGTTGCAGGATGTTCTCGCTGTGTTGATGACCCATTGGTCTTGTTGGTCTGGTTGTTGTCATTTTGATACATTCCCATTTCCAATCTGAATTTTATTGAGATGGTCATTTTTACAAATTTTCAAAACTTTGAATTCTTTAAATACTAAGGCTTTTCTACCTCTGAAATAGATAATCTTACCTGTGTTTGGAAAATCTTTTAAGAAGTTTTGTTCCTCAATGCTATTCAACTTCGTAATTCATTTGATCTTTTAATTTGTTTTTGATTCGAGTGTCACTTAAACGCAAGTTTAGCGTGTATACAAATTTTAATCTTGGTAACTATGATAAGTATATTTATACTTTATCGTCACTATTTGAGAGTTGTCTCATTTTGCACTCATACCACATCTTCTTATACCTATTATATAAGTTTATAGATAGAGGACTTTTTTGCTAATATTTCAGTAAATTTTATAGTATAAGTAGCGATAACACTTGGTATCAAAGAAGCATTCTATTAGAAAATATGAAATAACATAAATGAGATAGTTGCGTGTCACTCGGTTTTAGTTTGTATATAAATAGGACTCGAAAGTGCGATGGGGACGCTAGAATGCGATGGTCACGCTAAAGTTCGATGGTAGATGTTATACATATTAACACACTGAAGTGCGTTTTTCTGAAGAAAAAAGAAAAGTAAATAGATGGGGTGCCAAAATAAGGACTTAAATGAATAATTCAATAAAGAAAACAAATATGGTTTGCTATTTCTATATAAAGATAGCAACATAACAAGCAGATGTGTAGTAGCATCATGAGATTGCCAATAAGATAACTGCCTAACCATGACCTTTTGTTTCCGTCTTCTCAGAAAACTTTAAGAGGTAGATCGAGAATTTTGGCAAAATATGAGAGGCACACTATTTTTGTTGACTTTATTAGGCCTGACCAAATCCTACCTACACCAGATAAGGGGTGCACAACTGTTTTGGTCAATAAATTTATCTTTTAAGCATAAACACT
The DNA here is from genome assembly GCF_036588685.1 of Mytilus trossulus. Taxonomy (NCBI): domain Eukaryota; kingdom Metazoa; phylum Mollusca; class Bivalvia; order Mytilida; family Mytilidae; genus Mytilus; species Mytilus trossulus. The sequence continues at coordinate 762,914 of NW_026963340.1, read as the reverse complement.
ACGCAGTGGACTTGATCGGTCATATTTGAAAGTAAAAATCATTTTACGGATCCAATAAAAAAAGTTATGACAAGATTGGATTGCCTTTCTTTTTCCATCAATTTCCAAATACCGCTTTTGAATTGTTGAAATAAGGCCTTCGAAAATAGTGGAATTAATTACTTTTAGAGTGTCAAGAACTCGTTGGAAGTACTTGATAAATTGCATGCTTATATTGGTGATTTTGAATCTGTTCAAAGTTTTGAATTTTTCTACCCTGTATACCACATTGCCTCACATTTTCATTAAGAAAAAAATCACAAACCTAATCAAATGGGCATTTAAAAAGTCAGAATGTGAATATATATAATCAAACTCGTTTAGGTCATTTTTAGTAGCAATAAACAAAAAAACTATGTCAATTGGACATGCTTTGATACTATATATGCCCTTGAATTTTTACTAGATAACATTTTTGTTCTTTTTGGGGCTTCCGTATATCATCAGATTATCAGAATTTCAATGGGGACTTACTGTGTACTTATTGCGGACCTGTTTTTTTTTTATTGTTATGAGTTACAATTTATGACAAAAATAAGCAAAGACCCATCGAAACAACATCTGATAAACAAATTTAATAATACTTTTAGATATTTGGATGATAGTTTGGCTCTCAATAATGACGACTTCAGTATGTTTATTAAAGAAATTTATCCTGTTGAACTTACTTTAAATAAAGCTAATAATAACAATGACCACGGCCCTTTCCTCGATCTTGATATCTATATTACTAACGGAAAGCTGAATACTAAAATTTATGATAAAAGAGATGATTTTTCATTTCGTAACGTTAATTATCCATTTTTATATGGTGACGTTCCCTTGTCACCATCTTACGGTGTTTATATATCTCAACTTGTACGATTCGCTCGTGTATGTAACAATGTTTTAGATTTTAACGACAGAAATGTACGTATTACTGAAAAATTATTACACCAGGGTTTTCGATATCACAAACTAGTCAAAACATTTACTAACTTTTATCATCGGTATAAGGACATCATTCGTAAATATAGCTCAACATACTTCTTATACGTTCATGTATTTCACATCTATTTTTTTATGGAAATATTCTTTACAAAGCACAAAGTTGTCAGTATTCACCTCAGAAATTAACAAAACCTGTGAATTGACTTATTAAAAAGGGATATAGTTACGATACTGTTGTCAAGTCATTAAAGATTGCATATTTTGGCGTTAATATTGAGTCACTGATAGGGTCTTTGCATCGGAACTTAACACATTTATTCAAAAAACAGTTGTTGGCATGACACAGATTATGTTCTTCTTATACATGTTATGATGGTATGATACAAAACCCCTAACGTGAAGGATTGTGCCTGATATTCATATGATGCAATCATAATCTTTCAGTCAGTTTAATTGAAGTCTGGAGCTGGCATGTCAATTAACTGCTAGTAGTCTGTTGTTATTTATGTATTATTGTCATTTTGCTTATTTTCTATTGTTACATCTTCTGACATCAGACTCGGACTTCTCTTGAACTGAATTTTAATTTGCGCATTGTTATGCGTTTACTTTGCTACATTGGCTAGAGTAGTCCAGTCAAACTAAGATTTAATCTCAAACTAATAGCAGAAAATGTTTTAGTTCTAATCTATAGCATTATGCCCTTTATATACACAAAAAAAGTCCCGTGAAATCCAACTTGAGGAAAACTTAAAATCAGCATTTTCAATTTCCTATGGAAATTAACATTGGAAGGGGAGATAACTCTTGCAAAAATGAGGGGTTTTTTTTGTCAGTTTTTGGTTGTTTTTCTTAAAATTTATGTAAAGTATGCTACTTTGATGGGGTTATAAGTTTGTATTTGACTAAATCATATAATCTTCTGCTCATGAAATGTTCAAAACCGAAGTGTTAAGGGTAGTTTTATTTTTTTCGTGCACATTTCATTGAAGAAATTGCAAATGTGGAGCTTTGTAACCATTTTGAAAAAAAATGTGAAAATTTGGTATTGTTTATATCTGTATATTATATTTTTTCAGCAACTTACTTATCTGAAGAAACTTTAAACCACAAAAAGAAGAATACTTGCTTAATTATTTTTATTAAATTTGAGATTCATTACCTTGACATGTTGAAAAATTCAATAAATGGTCAACTGATGAATTATGAAATCTAGATTATAGCTTGATACAATATATGAAAACACCTTTAGAGATGTTTGTTATTCTCTAAAGATCCCTAAAAATTCAATAATCAATACATTCTGATGAATAGAAGCGGTAAAGTTATAATTTTGTATTAATTTTTATTGATATTTCTGCCTTTTTGCAAGAGTTATCTCCCTTTTCAATGCAAATCTTCATAGGAATTTTAAATGGTGATTTTTTTAGTCTTCCTGAAGTTAGATTTCATGGGACTTTTTTCTGTGTATATTTTGGGTATAATGCTAAAGATTAAAACTTAAAAATCTTCTGTTGCAATTACTTTCGAGTTGGGGTCAAATTTATGCTAGATTGACTGGACTAGAGGTAAAGGGGGGGGGGGGGGGGTTAAGATCTCACAAACATGTAAAACCCCGCCGCATTTTTGCACCTGTCCCAAGTCAGGAGCCTCTGGCCTTTGTTAGTCTTGTATTATTTTGATTTTAGTTTCTTGTGTACAATTTGGAAATTAGTATGGCGTTCATTATCTCTTAACTAGTATATATTTGTTTAGGGGCCAGCTGAAGGACGCCTCCGGGTGCGGGAGTTTCTCGCTGCATTGAAGACCTGTTGGCGACCTTCTGCTGTTGTTTTTTTCTTTGGTCGGGTTGTTGTCTCTTAGACACATTCCCCATTTCCATTCTCAATTTTATTTTAAATTACCTTCATGGTCACAAATGGCTTGTACTTTGATGCTGTGGAACCCCTTTCTGTTAACAAATGCCGGTTCATCGATGTAGGCCGAGAAATCCGTATGTTGGTCTATCAATGCATTAAACCACGTTTGGAAAACCAGCCTTTTCATAAAATCCAACCCTTATAACGTACTTCCCCTTGTTATCTGACGACACTTTGACAATTTTAAACAACTCGTTAAATTAACCGACACAAGTTGAACAACATGATAATGGACTGATTAAATTTAACGAGGTGATTAGTAAAATTTCACGACTCGTTTGATTTAACGACAAGATGAACAACAGACACCATAGAAAAACAATTCAATTGAGAAAAATAACAATATGATATATGAAATATATCAATAAACGACTACCACTTGATTCTGGATATACTAGGTACTGCAATAAAACCATTATTCGTTTAGGACGACTATCGTATGTTATAAAGGGTTACACAATGACCAGTGTTTAACGATTAAAAAGGAACCACGGCTTTATATATAAATAATAATAATACGAAACAATTGATATTAATAGGAACTCAGTAACAAACGAATACCATTGTCTGAACCAAATTTCAGTGACACCATCGGACTTTGGCGTGTTTTCTGATCGCACTAAAAAAAATGCAATCACCGTACTTCAGTGTCTGACACCATCGCACTTCAGCGAAGACCATCGAAGTTTAACGCGACCATTTCACTTTATAGTCCTACATATATAAATAAGAAGATGTAACACTCACCATTATTTTGTTATACTTTTAAGAGTTATATAAAACACATTGCCTAGGAAATTGGTCTAGCTAGGCCCAGCGACTTCCTTTACTAGGTCCTTAGAAAATGAGGCTGTAATGAATGATGTTTACAAATTACCATATTTACATTACAGCATTTTTTGGGGGCATATTTCATATACAATGTATTCACATAAAGAACAATAGAGTAAATGAACATATATGGGTTTAACTCCCACCCTAGGTATTGATTTGAATACTCATTATAGTTTGGAGCAAATAGGGCAGATTGCAATTACCATAATGTAGTGTCTAAAATGTTAATTGATGATGCCAAGTCCTCAACACTCTTTTTTCTAGGTAAACAGCAGGTCATCTAAGGATTTATTAGGGAATACTTTACAAAAAATTCTCTGAAACCGATATTATCAAGATGCTTGATTTCTTGATTGACAACATATTTGTTACGTTCGGAGAACGTGTTTTTGAACAGACTGTCGGCATCCCAATGGGAACAAACTGTGCCCCTCTACTTGCTGACTTGTTTCTTTATTATTATGAGGCTGACTTCATGCAGGAACTTCTTAATAGGAAGAAAGATAAGAAGTTAGCAATATCCTCCAACTCTACTTTCCGCTATATAGATGACGTTCATTCACTAAATAGTTCAAAATTTGGTGACTATGTGGAACGCATCTATCCCATCGAATTGGAGATAAAGGATACTACAGATACAGTTAAGTCAGCTTCATATCTTGACTTACATCTAGAAATTGACAATGAGGGTCGGTTGAAGACAAAACTTTACGACAAAAGAGATGATTTCAGCTTTCCAATTGTGAAATTTCCATTTCTAAGTAGCAACATTCCAGCAGCACCTGCATACGGGGTATATATCTCTCAATTTATACGATATTCCCGTGCTTGCATTTCCTATCATTATCTTCTTGATAGAGGGTTACTGCTCACAAGGAAGCTATTAAATCAAGAGTTCCAAATGGTGAAGTTGAAATCATCCCTTCGTAAATTTTACGGACGCCATCACGAGTTGGTTGACCGTTATGGAATAACCATTTCACAAATGATATCGGATATGTTCCTCACGTCGTAATTACAATCCCCTTCCCTTTCATGAATTTGACCTACCAAATTAGACTATTTACAGGATTTGTAATCACATAAGCAACACGACGGGTGCCGCATGTGGAGCAGGATCTGCTTACCCTTCCGGAGCACCTGAGATCACCCCTAGTTTTTGGTGGGGTTCGTGTTGTTTATTCTTTAGTTTTCTATGTTGTGTCATGTGTACTATTGTTTTTCTGTTTGTCTTTTTCATTTTTAGCCATGGTGTTGTCAGTTTGATTTAGATTTATGAGTTTGACTGTCCCTTTGGTATCTTTCGTCCCTCTTTTACATATAGTCCAGTGGTTAAATCCTGTCTTTTTTGTCTCTGTTATTTCCATATTTATATCATTATATGTATATATATGAGAGCCCAGGTGGTCGTGTGGTCTAGCGGGACGGCTGCAGTGCAGGCGATTTGGTGTCACGATATCACAGTAGCATGGGTTCGAATCCCGGCGAGGGAAGAACCAAAAATTTGCGAAAGCAAATTTACAGATCTAACATTGTTGGGTTGATGTTTAGACGAGTTGTATATACATTATGTACACAGCCATGTATCACCATCATTGATGGCGATCCGATGGATACATCTGTTGTAGGGTTGTCACTGACTCAGACGTACTTACAGACTCAGTGACAACCCTATATATATATATATTTCTTATATGCTCTTGCACATGTAGTGAGCTAAACAGCTATTAATACTCTTTCTTTACTCATTTGCCGGAAAACAATGAAATGTATTCATTGTTGAAGTATGTAAAGTGACTTATATTTTAACTGCTAGCAGATACTTGTACTCTGGTGGATAGTTTCTAGACTGTTATCTCATTGGCAATCATAGCACATCTCTTTATTTTAGTACTAACAGTTTAAGTATTTAAAGTAAGTGTGAGGTTGACCATATAAGTCATGACTGTAAATTTAGATAATATCATGAGGTTTTTATTAAATTAAATTATGCATTGAAACTGAATATCTCAATCAAAGGAACTGGCATTGTGTTTTTAAACTATGATATTATTTCTGATTTCGGAAAAAATAATATATCATTGTTGTCCATTCTTCAAGAAATTTCTAAACGTACTGTATTTAAGTCAGCTTTGTTTTTGTCTGAGACTACTATAACATATGAATATGAATTTGGATTGAATTGGAAGTTTATTAAGTATATTTTATGATTGAATACCACTCTTTTATTTCAATAAAGCATTTTCAGACTTTTTTTACTGGTCAGCTTAGATTATTATTCATTATTCAATCAATCATTTAACTGAAACATGTGAATGGACTAAACAGTTGTTTGAAGGACTTTTGAATTCAAATATAAAAAATATATATATATCAAAAGTTGAATTAATACATACAATAGGAATTATGAGAACTGCATGCATGTTATCAGATTGCAATACAGCTTTTTGTTCATTTTTTTTTGGTGTTGATTATAATGTTTTTAAATTCCTTTCTGGGTTTTTTTTCCGGATTTTCAGATTTTTTCTCTTGATTTAGTGCAAGCAACTGAGCTTGTACATCTTATATAGTTTCTTTTCTCGGGGTGGATCCAGCCAATTTTAAACAGAGGTTGGAGTATTCTCAACAAACGATAAAAAGGGTTCAACTATATGTTTCCATTCAAATGCATTTAATCTTCCATAAAAAGAGGTGATTCCACCTCTGTTCAATGCAAACAGTCTTTTTTTCATTCAATATTAATCTTCACAATTTTGAAGCATGCATTGACTACATTTCCTTTTTTCCATATTTTCATTTTAATGTTATGAAAAGTTCAATTCTATTGTTACACAGGTTATTCTAAAAAAAAAATGGCTGATAAACCCCTCTTGTGTCCTTCTTACTACCAAAAAGGTGTTTGAGAGTATACAATAAGTCCAAGTTTAAGAGAAAAGTCACTTAAATCTGTAATTTTCTTCTTTGTAAGTTTTCAAAAACCTGTAAGTACTTGAAAAAATGTCATATTCAACTATTCCATGACTTTTTTATGTTACAACAGTAGAGAAACATGAAATATTAAAAAGTTATTCAAGAAAGTGTTGAAATATAACTACAAAGATTAGTTTTACTCGAATTTATTGTGTGAACAATGGTAAACTTGCAATATCCTACGATGCGTGTACCGAGTTATCTCCCTTTGATATCCAATTCGCAACCAATAAGCTGACACAATTTCGTTTTTGTGATCAATAATGGATAAAACAAGAACCAAAAATATTTAACTTCATATTGTATACCCCTCAAGACGTCACTATACCTACTTAAGTAAATAGGGATTTTCGGTGGGTCTAACTTATTCAATATAGAATTGTACACTTTGATTTTTATTAATGTACGAGTACAAATTAGACGATACGAGTCCAAAAATCAATTGGTATGCACGTTTACCAAAAAATCGTAAACTCTGACCTTTTATCACGTAACCAATGTCTTGACCTTAGAAGCCATTAAATTTTACTTCCATATTCGTGACTTGTACAGGATATATTAAGGTAAAAAAAATGATAGGTTAATCTTGGTTTTATGGCTAGCCAAACCTCCTGCTTATATGTCAATGGTCAAATGTATCGCTTAACTGACAACACTTCGTGATATAAATACTAAAAGACACGCAATAACACCCAAAACAGAAAACTACAAAAACAATTTATACGATAGTCGACACAACATGCAAACCGCAGATACACACCTAACATCTTCCAACAAAGAAAGACACCATATGACGCCATAATTAGTGATGCACTTACATAACGAGCATGCAATCTCGAACTTTTTACAATTATTAGATATCATTTTGTCAAAATAATAAACTTGTTGTGTTACCCAAATATCAGTATGTACACAAACAGATACCATTGATGATATTTGTGTATATCACTACAACAAATAAAAAACACTGATACATTGTGATAAGGGTTGGCTTATGAATTGTGATAATAACATTTAATCAAACTTCATTCAAACTGTTACAATAACAGCAAACAATCAAAATATATTTTTAGCCAAAACAAAATATTGATGACGATTTGAATAATTATTGTATAACAGCTGGGGAATCCAACGCTGGTTCACTGAAGGACGATCTGGTCTGCATAAAATCCAGTAAATTACGCTCAGTTTGAGTATGTATAGATAATAACGTGCTCTTTTTTACATTGGCCTTGGTATCATCCCGATCGAGACTCCCATATCGGCCTCGAGGCTTTGGCCGAGGGACGATATGGGTCGAGGTGTGATTCCAGGGCCAATATGGAAAATACATCTTATACTCTATTTATTACATATTTAAGTTTTGAAGGAAAGAGGGGGAAAAAGTTTAATTCACAAAAAAATCACAAAGTTTTATTTCATTTTCAATTTTAATTTTTATCATATTTACTCCATAGAAATTTATAGTAAAATGTCCACTTATTTTAGAATATGCACAAACGGGGAATTTCGGAATATGACAATACACAAACGCGAGGATCTTGCACCGTCCTTGTTCGCCATTGTCGTTAATGACGCAATGAATTCACGTCAATTGGAGGCACAATATCAATATACTCTTTTTGACCCCGGGCAATTTTGAGGTTATTGCATATGCAAAACCTAAGGTATTCATAACAAATATGTGATAAATAAATGTTACCATGACGGATAGATGTATGAAGACTGGAACATCTGAAAAATAAACAATCACAGCAGCAAACAAAGCTCAACTTACATGGGTCGAGGACGGTTGGTCAATTTTTTTTAACGTATTCTCAGCTTGAATTGTAATGTAAATGTGAACAATCAAAGCGAAGGAATATTTATGGCACACTCGCGCATGTTCGAATTAGCATAATAATAGCAAGAAATTACGACTCGATTTCCCAAGCCTTTCAGCATGTTCAGTGCAATTATTTTCTTATTCAATAAACAAATTTGATTTTGATTCAATTGCATTTATATTATTTTCTGTCCAAACTGTGACACTAAAGCATGGTTGTAAGACTAATATATTAAACACTGGAATCGGTGGAAACACAAACACTTATTATTACACAAAATGCATCTCTGAAAAGTATTTCAAATCATCAGAAATCTCGTTCAAGCAAAACTGGGATTCACTTAGTACTCTGAATGGGTAAGCAATTCCTGATATTATCTAAATTCATTAGTATACCAATTGCAAAGAAACAATACAAGGCAATGCAGTTTCCTTATATAACGCAATTTGATACACTATACCAAGGAAATTATTGCCCAATTAGTCTTATATTTACTGAATAGTTTTTGTCTTATAAAAACAATGAATTAAGGACAATGACACAAATCTGTTGTGCACTTTAGCTATTTCAAAAATCATATGTTCACCCAAAAATGCAAAATTCGAAATCAAAACTAAAAACTTAAACTTAAACATTGCCATTTGATTAGGGACTTCCGTTTTGAAGTTTTACGGAGTTCCGTATTTTTGAGATTTTACCTTTTTGTACACTCAGCTCTAATCTCCGACATTGAGTACCAACCTTTGTCATCCTTTTCCGCAAAATCAATTCGATCCCGTGTTCAGTAACATGGTACTTTAAAACTTTTCGATGTGGTCAGATTTTAAAAATCATATTAATTTGCTTTGCAAATTGAAAGAATTTCGTTAAATAACCTCACAGTTTTGTCCTATTTATTATATTTTTTTAAAAGGTTTGAGTTCAAACTTGTTTATGTTGTGTATCGTTACTTTTGTTGACAAGTATACGTCATTGTAAATTATATGTTCAAGTCAAGTAAAAGAAGACGGGATTGTGCATTCTATAGTTGGAACAGATTCATGATAATCAATTTCAACTATTCATATGCATTCTTTAGGATTTATAACATGTACAACTGCCATACAATTATATGATTTTTGTCATTTATAAAGTTTAAATAATTTCAGAAATAAACCTGATGTTCGATGGAAAAATTATCGATTCTCCAAATCACGTGACCATTTCGATTTCTTGCTCTTCCAAAATAAGGCCATTTGAATGTAGTATGGAGTTTTTGCATAATTTTTCAACAATTGAAAGTATTCGATACAGTGATAGTGGATGCTTTAACCAGCATGGCAGATGTAAGATGGAAACATGCGAGTGTTCAAAAGACTGCTCATCGTTTCATTTGAATTTTACTACAGCTTCACTTCAAATAAATGACAGCTTTTCTTGTCAAATGAGACTTCAAAATGCCAATACAAACTCGTTCTTTATCGTGTATACATCAGTTGTTTATAATGGAACAGGTAATCGTAAGATATTATTACAGATACTCATCTCTTATGTTTTGTTGATATAATAATAAAAAAGAAGATGTGGTACGATTGGCAATGATACATCTCCCCACAAGAGACCAAATGACAAAGAAATTACTTATAGTTTACTGTACGGCCTTCAACAACGAGCTAAGCCCATACCGCATAAAGCATGTCGTATCATATTCACACAGAGAGAGAGACTAATGTCTGTTTTGCAATTATTAAGTGAAACCCTCTAAAATTATTTACTTAGACAATATGAATAATCAATGCATACATTGAATAATGTTTGCTTCACACTTTAATTTTTTTCTAATATTATTTTTTTATATGTTTGCTAATGTACAAACATTTTCATTAACAATATAATATATAAATCCGCCATACAAGACAAAAGTCTATACAACCATGACTATTATATGACCATGAACATTGATAGTATGATCAAATCATCAAAATAATGTCCGATTATTGACTGAAAATTAAAGATGTATTTGAAAATATAAACAAGATAAAAGAAGTAATTAGGTTAAAAATATTTCATAAGTCAAGGTTAAAAACAAACAAAATTTAGCGAGAAAATATTTTATACCTTAAACAGGGTAATACAAGCAGAATCAAATTGGAAACTGATATTTGCAATGAATGCATGTGCCATGAAGTGACAAAATGACACACGTGAGCTACGATAGAAAGACATTTTAACTGTAACTCCTAGATAAAAACAATCAACAATCAAACCAATCTATAATCGAACCGTTCTGTTTTGTCAAATATAAAAACTTCATTAAGTAAAATATTAGGCTTTTATATTGTATAGACTTTCCCGCCGTTAAGACAGTGATTACCGCTATTGGTAAAACAAGACCATTCGTGGTAGAACATAACCTTTCTTATAACCAGAGCGCAGATGGTATGTATAATAGTTATACGACTCAGTAATGTCTATTGCTTGTAAAAACTATGTTAAAACCTGATTTTTTTTAATTAATTCCATGCGCCCTAGGCGCTTTAACCGGATTTACCTTGATAATGTTGATCAGGATCGAAGCTGAATATTTGAAAGGCAAGGATATATAACAACCGATACATTTGAAGGGCTATATGACAAAAATCCTAACAATTTAGCCAAATTCATGAATTAAAACTTTGCGATATAAGTTTCTATTGTACTGATGATGCCTGCGGTGAAATACTATATCCCATCATCGATTCTGATGTACTGCGAGAATAGAAACAATACTTTATAAATTGCATGACTTTTTGTGTCAAAACCCCTTTTCTAGATTACATTCGTTCTGAACACTGAAAAACGTAAATATTTTGAAGCCAAGAATATTTACATGTACGAATCTGTTCATGATCAGTTGATGAGCTTTATAACAAAAGTACCAACTGCACCATGGCAAGTTTATATTTAGTATTTTACAAATTTAACCTGAAGATGCAACGCATAGAAATATGGGTCACAAATAACAAAAATGTTGATGATGTTCAAAACAATTCATAGACTGGGAAAATATCAATCACAGCTATTGCTTAGTCGACTTTAGACGTCTTACATTAACCCCAACACTATAGGTAAGAATATTAAGATTGACAGACACATGTATCATTATCGATGCTTATTAAGCAATATTAAGCTTGGACACAAGATTACAATCAATTACGTGGGTTCAAATGTCAGTGAGCAAATGCCATCAAAAGTAATCGCAAACACTGATCGAACATTGTTTGGCTTAATATCTGACCAAATATGTTTAAATTGTGAACTTAGCTCTTTGAAACCGATGGTTTGTCATAAATTCATACATATAGATATGTACCGTTTATCAGGTTATCTGCATGTTGATATCGTTAAATATCAGCTGCAAGACATAAAATGAAGCTTTTTGTCGAGTGAGCGTAGCGAACGAGATCAAAAAGCCTTCATATAATGTCGAGCAGCTGATATTTTACAATATCAATATGCAGATAATCTGATAATCGATTTATCGGGCTATATTTGAGTGTTTCAGAAGTGTTTTCTTTGTTCCACCAGCACACAAAAGATGACTTGATAAGTTCGGGTCAAAGTTATTAACGTCGGTTCAAACATTATGACGTCGCTGATATGTCCGGGTCAAAGTTATTAAGGCCGGGTCAACGTATTTGACGTCACAAAGACATGATACGGTATACTATTAAGAGCTGAACAGAGTGATATAGACAGCGGGACGACCGATAAACTATTGGATCTTTAGGAAACAAAAATGCGATTCTAAAGAGAAAACAATATATAATTCTATGGAAAGTGTATATGTAACTAATAATAAACATTTTGTAAAAACAAATATCAATCCTACATCAATATCAGCAGTATGTGTTCTGGAAATATTGAAAATTACTCATATTAAAACTGAAAACTGTTTGTAGAAAAAATAGATTTATAAAATTTTATAAACTTGAAATTTATTTAAATGTTCATAATGATGATTGCATACGTGACAAAGCATCCAGCTGTTATTGAACTTGTTTTTGCTCTGCATGATTCAAACTACACCTTTCATATACTCCCTTTTTTCCTAAATAATTCGATATTTAAAATTATTTTGTGTTGCAAATATATTTCTTTGTATTGTACACAGGGAAAGCAGCTATAATACTAGTCCCATTGGGTGGTTCAGCATTCATCATGTTCATCATAGCATGTGTATACAAAGTATATAGTCGAAAGAGTAAAGGTAAGAATTGTTTTTATAATCGTCTGCTCTGTCTGTATTGGGACATCAACGAATGAGATTGTTAACAAAATCTGTACTAACTACTTTTTTGACTGGCTCCCCTGGTGGGGAAAAGTCTGCTTTCTTTTTCAATGCGTATAGCCTTTTCCACAGTTCTTGGTTGGATTTGCATTGACGGTTGTTTCGTTAACTTTGTTCTTGTTACACATCATCCAATCGGTATTTTTTTTTAATGATCAATGAGGATAAATTGGACATAATACAGGACATTGAAACACTGTTGCATTGTTTTGATTTGTGCAGCTATTTAATTGTCTAACAAATTGTTAAAGGGGCACTAGTTACAAGAAATATAAAAAATCTAAATTATTATTTTTTTGGCTCAATCATTAATGAAATGCACATAGTGAAATAATAAATCATTTTCAGCAGACAGTATGGTTCTATTTTGTCAAAATAAGCTAAAAATACATTGATTATGAATTATTCACTTGCAAGAGAATAATTTAACCTCATATAATCCGTATTCATGTGAACTTCAATTTAACCCCTTAGCTTGAGATGGATAACAAGTAAATTGTATGTTGAAAGTAGTTTAAAGAATAAGAATATCAACATTGAAAGTGAAACAAAGGTAAATCATTTGATTGATTGATTCGATCCACAAATAAAATCTTATTGATACATGTAAAAACGATGTTTTATGATTTATAATATGAAATTGACTAGAAATAGAAAAATTCAACAGCAAGAGTTTGTTTAATCTATTTATATTTATATTAATCGCTTATTTGATCATCGGATGATTTTAGAGGTCAACTCGATAGTTAATTAGATGGCGTTAGACTAAATTACACACGAAACGAAGCTACTTATTTTCATGCCCGTGCCCTCTTTCTTGTTTTTTTTTTTAGACTTTTAATAGTCTGGACAAATGTGTCACATTGTTATCAATCAAATATGAAAATTTGATTACAATCGATGAACATGAATTTGACAGCTAGTGTCCCTTTAATGCCATCGTGAATTTGATAAATGACAACGGAGGGGGTAATAATTATCAGGTATAAATTATTGTCGCGACTTCATCCGCTAATTTTCCCTGGATTCTTTTTTTAGAATCTGTCGCTGTAATAAGATCATAGAATTAAATTCAAATGTTAACTTTGAGTTTCTTATTTCATTTAGATTGTATTTGCGAATATACTGATTTCTGCCACTCATAGAATTAATTTAAAGTTTTGACTTCTTTGAAATATTTTATGTGTGACTGACATCAAAAGATCAACGAAACCTCCAGGCTACCAATACTTACACGTTTTTTTTTTATTATCAATACATGAAAAACGGATACACAATGCTAATATCTTTATATTCACATGATATCATAGGCACTCGTTAAGTATATGTGTATCTGCGAGGCTAACAAGGTTAAGATCAATGCATTAAAGAGAGAGCCGTGGTGTCGTGGTAAGTGCATCGGACTACTAACACAAAGGTTCCTGGTTCGATTCCCGTTTGGGATGAAAATTTCAGGAACTAAATTTTCGGCTCTCCCTTGGCACCATTTGCGAGTATGGTCTTGAGGAAACGATGATAGTCCGTCGGACGGGGACGATAAATGGCTGACCCGTGTTAAGAGAGAGCCATATCTCTTGCACGTTAAAGACACCCTTGTAGATTTCGAAAAAGAGTAGGTTAATGCCACTACAAGGCAGCACTCGCACCCGCAAAGTGGAAAGGGATTAATATAAGTTGTAAAACTTATTTCCCAATCCACTATAAACAAATATGTTTAAACTAAAGAGTCAAATTTAGATAGAGAATTGTCGATATAGGTTCGAAATCATGTATTCTCGTTGATGTTTCTTTTAAATCGATGTTCCTCTTTTCCTATTTTGTATGTTTGATACTGTGGTTATATCTGTAATACTATCTGGTATTCTGTTTAATTTGGTAGTATATAGATCACTGACTATTTCACATATTTGAAAAGAAAACGATTTCATTCAATTTGTTAATTTTGGTTTTATAAATATAATACGATTTGTTTTTATCTGTCATACGACATATTTTTGTCTGTTTTACGACATATATTTGCAACTTCCTTTGCGAGTAAATCGTGATGTGCCTATAATTAGGCTTCTTGCTAAATACACAGTTATTATATATACTTAGAAATAAGTTCAAGTATTACGTTTTTGTAAATCACGTATAATATTCATATGCCAGATATATTAAAGACCGACGTGTTACGACATATTTTAATTTCCCTAACCTTTTAATTGTGAACTAAGATTGATTATAGCATTGTTGAACATGATGACTTGTTTATTCAAACTCACGTACAATACATTCAAATGCATGGCTTCTTTGTCAAGGAACAAAGCCTATTCATTGTATCTATGATTCCTAATCCAAAAACTACAAATTTGGAATGCGTGTCGATTAGACTATATCTTGACAACAGAAGATAAATGAGTGACCAAACGTTTTGTGTCTTCTTGTATCTTAAGAAATTTCAATAAAGTAAGTTGATTTTAGATCAGTGTCTGATAAGGTATCTTCTAGCACCAGGTGTATTACGATTTGGAAATGTTCTAAATTTGTTTTTATTGTTGTTCGTTATTCTGTGATGCCCTATTTTTAATAAGAAATCAGTTGCTGCTACTAAGTATAT
The DNA here is from genome assembly GCF_036588685.1 of Mytilus trossulus. NCBI lineage: Eukaryota > Metazoa > Mollusca > Bivalvia > Mytilida > Mytilidae > Mytilus > Mytilus trossulus. The sequence goes on along the minus strand of NW_026963340.1, from coordinate 747,488 downwards.
CTCCTACATTTTTCTAATACCACTTCATTTAGTGTTATCACATCAACTGAACCTGTATCTGCGACTGAACCATTGGGTGTAATTGCAATGGTCAAACACATATGGTGCCGCCGCTTTTTGTTTTTATAGAAAAATGGCATTTAAGGGTACTCAACGGTTCCGGAATTTTCGAAATAGGATGAATGACAAACACTCCTTGCTTATTTTGGCACAGATAATGTTGCTTGTTTAAGAGAGTTTTCTCTAAATTTCAAACTTTTAGAAGTAAGCAAAAAAAAGGTAAGAAATGTCAATAGGTATAAGTCTATGATTGAGACCATTTTCATTTTCAATGTGTAAATAGAATTGTTAATCAACATCAATAAATTTGTTCAAATTTGGTTTTGTTTTCAGATACCAAAGTCAAGAAAAAGAACAATATACAGATGTATGAAAGGTGTAGGTCATAGAGTATTTGAAGGTTTTCATGAAATTGATTTCATCTTTTGTGTTTATGTTTTATGCATGCTTGTGTAAGTGTGCCTTTTTCAATATCCTTTTCTTTATAACTATTATAATATAATGTTATCATTATTATCATAACTTTTCGGTTAATTTTATGTTCCTTTTTATGTTTTATTTTCCTTTTTGGTTCGTCTAAAAAAGTCTGTTGTCCAATTTGTCGATTATTGTTCACGACAGTTTTTAATGTCAAAATGAAACACGTTACATCTAAAAGCAGTACCTTTTTTCATGAAATATAATTCTGTTGAAAAATCATTTCACCCATGAAACCCGTTAGTTGAACGAAATTAAGATGAAGCTTATGCTAACAAATAAACACTTCCCTTACTTGATCTTTATGGTTTCACAGGACGCTTAATGTTAAAATTTACGATAAAACAGATGATTTTACATTTTTTATTGTGAATTATTTTTTTTTTGCAACTGAGACGTTTCCTATACACCATCTTATGGTATTTATATATCTCAACTAGTTTGATGCGATCGTGTATGTTACAACAGAAATCACTGTTTTGCTGAAAGATCATTTTAGCAGAGTTGTTGATATCACAAACTTATATCATCGATACATGGACACCATTTGTAAATATCAATCAAGGTGCAGTCATCTTATAAGTTCAAATATTTCTCATTTAATCTTTTACTCTATACAAAGTCTGAAATGTCGGTATTCAAATCAAAAGCATACCAAACATTTGAACAAATCTAGTCAGAAGGGATAGAGTTACGATAATGTTGTAAGGCCATTAAGTATTTAAAATAAATTTTGAGTCACTCATAGTATTTTTGAAACAGGAATTAAAAACATTTATTCGAAAGGCAATTATTGGCAGGATACAGGTTATATTTTTCTAGTATATTTATTAATAGTGTGAAACGAGAAATTTGTGTCATTTTCCCTTTAATGAAGACATTATGAATGAAGTCCTATTATTTCTGCCTATGGTTGCTTTGTGGTCTGTTTAAACCCTTGAAAGGGTTTTAGTCCTGTTTCTTCAATTTATTTCTTAATTGTTTGATTATTTCAGACTTCTGGTATGCAAGTTAACACAATATTCAGACATTTATTCTTATTGGAATGATGTGATCTTTTGTCAAATTTATCTAATCAAAGGACGTGAAGATACGATTTCTAAATTATGTTCGATAGAGGAATATATGTTGTTATTTTCTATAAAGGTTCAGAACTTTTTCTTGAAATTGTTTGAGACTCCTTTAAGTGTACGCTCTTTTATTTGCCCCTGTTCTGATTGGATTTGTACAGCCATGTCATTACTATGCAATATAGCAAACATAATCTGAGAAACACAAGCTTTGTCCCCTTTATTCAATGAAAAATGTAACAGACGTAGCAAATAATGGTGAATATATTTTAATTTCCTTCAGAATAATTAAGTTATTAACACAATCTCCCCTAACAATATGAATAAGAAAAAAAATTGAACCCAACTATATTACAATAATATGCATGACTGAAAATGTTATTGAAATTCTAAAAACATATATATTGTGATGTACAATTGTATAGGGTTATTGCATGAATATTGGGGAATATTGTCCCGAGTAGAATTTTATATTGCACGAGCTTGCGAGTGCAATATATGTTCTACAAGGGACAATATTTCTCAATATTCATGCAATAACCCTTTTATTGTATAGCAATATCCCTTTTATTGTATAGCAATATAATATTTGAAAGTAAACATTGGTTTAAACTAAGAATTTAATGTTGATGACGTCATGAATTTTGAAGATTTATTGCACTAGTGCAATATTAGGATTTATTGCACGCTAACTTTTGGTTACGTTCGGTGGGAAATATTATATTGCTATACAATAATAATTACTTTTTTATTTATATTAGCAGAAATAAGCAGATAATCCTTTATTTAGCCACTTTCCTTATAGATATTTATGTATTGTATAAACTTTAAAAATATATGAGATCTTAATATAATTATGATATACAAAACAAAAAAAAAATTTTATTCAAATATTTGTTGAATCACAGATATGATCAAAATTATGAAATTTAAACTGAAATTCGAAAAAAATGAGATTTAACACCATTTGAAAATATTTTCAAAATAAATCTGTAGACCAGATCAGACCAACAATCAATTTTTAATTTTTAAAAGATAACAGTTGATATACAGTTTTCAAATAAATCTGAACTGTTCATAAATAAAATAAAAGTATTAAAATGCATAAAACTTTTTATGCTACTAAGGCACCTTTATATATTGATGTTAATTTTTTTTTTCTAAAAACCAAATTTAATTGGAGATTTTGTAAGATGAAGATTCATTTTAGTTCTTCAATGTTTGAATTGTGTTAGTTTGAAAGGTAGCGCCAACTCATCATAAGCACCCACAATATTTTCATTAGATATTTCTGTGTTTTTACATACTCAAATGTATGGATAAGTTCTACACCTGCAGTCTCATTTTGTTTGCATTTGTATCAGTTTATTATATATATTGTTATCCGTGTTTGTCTGCATGTCCATGAACTTTCATCATATGATCTGCGTATCTAAAAGAAAAAAAAACCAATATGCAATAGATAATGTTACTTCATTTTTGCTCAAAAAGTACAATGTTAGAGCCAAAACTGGTTCTAGCTCAAAACCCTACACAATTAAATATCTTGATGATGAGATTTTTTAACGACCTTTACTGGCTATGTAACCCTCGCAATAATATTTTGTTTCAAACTCTCATTACCTAAACTTATTGTTTACTGGTTTTTATATGTTCATGATAATACAGCTTTCAATTTATATGAAAGGAATGCACATATATATATACTTTTTACTCATATCAATAATTTATTTACTATAAATTCATTTTGATTCATTTGATACCAATTTTAGTGGTTTTCGTGGAAACATGTGAACCACAAATTTAAATGTTCAACAAATTACAAATTTGATATTAGGTTGTATGTAGACTTTAGCAGAACCACGAAATAACATATTCACGAACAGGCAAGTTTTACCCAAACCACGAAAATTGGTACACACAAAAATAAATGAATCCACAACAACTTACTTTTCGTGCCAATCAGCAGCCATGTCTCGTTTACAAGATTCTGTGTGGGCTAACTTGTAGAGTACCTAATAAGAATAGATAAAACACATACAGCCATTAAATAATATCATAAAATTATTCTTTACTAAAAGTATGCATTGAGAGAAATATGTATATAAATATTCCTTTTTTTTCTAAATTACAAAATAAGAACATTTCCAATGTTTTCAGCATACATGAAATTTGATGGGAATCTCATACCAGTGTCTACATAAGAAAATGCCTGTACCTAGTCAGGAAGATGACAGTTGTCCATTAATGTGTTTGAGTTTTTGATTTGACCATTTGATTAGGGACTTTCTGTTTTCAATTTTCCTCGAAGTGCATTATTTTGTGATTATACTTTTCATCTTACTTGGTGTGAAAGAGCTGATTCAACAACAATTAATTCGTTGACAGAGATCAATAACGAAATTACATTCTACCCAAACTTGTTTCACTGCTTCAACAGTAATAGTATCTATCATTGATTTAACATTAATAAATAGTTAAATCTTGTTGCACATATTCTCCTGATTCATTAATGTCTTTGTACTAATTTTCCCTAAGTACCTTTGACAAATTATTAACTTTGGAAAATGACGGAGAATAACAAATATTTGCAAACAGACATTTGCAGTTCAGGAAAATATAGTATAATTCATTGTTTTGACGAGTTATGGTACAGCACAAAGAGTGTATATTTCTGGTTTCCTTCCGAGCAGTCTGTATCTTAGAAAAGTTTACCTTCATCAGTAAAACATGTTCAAATCCTAATAATTCTATAAACAATGCATCTAATACTGTACTAGCACATATGTTGATAAATGAAAGTAAAAATATTAGGGACATTCAATTCAACTCATAACATAATTTTTTGTCGATAAAGATTTTTTTCTGGCTCCTTCTCAATATGTTTCTTACCAAGAAAATCAATGTATGAAGAAGTAGTGTGTAAAAAAACGTCACGGTCCTTGCAGTCTTGTTTCCCAGGATAAATCTTCCCTATAAAAAAGTATGTAATGGAAACAAATAATAATAGATGTTTAAAAATAAAATTCACTAAGGCATGCAGAAATCTGATATAGTGATAATTTGTACAGTAATGACATACTGACTTTCAGTTATTATATTGGATTGATGTGTCAATGCCAATTAGTTATAAAGTTTCCAACATTATGGAAATTCAAGCAGCTGTCATACAAGTGAGAGGTTAAGCTAGCTATTCAGATATGTTTTATCCACTATTTTCTACAGGAAATGCATGTAATAAATCAATTGGTATATTTAAAAAAAAAATATAAGGTTCTTTTCAATTTGCATTTTCCTCTGAGTACAGTATTTTTGATTTTTAACTTTAGCTTTTAACAATCTTCTGTACTTTTTCAATTGTCTTAAGTGTGATGATGGTAACTCAAAACGCATTATAAACAATATTTTTTTAATTTTGTTGATTGATTGTTTCCAATCAACAATTTCAACCACACCAAGCAGATAATTCTTCGAATAGCTTAGCTACTAGTAATATAAAAGCAAATTTTAACAACTAGACTTATCACCAGGTTAATAATTAAATGAGTCTTTAGTTTTCTATGTTGAGTTCTGAATACTATTGTTTGCCTTTTAGTGGGTTTTCGTTATACCATAGCGCTCCCTTTACATGTAAACTATGCATAACATTAACAGCCGATGAACCTTGACTTTATACCACTTCAGTTGCAGGACCAACAAAAGTATGTGGAAATAATTTATAACAAGAATGTGTCACTAGTACACAGATGCACATCTGCACTATCATTTTCTATATTCAATGGACCGTGAAAATGATGTAAAATCTCTAATTTGGAATTAAAATTAGAAAGATCTTATCATTAGGAATATGTGTACTAAATGTCAAGTTGATTGGACTTCAACTTCCTCAAAAACTACCTTGACCAAAAAATTTAACCTGAAGCGGGACAGACAAACGATAGAACAGATGAATAAACAAGCGAACAGACAGACATCGGACCAGAAAACATAATGCCATTAAATAGGGCACAAAAATGATATATCAAACGCATATCAATGGCAATTGACGTATCCTGTGGTTTCTCTTAAACTTAATAATCATATACTTTTACACAATATACTATGCAAGATTTTCAAAGCCAATAAACCATAACTGAGGAAGCATGCCAAAGCCTCTCCATAAAAGGACATTAAATTTGCTAATGCTTATGCAATGCTAAGTGCATTCCTGTCCAACCATTGAAGATTCTTTTTACACTAACCAAATCGTATTTTTAATGCAATATCAATATCATCAGGGCTAAACTGATTTTGTTCTTACCATGCTTAGAGTTATCTTATCATATGGTTTGAGATTCATGTATCGCCTCTGTTTTTCCTAAAAGATAAAAGAAAAAAAATATGTGAGTTGTTTCACCAGAACATCTGTGAAAAAAAACCCAAAAAACCCTTATTTTTTAAGACACTTACAATAAATTTCTTGAAATATTTTTTTGAACTCTCTGATTATAAAGTAACAAACAAATGAATGGATAATATGTCGAAAAAGTTTCGTCACGTGACCAGCAAACCATTGTTTGAACTGTTAGTTTAAACCTATTTTCCAGAACTTATCAAAGAATGTACTAGAACATCTTACATTCAGGTGTGGGTTAACTTTTACATCTTATCCAGTAGTTTTCAGGACTTTTCAATAGTTTGTAAGGTTCATTTCAATATCAGTTGTTATTTGCATTTTAATGTCCGTTATCAAAGCATATGCTAGGCAAATCTATTCGTTTGATGTGTTTAAGCTTTTGAATTTGCCATTTGGTTAGGCGACTTTTCGTTTTGGATTTTCCTCGGAGTTTTTTTGTGATTTTATCCTTAATGCCACATAAACAATTACTTGCCACATACTTACCGTTCTGCTAAATTTAGAAAAGGGGTCCAGTTTCTCCTCATAATGTGTTGCATATCTGTGTTCAGTTCCATCATCCCTCGTTGTTTTACTCTGTAAAGATAATAATTTCAAATTTAAGTCTAGAAAAATGAAGGTTCAAAAAAGTCTAATTGTTGATTAGTTTTAGACTGAAATATTTATTTCGATCCTAACATCATATGATTTTTTAAAAGTATCAAATAATGTTTTGTTAAAAGTTTGAACTGTTTTCTGGGTGTTGAGTACTTTTGTGAAATTACGTTTTGTTATATTTGTTGTTCTCATTGGATTTTGTCTAATGCTTAGTCCGTTTCTGTGTGTGTTAAATTTTAATGTTATGTCGTTGTTCTCCTCTTATATTTAATGCGTTTCCCTCAGTTTTAGTTTGTGACCCTGATTTTGTTTTTGTCGATGGATTTACGAGTTATGAACAGCGGTATACTACTGTTGCCTTTATTTTGCACATATAAATTTTGAGTCACTGATACTTCTATAAATAGCCTGAACATTTCTTAATTGACAGACCAGGTAGCTGCCTACATGTTTATGGTAACAACAGAAAAAAAAAAAACATAATTGTTTATTGTATATTTTTTTTTACCGTCTAGATCTTTATGAAAGTTATAGTTTAATAATTGCCTGTATCCCTCATGTGGCTTTTTTTTGCTTCTGCATTTTAAAATGTCTCCAAAAAATTCAATCTTTAAAACTATACAAAAAATTGGAATGTCTTCAATTACCAATACTATGGTGAGACTATTGAGGATATTTGAATATATCCTTGGCTTAAAAAAAAGTCGACAATGAGCGTCTCTACCGAAATTTAAAAAGTTACCAATTATGAAGACAACATTTTCAATGTTTTTACAAATGACTTAAGGTTGAACAGTTATCAAAGGTACTCGGCTTATAATTCAACACACCAGACGCACGTTTCGTCGACATACGACTCATCAGTGACGCTCAGATCGAAAAAAGTTATAAGCCAAACAAGTTCAAAGTTCAAGAGCATTTAGGACCCAAAATTTCCAAAAGTTGTGCAAAATAGGATGTAACAACCCTTATCATTTCCAAAAAGTCATACTTTTATAAACAGAAATTAAGAATAATAAAAAACAATAAAAATAACACTCATGTCAACATCCAAGTGCTGGTACTGGGCTGGTGATACGCACGAGGAAGAAACCTCCACCACCTGTTGCATCGACCCAGTGGAGTAAATAGAAATGAAAGGTTCCAGCCTTATAATGTAATACGCCATAAATAGCATTGTATTTCACTATCTTCCATTTTCAATACCTGAGGTAGATTCAAAGTACACGAAATGAAGCGTGTATTGCTTCTTTCACACACATTATAAAAAAAACATTACCTGTGGGTAACTCTGTAAGAATCTGATTTTCTCATACAACTTTACATTATCGGACCTCAGCTTGTCAATTTCGTTCTGGAGTAATGATACCTGCTGTTGTTGACCAAGGGTTTGCTGAAAATATTGTATAAAAATATCGTCAAAGATATCAAATTTGGAACGCATGTTTCGTCTATCAAAGATGCATCATTGACATGCGAATAAAAAACGTCTATTTTGACAAGTATCCCATTAACTTATACCTTACGTAAGGACCAATAAATCAACCATGAACCTATATGACATAACTGAATAAAGTTTAGAAGAAGAAAAATAATGAAAAACTACATATAAACGTTCAAACCGAAATCTCAATAATAAAAATTTATAACGCAATTGTGTTGCTTCACAGTTACTGATATGCCCCCATCGAAGTTAAGAATACAAGAGATACAGTTTGGACTGTCTCATAAATTGATTGACATCTAGAGATTGGCATTAATAAGGTCGGTTGAAAACAAAGTTTGAATACAAAAGGGATGATAATAGATTGCGAACCTTACATTTCTAAGAAGCATAATCAAAAGCGTCTGGGTATTGAGTAAATATTATAGATGACTATTTTTCGACTTTTTTCACTTAAACAAATTAGATTGTTTTAAATGTACCGCTATTAAGTCATTAGAACAATACAATCATACTTACTGCTTCCAACTCCTGTGCTCTGAGTCTGTACCTTTCTCGCTGACTCTGTATTATGGGCAATAGGGAATCAGCAGCTGTTTTGCTGGCAGGATCTATGGTGATTGCAACTGAAATGTCAAAACATAATAATGCCATCAAATTGTGACAGCTGGATCGTTTTTCCTTACTTTAAATGCTTATCTATTTTACTATTTGTTCAAAGTACACAAGCATTAAAAAAATTATAGTGTACATGTTGTAGTTTCACATAGTTTGCTTGTTTTCAAGTTATTTGTCCCCGCAAAACTTACCTGGTGCTGCAACATCTTTCACTACCTCTGCTACCATTTCAGCCTCACCACCAGGTGTCAGTACATTCTGTCCTTCCGGTGTACCTCTAAACATGGATGACAAAGCATTGACACTTCTGAGATCTTCTTCCAGTTGGGTAATCAATTGTTTCTGCTCTTGCGCTGTTTTCACAGCTTCTTGATATTCAACCTGTAGATTCTTATATTTATCTGAAATTGAGAGAGACAATTTAAAATCAGCACAATTCGTATTTCTTGCAAATCCAAAATTCAATGGGTTCCTACTGATATTATTAGCAATATTATCATGGTCAATTAAACTTTCGTCTGGCAGTTAATAAAGGCAACAATAAAGATTTACCATCCCCTTTTCATTGCTTTCTTGAAATATCAAGCTTACTGTTTGTGTCAAATATAGACATATGTATGTAACCAGAATCTTCCATAGATTGTATATCCAGTATATAAAATGGTAAAATATAATTTCTTTTCGGTGTATCCATGGCAACAATCTGCATTTATTTGTTATACAATATTGCAAAAAGGGGGAAAAAGATGTCATATATTTCCCCAAAATCAAGCTGAAAGTAGAATTTCAACCGCTTGAAGTAATACCGTTTCTGAAACTGTGTAGATATATCATTCAGCAAATCCAATGAAAATCATATGTCTTTCATCTCATTTTTTTGTAAAATTGCGTCAAAAGCTTCGTGTAGAAAAAAAGTGATTGTAAACATTACATTAATTTCTGCACCGATGGCCGGTCTAGCTATGAAAGTACAGATTGCCAAACAGAAATCATTGATGCTCTTATAAACCATCTTTGAAGGCTAATTTAGCACTCAGCTGTCTAAAAATGAATTTTATTACGCAATAACTTTCCTATTTGAAAAATCTACAGGGGCCAAAATGCGAAACTAAACTCCTAACTGTGTATTGCTACCAAGAGACAGTATTTGTATCGTAAAGGTGCTGCGTATTAAGTCGACGTGTCGACGAACTCTTACAACAGGAAACACGTACTGTAAGGGGTCTGTTACGAGGCAAAAATATTCGCTGCTATCCGACATGTACTTTTGTCGTGGTTGTTCCTGATTTCAACCCTTGAGATTCACTTTTTATTTATTTTATAAACTTTCAACAGTTATGTTAATAACCTTGATCATGCAAGCAAGTCTTGTACATTACATCAAATAAAATAAGACAAATGTGCCTTAGATTTACAACATAATAATCAATGCAATAACTTTTATAAGAAGGAATCATGCTTAAAATATACCGGTATTCACAGGTCCTATAAGGTGGTGTAAGTTATAATTCGACCACTGCCCTTTTTTAATGGGTGGTGTTAGTTTCTATTCGACCACTAACTGTTAAGGATGGTGTCTTGAATTAAGAACAAAGTTAGAATCTTACAAAATAAATGAAGGAACAGAACGTACGTTATTAATTGTATGTCATAATTTGAAAAAAATACCAGAAATATCTCTTAAATATATATAATGATACATTGAATCATTTGATGAAACAAGACACAATTTATCAATTACGAATGAAAAACTACAAATTTTTCAAATATGTCCTTAAGTGAAATAAAAGTATAATAATTAATGAAAATATGACAAATATAAATAATGAAGAAAATTATGTAAGATTATGTAAAATTTTCCGTAGCGTGAGATTTCTACAGACATAATAATTTACTTTATTAATCTGTAAATCATTTGATAAAAGAAGGTTGAAATTTAAGGAAAATTTTCCGTCCACATCAACCTTGAAAGTTTAGTAGGAATTATGTTAATATTATTTTGACAAGAGACATAGAAAATGAGAAAACACAATTCACTAGATGTATGTTTATTCTCCAAGCAAGTAATATCATACAATGGTCGATGCTGCAAACGGATTGTTGACTTGCAAAAAATTAGGTTTATATACCATTAAAAACAGAAAAATGTGCCTGAAAACAAAACTAACTCCAGACTGCAAATCTAAATGTTTTTGAAGCAGACGACACACGTACAGACGACGCAGATGGAATGTTGTATGTCTTGTTTTAGTGACTTTTCATTATATGAACTATCTGCCAGAGTTAAATAAAGGCAACAGTAGTATACGGGTGTTCAACAGATATAATTCGATTTAGAGAAAACAAATCAGGGTTATAAACTATAACCGAGGGAAACACATCATCTATAAGAGGAAAACAAAAGAAAAACATGAACACTGTAGTGCAACAAAAACAAACGCCAACATACATAGAAACGAACTATTTAATAATGATTGCCATAAACCTGACTCGGTACGGGACATTTTTGGCAAAATGGTGGGTTGAACCTGGTTTTATGGCTAGTTAAACATTTCGCTTACATGACAACACTTCATGCTAGAAATACAACACATAAACACACCAGAACACTCCTCACATAGAAACGCACAAACAAATAATATAATAGTCGAAATAACATGCAACTTTGCAAGTTATATACCATAGAAGCAAGGATGAATCAAACAGACTATAAAGATTTTATCAATGTACTATACAAACGACAAATAAGAGGCTCTCAAGAGCCTGAATCGCTCACCTTAATTTGTTTGGTTAAATCTCTCATCAATGATTATTTTGGCTTTTCAATTTATTTAAATGTTCTTTGAATCGTCCTATTTTCTTCAAAAGCAAAAAAAAATCATTTTCTCCTATGTTCTATTTTAGCCATAGGAGCTATGTTTCTTGACATACAAGCAAATGAAATATAAAATTTATACTAGATACTCTGAAACTCATTTAGCCTAAGTTTGGTTGAAATTGATACAGCAGTTTCAAAGGAGAAGATTTTTTAAAGTAAGACAACATGATGAACAAATTGTGAAAAAAGTCTTTAAAGGGCAATGACTCCTTAAGGGGTCAATTGACAATTTTGGTCAAATTGACTTATTTGTAGATCTTACATCGCTTAACATTTTTTGCTATTAACAGTTTATCTGTATCTATAATAATATTCAAGATAATAACCAAAAACTGCAAAAATTCTTTAATAATCATCAATTCAGGGTCATTATACCTGAAAAAAACAGTTACCAAATTCGGCTGAAAATTTCAGGACAGGTAGACCTTGACCTAATAAATACTTTAACTTCTTGTCTTATTTGCTCTAAATGCTGGAGTTTTTGAGATATAAGCCAAAAACTGCATTTTACCCTGTGTTCTATTTTTAGCCATGACGGCCATGTTTTTTGACGAAATAAAAAATAAAGCACAAACTTTATTTTATACATCCTACTGATCATTCAGTTGAAGTTTGGTTGAATTTGGTTCAGTAGTTTTAGAGGAGAAGATTTTTTAAAGTTAGCAAAAATGATGAACAAATTGTGTAAAATTGTCTTTAAAGGACAATAATCCCTTAAGAGGTCAATTGACAATTTTAGTCATATTAACTTATTTGTAGATCTTACTTTGTTGATCATTTTTGCTGTTTACAGTTTATCTTTATCTATAATAATATTCAAGATAATGACCAAAAACTGCAGAATTTCCATAAAATTACCAATTAAGTGGCAGCAACCCAACAACAATTGGTTCGTTTATGAGATATAAGCCAAAAACTGTATTTGACCCCTATGTTCTATTTTAAGTAACGGATCAAAAATTGAAGCACACACTTTGTGCAGGATAATCTTAGGAACAATCATGCTAAGTTTCATCCAAATCCATTCAGTAGTTTCAGAGGAGAAGATTTTTTAAAGTTAGCAAATATGATGAACAAATTGTGAAAAATTGTCATTAAAGGACAATAATCCCTTAAGGGGTCAATTGACAATTTTGGTCATATTGACTTATTTGTAGATCTTACTTTGCTGATCATTTTGCTCTTTACAGTTTATCTTTATCCATAATAATATTCAAGATAATGACCAAAAACTGCAAAATTTCCTTAAAATTACCAATTAAGTGGCAGCAACCCAACAATGGGTTGTTTGATTCATCTGAAAATTTCAGGGCTGATAGATATTACCCTAATGAACATTTTTACCTCGTGTCAGATTTGCTCTAAATGCTTTCGTTTTTGAGATATAAGCCAAAAACTGCATTTGACCCCTATGTTCTATTTTAAGTAACGGCGGCCATGTTTTTTGACGGATCAAAAATCGAAGCGCACACTTTGTGCAGGATAGTCTTAGGAACAATCATGCTAAGTTTCATTCAAATCCATTCAGTAGTTTCAGAGGAGAAGATGTTTAGAAAATTGTTAACGACGACAGACGACGACGACAACGACGACGGCGACGACGACGACGGACGCCAAGTGATGAGAAAAGCTCACATGGCCTTTTAGGCCAGGTGAGCTAAAAAAGGAAGTTCACCAAGAAACCGAACGAGATAGTAAAGGCTAGGTAAATTCACTTCCAACAGACAAAACATGTAACAATTCTACACTTTTCTTAGGTCAGACAATATTGAACAGTAAAATCAACTTGTAATTACAAACACGTCACTGAGATCTGTCCATTTTAACCCTCTCGGATCATTCCACACCTGGTATACTATATCATAAGCTTTGCTGACAAAACAATTGACAATTTACACAATTGTACAATCCGTATGCTTGACTCAATGTGACAGTCTAGCATGTGTTATTAATGTGTGATTGTTTTTTGCCAATCCGGAATACATAATTTAATGATACTTTCTATGATATAATGTATAATGTATTTTAGTAGCATCCATCGCCTCTGGGTGTTTACACAAAACATATAGTACATCAATTGTAACTGGAAAATATATTTGATGTAAGATGTAAAAAATATGATTTTTTTTCAACCAAAGGATAGGAAAAGGTTATTACACATGTTTGTATTATTACTTATAGTATGGTCTCTATTACACAAAATATAATATTGGAAGTAGTTTGATTGACTGATGGCCATTAACCCCACTTTAAACTATTTGGTTTTAACGTGGTGGTAAGTTTTTATTAGAGGAGAAAACCGGGGTTACCGGAGAAAATCGCCGACTTTCTTACTGGAAACCTAGTCAATTATGATTGGATTCCAACACACCTGCAACGTGTGAGGTTCATACTCACGACATCGGTGCTGACAGGCTAGACATAATGTAGTTTATTGCAAAGATACAATTTCCAAAAACAAAAAAACAATTACAACAGCGGGGGTAAAAGGTTGTAAATCGATATATCCTACGACTTTTATACACTTTGATGTTAAAACCTTTTATTTTTCATAAAAGAACCAGAAGCAGTAGTCCAATAAACGTATTTACACTTTTGGTATTTAGCTGTATTTTGCCTCCGAATGAGCTTAGATCTATACCGAATCACCTGTTTGACTTCAATCAACAATCACTTTTAGAACAGCGGTATACTACTGTTGCCTTTATTTGATTGTGACGTCAAATGTTTTGAATTAAGATGTCAAAATTTACGGGAACCTGTAAGATTTTACGTAATTGCGGACAAATTTGCATACAAGTGTAAATAAATCTATTGTTGTGGCTGGTTTTTGTCGTAAATACATGCTTAGCTTTAATAAGTTTTCACTTTTGAATTGGTTACCGTTTAGTTTTCTCGAAGCTTTTTGTATTTTGTTGCTTTTTTATACCGTGAGTGCTTTTAATATGCCAGTTGTTGTCCATACGTTTGACGTAATTTGTCATTTGATTTTGCCATGTGATAAGGAACTTTCCGATTGAATTTTCCTCGGAGTTCAGTATTTTTGTGATTTTACTTTTTACTCATTGAAAAAGACTGAATTTGTTAATACTTTCCTGTCCTGGATTTTAGTAAAGCTAGTTGCGTTATTGGCTTAGTTAATGGTTATTTGCTTAACATCCAGTTGCAAATATTTAATGCATGTTCAGGATGAGAAAAAAATGAACAAGGGTAAGGACAGTAACTTTGCCTAGCATCATGCCACCTATTGACCCCTTAGCGAGTTTTTGCAAGGGTTCTGTAAATGAATAGAGCGTGTCCCCGCCGATACTGTGTATTTATACATCACAAACAAACAAACGGACGCCAAACTTTGACAAAGGTTTCCTGTCGGTTAGAAAAAGACCAAAAGATTGTATATATGCGTATACCCCAGTTAGAACCCCGGGGTCTCATAGGCAATCATGCTTCTAATATCTAAATTAAGATAGAAGTTTAAAATTTGTAGACGAATCACATAATTTAAGAGCGCGGAAACGTCCCGAAACTAGAAATGTGCACGCAGGTCCAACGTTATGATACAGAAATTTAATATAAAATTACAAAAAAGAAACATTGAACTGTTGTAATTTCATTGTAATGCTACAACCATGAAATTAATGGTTATTTCTAATGTAAATGCATTATTTGAATGGTGTCAAGGAGAGCATGTACCGTCTTTATATTATATATGTTGCATTTTATAAGGAAATGTAAAAGATTTTTTAGAATGCTATGAAACTTCTCTGTTTTGTTATTGAAGACTAATTAACGAAATGCAACAAATAACCAATAGACACTGACATCTTATTTGGCGCGGTGCTTCAATAGGAAAAATGCAAACACTTGAATCTGATACAGGACAGATGAAGGGACAAACGGACGGACGGCCTGCTTATACATATTTATACATTTTCAGAACGGTGGAACCAATGTTAAATCAGGCTAATGGTATATTGAAGAACAGAACACCTAATTGGTGTATTTTTTAATGTTTTAAATACTTAAAAGCATACCAATGGGGATTTTAGATAAATATTTTTTAACATATCTTTTATTGTCACAAACGGTGGTGGTTTCTGGTCAATGACTGATAAGGAAGTATTTTTTTACAGATTAAAAATAGTTTCTTATGTCATTTTGGCATTTAATTCTTCATATTTTGTAGGATTGCATGTCTTTCCCCCCAACTAATTCGTTTTAATCTTAATTGTTTTGAAAAATAGTAAGTTGCAAAAGAGACGTTTTTCTGTTGTAAATAAGTAAAAATTAAATCAATTTAAAAAAAAATTGATAATGTACCTACGTAACATACGTATTGTTTCCATTGGTTTTAGTTTGTAACCTGGATTTGTTTTTGTCTCAATCGAACTATGACTTTCGAACAGCGGTAAACTACTGTTATTAATATCAAAGATACAAAGGTTCTGTCTGAAGAAAAACCCATTGCCCCAAAAAGATTTATGATCGGTGCCTGAGGAAAACAATGATTTGTCTCATCTTATAAGCTGTTTGTCAAGGGCTTATTATCACTATTATGTTTTAGTAATTCGAATACAAGTTTTTCCAAAATTCCTTCATCAGAATAATAATTAAGAGACGATCCTAAGTACAGGTGGACACCTTGACCTCTGAACCTTTTATTGTGTATTATGACTGTTAAGATTTTATAGATTGTCTCTTTCATACTGACAATTTATTATAAAGACATTTATTAGCTTAATGATTTAATTTAGGTTTTTTAATGAATTCATACGTGTAAAATTATGACAAGTTACGCCTGACAAGTTTGAAAAGTCATTAATATCATGCCAAAAATCATCATAAAAATTCATTTAATTCGCATAAAAAACAAAACCTCAATTTGTCAAACCCACAGTGGACTTTACATAGTTCATCGAAGTGGAAAGTGTTATAGTTATTTGGTTATGGTTAAAATAGGTGCTATATTATATAGTGCTGTATACAAAAGTGTAAACCCATCAATTAGATCAGATACACACCCTTGACTTGAGCTACAAATGCCACTAGTTGAACCTCAATTTACCAACGGTATTAACAGATGAAATGTATGAATATCAGGTATTCAGAAATAGCTTCGAACTGTAATTTATAGTAGTAAAAATAGATAGGTTTAGGAAGATTTGTATTGCAATCCTTTCTTCAAAGACTTATAAGATAATAGTAATAATAACAAAATATTAGGGTTCTCATACTTGGATACCAGACCATATTCCCTCGGTACATACTGCTTACAAGAATATTACCAATAACAAATGGTAAATTACCATGTACTATATCCTTTCTATAAAACACGGTATACATACTTCAAGATCACAAACCTGTTAAAACATAAACATAAAGCTACCATATCATAAGTATAATAGTTCCGGCTTATATTTAGTTAAGATGTATTAATGAAATTCAGAAAAACAACTGCATGCATTTAAAAAGAAAGTAAGAGTAGTGAAAATCAAGCATTTATCAAATATCCCTACATTATTCTTGTTTTTTTTTAAATTTTAGTGATTTCTTACCATGAGAGTTTTTTCAACAAATTTCAAAACAAAACTGCAATCATTTGGAGTGGGGAGAGTACATAACTTTTCAAAATCTCCATGGGGGATTATAAGTGTACTAAAGGGTTCTAATGCTCCTCTCATGTTGTCATTAGTGTTTTAGTTCTCCCACCATATTGTTAAAATGAGTATGCATGGGCTAAAATACCCTTTTCACTCAGTTGAATGTCTGTTTGTAGGTGTTCAGTTCATATATAACAAAGAATTTCAAAATTTAGACCAACGCCTTTCATGGAGATACCCCTCATACATCAAGATAGTTTGCAGGGCTGAAAGTTTCATTATATCGCTTCAGCTACATTGACATTGACATTGGAATTTATAGTTTAAAATCTGTATATTGAATATTTACACCATGGTTATAACTTAATTATGATATCTCTTTCTTTGACGACTTTTATTGTGTATATTTTTTCACATGCTTACACCAAATAATTGTGATCTTATAAATGCACTTAACAATGAAAATTCCCTCAATAAATTGAAGTTACTTTATTATTGGTGACAAAAAATGCAAATAACATTAAACTGTCCTTTGAATCTGATACGGTGAGTTTTTTTTATGTAGATGAAACGTGTGTCTGGCGTATTAAATTATAATCCTGGTACATTTGCCATAACTTATGATTGGACATTAAAAAGTTTGAGGACCCCAGTGTCTTTGTTTTGGTAAACTAGAGTTATAAATTGCTCTATCATATAGAATTTGAACCCATATATTTTAATACATCTACTACCAAATTTTTGGGGAATTCATTAGAATCTCAGTGTCTTGTCTATCCATGCACCTTCTATATACAACTCCTCCAAAGCAGTTAGAGGGATATCTTTGAAACTGACTTTCGATTAAAACCTATGCATTCGCTTCAAGAATAATCTTAGTCCATCAAGGAGATACTCAAATCGAGGGATATCTTTCAGTGAATTTACTCACAGTTCTATTTGGTATATCTTTCCAGAGTATACAGATACAACCACCAAAGTTTTGGGCAATATATAAGAATCCCTATGTCTTGTCTATTCATGTACCGTATATATACAACTCCTCCTAAAAAGCTAAAGGATACCTTTAAACTTGATTTTAGACTGCAATCTGTACATGTACTTATATTAAACTGCAATATGTACATGTACTTATATTAGACTGCAATACGTACATGTACTTATATGGGGACGAAGTCCCCAATAACAGTAGAAAAATCAATAAAAAAAAAATACGGGAGAATTTCCCGAATTTTTATGGCGCAGAAACCTACAATGTACTTCCTTTTACCGGTCTCGTTTGTATGAAACTTTGAGTATTTAATATATATTTATCGGTCTAGTATAAAATAGGAAGGAACGCAATACCAATTCATTTTTAATAATTGTTTGATATGAAATAAAAGTTACCTGATGAAAGCGTTTCTTTGTTTACATTGAACATGACGTCATATCTTAAATAACGTCACAACAAAACCGGAAACGTTACGGTATTTCCGTTTCTTTTAATTTGAACATGTTTGAATCGAAAAAAAAAAAATTCATACAAACTTCGTCCCCATTCACAGGTAATGCCTGCCTCATATTATTAGACTGCTATCTGTACATGTGCGTAACTTATGAAATAGTCTAACAAGGTGATACTCAAATCAACAGGTTTTTATTTGTGTGTTTACTCACAGCTTCAGTCGTAAATAACAGCAAATAAACAAACAACTAGTACAAGTATATATAGAAAGATTTATTCAATGTTAAAGCACCTATATTGTTAATCAACAGTAATGCAATTATATATTACCTGAACAAAAATATAAATGCACTGTTATAGTTAAAAAGACTAGATGTAATACAATCTGTTTGAAGTAAATTCTTTTCTGATAATGTTATTTTTTATTCAGAATAAACATTTGTGTGATTATGGAAGATATAATCTGTGTCATATGAACGTTTTATAAGTTCTTATTAAGTGTGGTTTTATAAAACATTTCTGTGAAATGAAGCAGATAAGTTTAAAGCTGTTAAAATAATATGCATATTACTTACAATTTGCTCACATACAAATATACACTCCTGCAAATGCTTCATGAATCGTTTAAATATCGTACAAATGTCTCTAATGTAAGATATTTATGACATTGTTTTAGTTCCCATATAAGAAAACTAAGGAGACCAGGACATTGCTTTCAGCTACTTTTCTACTTAAAAAGTCTTTTAACAAATGTGTTATTTCCCTTGATACACAGTACCAAAAAGAAGGTAAAAAATGCCAAACTCTTTATAGAAGGTTGTTTTCAGTGAATAAAAACAACTGTAGAAACTTTCTATGTTGACATTTTTATAATACAATCAACAAAGAAGAGCTTTGCCAAATTTTTCAGTCTAACAGTCAATTGACAAGATGCTATTAAGATTTTCCATGTCTCCCTTTTTTTTTAAAGTATTCATATGGATTCAAAGAAGTTAACTCCCTTTTTAAAAACATTCATAAGGATTCAAAGAAGTTATCTCTCCCTTCTTTCTTCACAATACATATCAGCAAATATTCAGGCAGTAAAAAGTAAATATCTTGATTATGTAAAATAGTTAAAATAAAATATTACAAAAATACAACTGCATAACAAAAAATTGTAGCATTAACAACTGACGTTGATGATTCGTGTTATAAAATGATTTGATGAGCTTAAATGATGATTTCGTGCAACTGAACACATACATGTGCAAAAATACTTTTAAAGATATATGTATATTATATATTCAACAAATATATGTATTTATGTCAATTTTGTGTATTGACACAGAAAATAACACATGTGATAGTCATGTGGTCTTTGTGTGCAGCAACCATTTTGTTTTATCAAAATATTTCAATAGATGCCATCTACCTTGAGGTATCTAATAAGTGTTTAATTTCCTTCACAGCAACTTAATGCTTTGAGTTGGATAGAAATTAATCATTGAACATTTCCAATTATATAAATGCATTTAAAATTGATGCTCAACACATTTATAAATGTTTGATGCACCACACAAATATTATTTTCTTATGTACCACATAAATGTGATGTGGTACCAAAATATAACTGGTAGATGTTCGATTGGAAATGTATAGCAAAAAGCCTAAAACATGAAGATGAATTATCAGTCCTATACAATTGCATTTAAATTCAATTTTCTTCAACCGAAATGAACTTTTTGTTACAATGATTACTGCTAACAAAGTCACAAAGTATAAGTATATCTTTATGATACATGTAACAACCATAAAAAGACAGCTTTTCACTTAGATAAATACGAACAAACAATCTGCTAAAAACAAGACTGAGGAAAATACACAAACTATTCCTTGAATATTATTTATCAATGTGGGAAAATAGGAAAATGCTGAAAATAATAATTATGCTGTTTCACTGTTGCAAAAATGTCTGGTTATAGAAATAAAGAAACTTTTCTGATTACAAACTAAACTTGTTTATTTTTTTTTCACATTAAGCAAAAAAAAAATTCTGAACTTAATCTATGTTTTTATAAAATGTTAGCTTTAAATATTGTTTTAAATCTGATGTATCATTTTGTCTAATTTTGAGCCCTATATCTGAGATTAATTTTCTAAACTAAACCTAATCTAAACAATGTCTTTCGTAACTAAATAACAGTTTTGATTTTCAATTTTGACAACCAATATCATTTTTGGAGTATCGATTCAGATGATTGTCCAAAAAACTATACAATCTACGCTGGATTTCAAATTTTGTTTTAAAGCTTTTGTCCAATTTTTAGGATTTATGAATAATTAAACAAAACAAGGAGTTAAAACAAAAGTTTTTTCTTTGGAAATTCAATTTTAATATAAAATTAATAACTTTCTGAAAAAAATTAAGCTGTTACTTTAAAATAAAATTCATTTTCAATTTAATAAAGGAATAATATTATTACCTCGATTTTACTACCATTAAAACAAAGATTGCCATTTATTGCACAAGGAAATATTCATTGTAGAGAAAACAAGTAAAGCAATAGAGAAGTTGAACTGATTGAACACAATATACTGGATTGCACAGTGATTTTGAATCAAATTTTGCAGATATAATTCTGAATATCAATTTATTTATATATGGTATTTTTCATTACAGAAATGTTACCTAATGTATTGTTAAATTTATTGTTATACAATGCAATTATACAAGTCATAAAATGGGGTAAAATATATTCTTATATGTAATTTTGTGTCATATAAAGATTTCCGTGCAATGAATATGTTTTCTCAACTATATATAGCACTGAATAAACAAAAACATTCTCTATTGTTAAAACTACGAACACAAAATAATTCAATATTGCACATAAAATCTGTACAAAAAATAATAATAATAAACAAAACTTAACAAAAATCATCAATTTTAGGCACTTTAAATGCTTCTATAGCTAAAACAAAAAATATAACTCAGCTTATTAAAGCAAAAACACAATCCTGTCGAGAACTGAAAAATCAGCTTATAACAACCTTCATCTGTTGAAGTTAATTATGTGAAGTGCACAGCACCAAGTTAAACCTTAACGAATCATTGTATAAACAGAAATGGTGAAATATTTTTATGTCTTATGTATATTGGAAACTGGTGGAATAAGAAAATTGACATCAAATGAAGAATGGAAATATATGCTTGATGAACAAACCTGAATTTCTTAATTAAAACAAATCTAAATATTTTTGATAATTGAAATCTCAATGGAAAATGTAGGTATGTGTATCCGTTCTGACTATTATCAAGTGAAGATATGTTTAAACAGCTTATATAATTATTAAATTTTATATGTTTTTGAGTCAAACAAATGCATTTAGTCAGAAATATCAGGAAGTTTTAACTGTTTCCTAATACTTATTATTTTGAAAAAATTATAGTGCTTTAAAGGTCCTCTGCAAAAAGCTCAAATTACTCAAGCCTAAATCAATGTAAAAATAGAAACAACAGGTATTCCACCATTCAAACATGTGATTGAAGCAAAATCAACAAAAAATTTGTAGAATACACAATTTTGAATAAATGGAGCAATTGGATATAATATACAATCTGAACACATTATGTATCAATTTGTGTCAATCAAAATAATATAATAATACTTTAAAATATATAATTGTTTTCTAAAGCTATAACTCTAAAAAGCATGATATATAAGAGAAGCCATATTTACAAGATTTTTATGTTTTATTATTTGTTTACTTGTCCACATGGAGTTTAAAAATATTTTGCTTGTATCTATTTTTAGCCATCAAGTTGTTACCCGGGTTTCTTGAATGAAAAATTGCATTTAAAATCTGTTAAAATGAGTGATATAAACTTCTTGTAAGTACAAGTTACATAATTTTGGTAAAAACACATTCCTTCCTCCCAAGATCAATTGATACTTGCAGCATCTTTCATAAATAAAATCTATACAGTCCTAAAATTGCAACAAAAATTTTATTCCTAAAAAGCCTTACCCCCATGAATAGCATGAAAAATCTTTATGTTGTTCTAATGAGTCAACATTCCCCTCACACTGAAATTTTTATCGAATAATATAAAATTCCAAATCTCTCTTTGGCTAGTAGGATGGACATTCCTGTATATTTCAAATTAGTTGACTGAATCAAAGCCTTTATATAAAATCAAAACATATTTCAACTATCAAAAGCTTGTTTTAGGGATTTAATGTTCTTTTACATTTTCATGCATACTTTTATCCTCAAAATCTATTTTAACACAAAATAAATGCTATTAGACCAGTGGTAAACTTCCTTCAGTTTTAGTTTGGAACCCAGATTTGTTTTCTCTCAATCCATTTATGACTTTTGTACAACGGTATACTACTGTTGCCTTTATTCATACGTATTAACTTTTCAAAATATCTATGGAGGATTTTAAGTACAAGAGGACCAAATGCATCTCTTATTCATATCATGGCTCTAAATCTAAGAAATGATATTCTGTCAAGCAATCAATTATTAAACTCCAGTTGGACAAACAGTAGTAGGGATGAGGGTGATTTTTGTAGTTAACTAAATTTATGTAAATTTATGTAAATTTAACAACTGTTTACTTGTTTTCTTGGCAGTGTAATCAACAACCAAATAAAATTGACAACCAAAAATATAAGACACAAATAAAATAAAAATACAAAAGCCTTGAGCATGTTTCTTTCAACCGTGATTTGGTATCATTACGATATAATATACTAATATCTTTTGTAGAATAATACTTCATTTTTTATATATCTTATTTATCTTTACTAACCTGCAAAATATAAAATTTCAAAATCTATTTTAACAACCATTTAATTCCACAATAAAAATCTGAAAGTTTATTTCATTTACATTTATTCATTTATATTGACAAAAAAAACACCATACATTTAATTCTTTAATTTTTTTCTTGTAATGCCAACAATTTTGAATAATTTGGTGAACATGTTATAAATACAATTAATACCTTTCTGTCTTTGACATTTAAATTGAAAAACGTGATGAAATTTAACCTTAGGAATGTCAAGAATGAAATGAACTATCGTTAAAGAGTTACATCCCCTTTTGAAAGGAAAATAACTCTATAAAAATAATGATCTTTGCTTTTCCTAATTCTGCTATTAAACTGTTACTATCAGATTCTAAGCTTCTATTTGAAACTTATGCCTAAAATTAATTATGAAACTAGCTTATAAGAAATTCTCTATAAATATTAAAGATATATTTAAAATAAAATGTTGAGACACCTCTTTGTTTTATTAAACAGTTAACTACCTTTCTTTAGTTCGAATAAAAAAAAAATATTCATATTTTTTCTGAGGAATAGCCTATTTAGTCAAATTCAAGATTCTTAATATATAACAAATGAGTTAAAAGCTCACCATACCTATTTACAGGTGTTTCAATGTTAGCTGAATCTCTTAATACTTATTCTTAAAATTTTGGCAATATATTATTTTTTAATAAATAAGTAATCATAGCTATTTGGGATTTTGTATGAGAACAAATTAAACCAGGAACATAGATTATAAAAATAATAATAACATGCATAACAAAGTTTTCTTAATACAACCTAATAAATCTCACTATTTTTTAAAATAGATAAAGCTATATTTTAAATCTAATTTACCCTTTTGAGCCTCATTTATTTTATTCAGTCCTTCTATTTTCTAAATAATTGAATTAATTCACAATATAAATATTCTTTCTTTGAGTTTTGATAGTAAAACTTGACTATATTTATGATAATGTCTTAAAAAAGTTCTCTCACATATCTTTATTACATCCTCCGGTTGGCGGGTTAGTAGAGGTTGCCAAACCTATATTTATCAGTACTCGGCATCAAGCTCAGATCATATCGGCGATGCCATAATTAACAACTTAGATTAAAATTTTTGGATTAGAAATATTTGATTTAACAGAAAACAGTATATATAAAGGTATATAAAAATATGGAGTAATGCGTCTTGATAATATAGAGAAGCAAGCACTTTTGTACACATAATAATTCTATATACATCTCGCTGTGAACCATACAAATAACTGTCAGTCCATTTAGCACTTGTTTTTTAATCCAGAAAAGCTGTCGGCAACTTCAACTGAAAATATCCTGTGCCACCATCCACGGTTTTTAGTATACCAAAACCTGTCAGCCTTTTTGATTTTTTTTACTATAGAGATCTGTTCTTTATTCTTACAGACTCCAGAAGCCAAGAGACACATTGTGTTAACATTGTGTAAACAAAGGTCACAGGTAATCAAGGTTAAAGTTGCAATGGATTGTGGGTGGTCATTCAAACTTCACATCTAGCTATTTCCAAATAAAATACAACTGTCCTTTGGACAGTCATCCATTTTGTTTGCTTTCTATAGTCTATATCTATATCAACTGAAATGCAACTAATTGGGAAAATAAGCTAATATTTCATTCATTCTATCAATAAACAAAGCCAATAACAAGGTGAACGAAAAACAAATGATTCTTCCATGGCAACTAGAGATCTTTGGTTGAGATGATGTTTCTACTCTAATTTGTTGCCAAGCAACCAATGTCACATGATCTTTTGAAAATGATGAATATCAAATATATAAAATTGAACAATGAGAAAAATTCACAATAAAAATACATCAACAAGTTTTTAACATATATATGCCATAAAAATTCACAAATTTAACAACTGTAACTCACAATGTCAATGATTGACAAAAAAACGGAAAAACACATAAAAAATGTACTTTTTCATATAAAAATATAGAAGCTACCCTTTAAGGATAAAATACTGTTTTCCATGATTGTGTTTATAATTTGTGTCACAATTTCACAATAATATCATTTGTAGAAGGCAAAACATTAACTCTCCGAGTACATGTGCACTTAAAATTCCCATGTCCCAGCTGTCTGTGGGCTATGTTGTAAATTCTTCTTTAATTTTTCAATACTTGAAACATTGTCAAATTCGTCCCAGTCTTGAACAGGTGAATCTATCGCCTTTTGAAGTTTCACAATTTTGTTTAAATGCTGGCCATTTTGAGCTTTGTAGTTTCCCAACTCGTTTTCCTTTTCAACATCATCATCGTCCATTTCGACACCTTCGTCTTTGGAAACACAACTTTTTAACATGCCACCATACATATTATTTTTAGTTTTGTCCAGTTCTCTCCCTTCGGAAACGTATTTTGGATTTGACCTCTTGCGTTTGTTGACACCAGGGGATATATTCTGACAAGGTTCAATCAGACTTGGATTCTGATCTGCATCATTTGAATTCTCATCAATATCATTAAACACAGGATAGGATGGAGCATCTTCATCATCCAGATCATCGTGGGCTTCTTTGGTTTCTTCTTTGTCGGAGGATTGGCTACCAGATTCTTCCGAGCAGCCATTTTGTTGCTCACGAGACCTTTCCTGAGCAATTTTCTGCATGACAGCTGGCTCAAACTGTGGAAAAAGCCACTGATTATTTGGCTGGTTTCCATGGAAACTTGACGACATATGATTTGTGTCATCAGATAAGCTAGAAATATCACTATGCATTGAAATATCATCATTGGGTTCTGATTTTATATTTGGATTGCTGGAATTCCCATCTCCATAATTAGATCCAACCTGCATACTGCCAATATGCTGCTGTTGCTTAGCTCTCATACGATGATTATGGAACCAGTTTATAACCGTTTTGACACCTACATTGAGCTCTGAAGCTAAGGATTCTATTGTACCCTGGTTGGGGTAGGGATCCTGGTTGTAAGCAAGACGTAGTTTGTCTTTCTGTTCTTCAGTGAAGAACACACGAGGGCGTTTTGGCATGGAAGATGAATCATATGATCTTTCGTCTATACTACTTCTACGACGACGTTGAGCTACAAATGAAAAAATAAATTTAGTATTTCTTCCTTTACC
Organism: Mytilus trossulus; assembly: GCF_036588685.1. NCBI lineage: Eukaryota > Metazoa > Mollusca > Bivalvia > Mytilida > Mytilidae > Mytilus > Mytilus trossulus. The sequence goes on along the minus strand of NW_026963340.1, from coordinate 720,965 downwards.
GAATGCATGTTAGTTATGGCAAGTGCTTATCATAAATCACATTATACACTGTAAATTCAGAAATTTTTGTAATGTTGGTATTATAGCAACAATATTTACTTAAATTATTTGCATGCATTACATGTATTCGTAGATTTTTTTGCAATAATATCTATACACAAAAACTTCTGAATTTACAATATTAAATTGTTAACATTTTTGCAATCTAACTTAAATTAAGTGCAACCTTTCCGAAGCAATTTCTGGTGTTGGAACAAAACATTACAAATTCTTGTAAACATAAAAACTAGCAAAACTAGCAAAATCTTGTGTTTCCAATTGTTGGAATCTAGTGCTTTTCTTAACCATAATTAAAATACAGTGCAACCTTTCCGAAGCAATCTTTGGTGTTGGAACAAAACAGTACAAATTCTTGTACACATATAAAGTAGCAAAATCTGAAGTCTTAAAGTGATAAGGTTTACACAGGCTTCATTGTAGAACTAGCTTAAAATAACTACCGTATATATATGCAGAAATTTTCCCTTATTGTTGAAATTAAAGCATCTTAAGCTTTAAGTTTTAGGTAATATGTATCTTTTATTTTATAACTCAGAAACCTATCACATTTCTATTTGTATGTGAATGCCATTATATTTTGTAAAAATGGCCATATATAAATTTCTCAGATTATTTGAATATTAATGTGAATTCATTGGTGAAAATTTGCTTATTATTTTTTCTGTTGAAAGAAAACTCTCTAAATTAACTCTTTTTCACCATTTAATCAATATATTTAATTTGTCTTTGATTTATAAAACTAAACACCAATGTTGAGTTTGCTGGCCATAGATGGTTTTTAAATGTCTTCCAAAATGTATTTCTCATAGCAATACAAAATATCTAAAACTACAGACCAAAAGTGTTTGATTTGCATACATCAAATAAAACCAAAAACTATTCAATTTCAAATCTAAGAACTCATAATTGGTGTCTCATAAATTTTGTTTGTTTACTGTAGATTCATTAATATTTGTGCAATACCATTTTTTTAAGATTTCATATGAAAAGATAAACCCCATTTTAATAAGTTCATGGAAGTACAAATCATCTTAAGACTAGTTTTCAGACTTTGGAAAAACCTAGGAATCCTCAATTCAGGAAATTTGGTATCCACAAAATAATAAATGAACCCACAGTATGCAATTTAAAGTAATCAACCTCAAAATACCTGACTTGTTGTTTTAATTCATTATTTTATCAAAGAATTCCTTGCAGGTTTTACTATAATTAATGATTTTTTAGAAAATTTTTGAATTTTTTAGAAAATTTTTGAAATTTTTAGAAAAATTTAGAATTTTTTAGAAAATTTAAAATTTTGAATCAGAAATTTATATATGGTCATTAAGTACAATTACAAATTTCTAATTATACCTTTGACCTCATTCTGGTAATGTTTAAGTCTGTCTACATTATGAGGGTCACTCAACCATAAATGCATTTTTATGAAGGGTTCTCTCCCTTTAATACTAAGCATGTGCCACGGTTTTGGCTTTGACAATAATTCACTGACTGAGCCTTGTGAAAGACCAAGAACAGCCTCTCCAAACAATTTCTGACCCAAATTGTGAAACTGCAGCACATCTTTGATTCTTGATGTCAACTCAAGTGTGTCAATCTCTGATGTCATGGCGACCACTTCCAACATGGAGGATGGATATGAAAATGAGGCCCAGTTGTACGGATGATGATTCATAAATTGGTGGGCGGGATGTAGATGTTGGTGATGAAGATGGAGATTGTGTTGGTGGTTGAGAGGGCGGTGTTCGGTGGGAGCTTGGTGAATGGTGGAACTGGTTGCAGGAACATGATTGGTTGGCTTGTCACTAGGGGAAACTACCAAGGAGAAAAAAAATGTCTAAGGAAACGTGAAAACGGAAAAACAAACAAAAAATTATAACTAAAATTTGGATGCAAGTTTAGTATTTTGCCATTATAACTAGTATAAGTCATTCCAATATGAGCTAGAAGATTATATATGTATACTATATTAGATTTTATAAAATTAAAAGCAGCACAGGCATTTTCTAATACATTAGAGTTAAAATTTGGGGGTGTTAAAATTGAAAGTGTTGGGTTTTGGTAAACATTTGATTTCTTAATATGTAATTCTGTACTAAAAGGTTTTATCCATATTTAAATAAAATCCCTTAATATATACTATTGAACAAAACAAATTAGCTATATATTTTACACAAATTTTACAAAATTGTTCAAAGGAAATACCTTTTTTTTAAATAGTGGTTAATATCTTCAAAAACATTTCAGTAGAAATAGTATTAATATTTTTGTTAACATTGATTTTAAAACTAAAGTTACCAAGGATAAATATCTTATCAATTTTTGTTTTAAATATTTTTTATTAAAATTATATATATATGGAAGTGTTTAAAGACCTTGACTGGTTATTCAGCCCTGGCACAGTCAGTATTAAAATTTACCTTTAACAATAGAACAAGTCAAAATGTCTGTTGTTATACAAAAACCATAATTACAGGATAATCTTTGCACAATTATTTTCAATTGCAGATAGCTGCAAATGATTAGTCTATATCTTCACTGAAATTGTGAAAATTTAATGAATAAGACTTGTCATTTTAATGAAATACAAAAATATTTTCATCAATTCATAATCTTTAAACTTTGTTATTAAAGGGGAGATTATTCAGAAAATTTATTGTTTATTAAATTTCTCTATTTTGAAATATAGCAAAGAAAACAGGTTATCTGATTTCAATTTCCATTTTCTGAAATACAAAAAAATTGCAAATTTATTGTAGAAACCAGATTCATTCATTTAAAAGATATTTTTTCATAGTCAGTTCATAATCTGAAAACTTAATATATTACTGGGAGAAAATTCAAAAAAATGATTTTTTTTATGGAATGTATGTTAAATTTCCCTATTTTGTAACCTAACAAGTGAGCAGGTTTGTGGCTCCCAATTTGTATTTTACATTTTTTGAAATGAAATTTCAATTGCTATCTTCTAATACTTTTAGTTTAAAATTCGACTGTATATTTTAGAAACACCAGTTTATTTTTTACAAAATCTGACAATTTTGAAAAAAAATCTAAAAGACCCATGCTTTTATGTTATTTATAAAAATAGCAAGAAAAGGACTTTTATTTATTGTTTTAATTTAGACTAAAAACTATCAACTTTAATAAAACTATGAACAGAGGTTCAATTTATCAAATCTTAGTTTAACTGGAGGATGTTTATAAATACCATTGAAATTTACTATCATCTAACCTTCTGCAAGCATGCATGGATGTTTTACAAATGTTTTAATACCAATCATTTGACAAATTGAAGTAGTTTCTATAGCTTATAATTGTTGGAAAGATGTGTAGTGAGTATATATGAAAAACCAAGGCGAGCAAACTAAAATAAACAGCTGAATAAAAACAAAAAGACTAAGGACAAATGAACTAGCACTATCTGGACAAGCCACAAATCATGTTAGATGCTGGATATATACAGTATATACAGAATATAGGCGTAACACATGTATGCTTCAAAATTATTTTACATCAGTAAGTATCTGATGAAAATAGGTCATTAGAATGAGGGACAGGTCAGGATGGAGAGTAAGACAAATGAGGAAAATAGAAACTATTACAAATCTCATTGATGCACTTTTGTTTTCTTTCGTATTTAGGAATGAAGAATTACCCTAATTGGTAATGTCCTCAGCCCCACCCCACCCTAACCCACTACCCCTCTTAAAAACGAAAATGATGTAAGAACTTTGAAAACTAGTCTTAGGTAATTTGGAATTCCTTGAAACTTTAGAAATGGCATGCAGTAAGCTATTTTAGTAAAATGTTCATACATGTACTTTGCATCTGAATTTATATATTACAGTAATATTTCATGTTGGAAGATTGGCAAGGATTTCCCACCCCTCCCCATTCTGTTTGATTCTGAAATCAAGTAAAATATCAGATGAAAACTAGTCTAGCCAACTTTTCCTCCTTTGCAAGTAGAAACACTCATGTCCCTCTTTTAAAAATAGCATAAGATGGCCTACCCTCCTTTTCAAAGACCCCCTCTCCTGTTTATAGTTTGGCAGGTATAGAGAATACCTACCTGAAGCATACATTTGTAGATAGTTAAAATTAGACTGTAAGATATGTATATACAGATATAGAAGATGAGTTATTAGTATATAGTATGATATGATATATATATTGGGCAGCCATTTTGTTAATTTGTCAGGTTCAGCCAGATGTTTTAATCAATGGCAATTTTAATGAGTCTGCCATGCATCCATCCTCCATTTTGGTTAAATCCGGGTATATATGTATATATTTGAGATATATATATCAGCTACTATATAACTTGATCGCCATGCATCAATTTTTTCAATTTGCATTAATTTTTTTACGCTGTTTGTAGCTTTAGAAGCCATTCATCATAGAAATGCATTTATCAAACATGTTGTAATAAATTATATGAAATGTGCAAATAATGTATTGAATAATTAGAAGCAAATAATAAGATTCAGCAAAAGTTGACTACATGAGGCAACTAATGACAAAATCTTACTTATTAATTTGCATTTCATTTGAATAATTTATTGGTACTGTGTGTCAAACTATATAAAGCAAGCCATTTCACTTTTAAAGTCTTATTTATCTCAAAACAGGAAAAAACCAATATAAAATAAGTTGATAATAATTATTCGCATTCAAATCTGCTTTAATTTATATTAAATATCTTTGTGAGTTCTTTTGTTTAGGCAAACCAAGTCAGCAACCCCCAAGAAGATGTCAGCTGACAGCATGAAAGTGCTACTTGTTTCCTACTTTTGATGGTTTGTACATCTGTAATTTTTTTGTCACCAGTTTCATCTAAATTATATCGGTACTTCAACTTTCATTAAAAATACTATTCTTTACAAGTAAGACACACAGTAGCCTTGTTTCAGAACAAATATAAATACATTGTACCATGGATTCATTATCATCGTGGTGTTACATATTGGTAAACCATGAAGACAATTACCTAAGTCCATGAAAATTGGTATTCCAAATAAATAATGAATCCACAGTATTTGATAAACAATAACAGATATAACCTATTTGTAATACATTATACAATACTTTTTAAATATAATCCAAAATGAGGCTTAAATTTATATGCTTCTTTTTCTCTTTTTCACTTTCACATGCACACAAATTGAGTTTAATGTAAATTTTTAAAAGGCATATGTTTTCTATCATTGATTTCGGATTCTTGAAATAGTGTAAACTTAGTTATAAATTTGAATTAATTAGTGCCTGTTCCCTTTGAGCATCTAAATTCATTGTTTTTATAATTCATTCTTTTTACATGAACAGATTGGAAACAAGTCAAAAATTGAAATGTAAAGCTTATTACACTATAATCAAATTATAATTTGCATGCACATAATCTTAAGATTTTATTATCATGAATATGCATGAAACATTTGCCACTGGATGTAAATCAAAAACAACTATCAATCAATTTTAAGGTTGGTTTGAAGGTCAAATATGAAAGCTCAAAGAGAACAAGCAGTGAAAATATGGAATTCTTAAAATGAATCCTTACTGACAACGATATATTATACAATGACACCTTTCGTATTCGATTCTTACCTATTTCGTTTGGCTTTGGGATTGAGGCACTTCTCATCAGTTTTTCCGGTGGAATGTGGTACTGTGATGCTACAAGTTTTGGAATCGCTTCTGTGTCCTCTAAGAATATCTGCATTCTAATGAAGGGTTCTCTCCCCTTTTGTGTGAGCATGTGCCAAGGTTTTGGCCTAGCAAGCAGATCACTTACGCTCCCCTGAGAGAGCCCCAGAACACTTTCTCCAAACAATCTTTGGCTAATTGAGTACTGACTCAATGTTTCTTTGACCTGTTTGACCAGGTCATCAGTGTTTATGGTGGCGTAACTGTCAAACTGTTCTTGGGTAATAGCCGGCAGAACTGCCCGGAGTGGTTTCGCAGCTGCCATTCCCATGTGTGGCCTTGACATTAAGGAATTGGCGATATTCTGCATTCTTTGTAAAGGTGATACACACTCAGGGGCAGAATAAGGGGCAAACTGGTTGTTTTCAAAATTGTTAGGATGGCCATTGACCTTTGGCTGAACGATGAAAAAGGCACTACCAGATTGATGAGCAGTTTCTGTTGATGGTGATTTGTCTGAACCTCCCGATGTTGGTGTTGTAGGGGCTGAGCTGCCATGCTTACTCAAGTCGATTGGGCCATTGTTGTTATTTATGGATAAATTCAATGTATCTTCAACTGTACTATCTGGGGGCTCCATTTTAATTGAATTCCTATCGGAATTCCTGTCAGGAGAAGATCGTGATCGTCTAATCTCTCCAGGCTCTGTTTGTTCTTGGATGTGAACTTTTCTCGCCATTTGTTGAAGTTCTCTCTGATACATTGAACTTGCTGCCATATTTCCTGCATTTTCTGCCGCTTGGGCTAACTTCATTAATTCTTGCCGATAAATTCTCTCAACCATTTCTCTAGAGTCTCTGCCATTACCATTAATGTTATTTCTAAGGCTACTCTCACTGTCCCTGCGACCAGTAGGGCTGAGATTGGAGTCTGACTGGCTGTAAGGTGTACCCGTCGGTGAGGCCAGAGGATGATGGTGGCCAGACATCATGGCTAACCTTGACATTTCTTGTTTATATATACTGCTGACCATTGCATGAGCAACTTGTTGCTGAAAGATGAAAAAAATGTTCATTTACATGATAGTCCATTTTAACTGGTATAACTCATTTTAATAAAAACTTATAATAGATATAGGAAGATGTGGTGTGAGTGCCAATGAGACAACTCTCCATCCAAATAACAATTTATAAAAGTAAAGCATTATAGGTCAATGTACCGTCTTTAACACAGAGCCTTGGCTCACACCGAACAACAAGCTATACAGGGCCCAAAATATTCTTAGGCATTGGTTTAAGTTGCAGTATATCTACATTTTTTCATTTGTGCAAGTTTCTGTGATATTTCGTAAGTTATTTTTGTTTAAGCATTAGCTTTGCTTCTGGATTTAAGCATCTAGAAGTTATATTAGTGAAAAATGGTCATATCAGGATGTTTACCCTGTGTTATTTTATGAGTTTATCCACATCACCATTCTTGGTCTTTCTTAATGTTATAATGTTCTCACTTCATCATACCACGTATCAAAGTTAAGATTATTTATAATTTTTTAAGGTAGCAATTGTGTATAGAATAATGTCTCACGCTTACTTTTATACCAAGTAAGGTGGTAAAGCGGGACATTTGTGTGATCAGGATCCAGTTTGAATTTATATTTTTTTGTTTTTTTGTGTAAAAAAATTTGATGTGCACTATTTCAAGAAAATTTGTATCATATATATTGTTTAGAATTGGTATTAAAATCTTTGATATTCAAAAAATGTTATCCTAGTAATTTAAAACAGGGGATTTTAACGTAATATTACAGATGTACAGATGAAATGAATTTACTAAGGATGTTCGCTATTAAAGATTATAATAACAACACCTTTTCAGATTTTTAAAAGTTTAAACAGAAAACTCCAAAACCTATAAATGATAACAAAATGTGAGTTCCTAAAAAAAAAAACGCATTAAAAATTTTTTTTTTTTATGATAAACATTTAAAAAAAAATAACATTTCCCAGAAAATGTATAAAATAATGAGCAGAACTGAATATAATAATGTGCAAAGATAGTCAGGAAAGGATAAAATGAAGTTTTAAAAAAACAGAATAAACAAGTTAAACTACGAGCTACTGCTTACTGATGATACCCCCGCCTCATGTGGATAATTCTAAAAGTGTATAAATACGCAAGTGTTCTGTAAACAGGAAGTTGTCAAGTGATGAATCTGAAAATGCATCACACTGTATAGCAGACTTATATTAACCTTAAAACCAAATTTCAGAAATCTTTGCATTGTAGTTCCTGAGAACAATGTGACAAAGAATATTCATGGGACGGACAGACTGACGGACGGACAGACAGACAGACAGAGGTTAAACAGTATACCCCCCTTTTTCAAAGTGGGGGTATAATGATACATAAAATTTCAAATTATGAATAGACATGTAGGGTCTGTTTGGAAATACAAAAATAATGCACTTCAGTTGTTTGTTAGATAAAAGTCAATCGTTTTTCCAAATTGCACAAAATTAATGTACATAATTTATTTTATATAAATCAATAACTTTTCAAAAAGTTATTTTGGGCTCATTTCTTCTAAGAATTTCCTGATTTTTCACTTATAATATTAAGAATATTTGCAGTGTATTATGGCTACTATCAAATAAATTTTGAAATTCTATTTTTCAAGAGCTCATGATTTAATTCATTACTTGAATTTGATATTATACATGCTTACATATAAAGAATTTAGTGACATAAAAATATAAAGTTCATGATTAACTTAAATTCTTGAAAAACCTTTTAAAATTCCTTTAAAACTGCAACAATTTTTAAGTTTAATGATGAAAATGTTGAGAAAATCAGTTGGGAAATGAGTATAAAGTTATTTTTTATAAATTTTCAAAATTGCATAAAATGATAGGGAGTAGAATTGAAAAGGAATGACTTTCATCCACATACTGTACAAAGAAAAATAACCGAGGGGTGACAAAATACTGCTTCTACAAGCGAACATCCTTACATGTTGATATGCCGAAACTGGTACCTGTTCCATGGCTTTCTTTATCTGCATGGCCTGTTGTGCCTCGTTCAGAATTTGAGCAATTCTTTCTTCAGTGTGAGCATCTTCTCTCTGTACACTGGATACCAGTGGCTGGGAACCTGTGAAGAGTACGGGAGGATAGGAGTTATTCGCCCCTGGTATGCTCATTGGAGGATAAGTGCTATTCGACCCTGGTATGCTGACTGCCCTGTTTACTGAAAAGTAAAATTGGGCCAAATAATATGGGATCTATTGTCTCCCTTTGAATCAAAAGTTTGTTTATTTGTGTTACTTTTTTAATATTTTTCAGAACAGTTATTACCAAAAAATTATTTTCAAAATACAATCTGTTGTCTGATTATAAAAACATTTTTTATATTTCTTTTAAAATCAAAAACATTTTTCAACTGAATCTTTTTATTTCAAAAATATATTAGAAGCAAGGTTAAATTGGTGCTTTCTGCTTTTATGCAGAATGGATGGACATGAGTGGTCTCTTTTAAAAATAATTTTTGAAGCAGCAGTTGTTAAAATGCAATTAGTTCACATTTGAAAATTTCAAACTTTCTTTTTCATAATTTAGTAAATCAAATTTTCCAATAAATTATGGGAATGTAAATTATTCAAATTAAAAATGGTTAATAAAATTAATTACAACAAAATGTTATGCAGGAAAGATTAAAAAATGGATTTTTTTGTGGACTTATATGATGACCATGACCAATCCAAATTTAGAAAATAATATAATATTTATAAATTCAGGCACAGAAAGGAACCAAACAGCCTCATAAACGGTAAATAGAATTGGGCAAGCAAAAACAGACCCAGGAATATGAGGAGACAAGGTATAAAACCAAAGCCAATATGGCAGCCAGCATACAAAAAGCAATGCATTCTGGGTATATAATATGAATAATGAGAAAATGACATTGATAAAATGCTAAATATATTATATATAAGTAAAATTCATCTGGAGTTTTCCATCAAAATTTAGGCACAAGATTCAGTTGACTTTTATGTTTTTAAATATTGTTTTTAATTTCCAAATAAAAAATGTAGCTTTTGATGGAAAAGCCCTGATTCTGACTAAAATATTTTCATGGCTATATCATGTATATACAAACTGAATAAGACTTAAGAATTTTAAAAGTGTAAAATGATAAATAAAATGTGTGGTTTTTTTTAATTGGGCAATCACATTGAAGAAAAGTCTTGTGTTTAAAAAATTGAAAACTTTGCTAAAATCATGTTCATTGAATTCTTAAAAAAATCTGTATCCAAAAATTACATTTAATTCAATATAACAGGCATACTAGTCCAATTTTAAATCAAGCAAACATAAACATTTCATGCAGAAATACAGGTTCAGAAGGATTTTTTTTTCGCATTCTATTATATTTTTCTATCTTGTGTGCTTTAAAATTGAAACAAATTCTCTAGAGAGAGATGTACAAATATTTAAACCAATGAAATTAAAAATTGCCAAAGGTACAAGCATTACAAGTTATATAAAGCATTCTTGATTATGCAAATGATGTCTTACCTTTTTTAGGTGATATGGCTTTTAGAGCCACAATATTCCTTTCGTCTGTTGCCCAAGCGTACATTTTTCTGTAGGATTCTCTCCCCTTTTCGGTCAGTTTATCCCACGACTTTGGCTTTGATAATAATTCACTAACAGTTCCTTGAGATAATCCTAGGACATGCTTAGCAAAAAGTCTCTGTCCAATATTATGGATACTTAAAAGTTCACGCACAGTTTTAGCTACAAGAACCGTATCTAATCCTTGAGAATTATTTGGGTCGACCTTGATGGCACCAAGATTCATACCCATAAAGTTTGCCATAAAATGGCTATTGGCAAATTGATAAAAGGGTGATGGAAATGGAGGCATATGTAAAGCTTCGTTGGTTGATACACTTGACTGTGTTTCCATTGGTGGTCTCGGTGACGATTTCTCTTCCGACTCTGCTTCAGTGGTGTCTTTACTACTGACGGGTGAGGGGGGGCTTTCAGGTGACTCAGGTCTAATGTCTGGAGATTTTTGCTCCTCTCGCTGTTCCCCTTGATATGTAGCTGCTATTTCTTCTCCAAGCATGGTCGCGAAGGCTTCCGTGTTTTCGGAAAGGGCCGGAGTTGAGGAATCTCCTGTAAGAAAGGTGCATATGCACATGAAAGAGTTTTTCTTTAACTCTAAAACAAGGACGTGTAAAAAAAGCTGCAATTTCCAACAGAATGTCACAGAACCATGCTACACATATCATTAACATTCTCAAAACATGTACGTATTAAACACTTAAGGGTATACATTTTCCTAAGCCCTTTCATAAGCATAAACACCTTTCTTAAATTCTGGGATCCTGACATAATTTATAACAATGTATAAATAAATAATTGTTCAATTTTTTATAAAGGGTGGGAACTATTTTTCTAAAATATTATTGGCAGGTTTTTTCACCTGCTCAAAAACTCAAAACTATATGTTCAGGTGAAACTCTTTTCAAGGCTCTTACTTGACTTCTTCATAAATATAAAAATAAAGAGATGTGGTATGATTGCCAATGAGACAACTATTGACAGAAGTTCAAATGAAGTGGATGCAAGTAATTAAAGGAATTCAAATGTTTAAAGTTTAGTAAGATAAAAAGAAAGTAGAGAGTAAAAAATCTTAGTTCCTTGGCCTACCATAGTCATTGTATTGTATTTTAAGATTTACATCAGAAAGGACAAAGTCAATAATTTGCTGAAAAAATTTAAAGTGCCATGAAACATGTTAGTATAAACATCAAACAAACACTAGTTATTGGAAAGCAGTGATGGCAAATGGACACATAATAAAAGGTAATTCTTAAGTCTAATTCAACATGAAAATCATGGTAGATTGCAATACAATCCTTCAAGATTAATGACTTCAAGAAAGACAACTCTTCAATGATATTGACAACAGGGGAGGTAATTCAACACAAAGCAACAAACAAAGTCACAAAATGATCAAATGAAGAACTCGTTAAGAAACAATATGAAAAATAATGGTTGTCTTAGCATGATATCCCTATTAAAACAACATTTGTTACATGTAATCATTTTCATCAATTGTATCATTTTTTCACCAAGTTTTATTTAATCAATAAGTATCAATGGGGCACATTTAAGAATCATTTAAGAGTCTTTTGTCGCTAAAATTGCATTTCAAACTTATTTAAGTCTACATCAATTTTATTATTCAAACATTGTTGTAAATTAATTTATGACAGGAATTGATAAATGATAAAGACATGCTTCATGAAAATGATATGTAATTTAAGAGAAAAAGTTATAATCAGGATATAAGAAATCTGAAATATACTGTACAAATAATTTGAAACAGATTAAAAGATGTACATTTTTTGTCAATAATTTCAGTTCAAGGAAAGGTAATCCCACTTGATACTTTATAGGTCAGTCTATAAATAACTTGAACAAGGAAGTGAAATGCTACCACTAACTAACCCGATGCCATCTTACCTGATATTTCACTGTTGGAGACTTTCAATGTGGTATTCTCCGACTGCAATGCTCTGTTCTTCTCTAATAATAACGTCTCTAATGACTTTGACTTAGCATCCTGGTCACCACTGCCACCAAACTCCATGGACTTTACAACACTGAAATGTTACAACATATTGTATTAGTAATTGTAATGAGAACTTGCTATCATCTATACAAAACTATAATCCTTATCCAAATTTGGCACATCTTTTGGGAATATTTTTCAATACTCTTCAACTTTGTATGCTGTATGGCCTTCCCATTTTTTTTTATCAGAGTGCTTCAAATCAGCTCTTCAACACATGTGTTATGTTTTAGATTTTCAAATATGTTTGCCTCAAGCATTAATGAAGAAACATTGATTGTTGAAATAACCATCTAATGCTGTGAATTGGTAACGTTGGTGACAGTCTGCTGTTGTTTTTTCTATGGTCGGGTTGTTGCCTCGTTGACACATTTCCCATTTCCATTCTCAATTTTATTTTCAATGTAATTCTAGTTGTCAGTTAATGTTGGGGTGCTTGTTTGGTTTGTTTTCTTTCTGTTTTTTTTACTTTTAGTGGTTTTTAGAATATCTGCTAATTCTATATCAACTGCTACCATTCTTTTAAGGAATATCTGAGGCAATATCTCCACTGACTATTCCAATTTAACGTTCATGGCCTTTGGATTTGTATAGCTTACTATACAGTATGGGTTTAACTCATGGTTGAAGGCCTTATTGTGTCTTTCTCAGAGTTGTTTACATGTTTGTAATGTGACCTATTAGTGGATAGCTGTCTCATAGCCAATCATACCACATCTCCTCTTTGCATTTATGGCAAAGAAATTGAAATGAGACCTCTCAATTTTAAAACTTGAATAGATTTATAAATATATACTTGAGTTCTCTTTTAATTTCTTCATAATCCTGTTGAGTTTTGATTTTTTCTTCCAAATATTTGAAAGCCTGATTTTTCACAGTGAGTTCTTCCTCCAAGTGAGCCACCTGTAAAACATTAACACATTTACATCAAATTAAATAATTAAATATACATTTATTCATAGAACACATACTTGAATATAAAAATTAAAGTCTTTTTATCATTAAGGTCTTTCCCCTACGTGAGGAAAGACCTTATTGTTTTTCTAATGTTTTTTTTTCTTTTTCTTTTTCTTTTTTTTCTTCCAACATTTGTTTGACAAGGCCTCCTCCCCTTTCTGTTGAAGTTATCAAGACCAAATATGGACCATCGATAGACCTCATCATGAACTTTTACAAGATGAACTTTTGTAGGATTTCATCATCCCCTTTAGAAGTTATCTCCCTTTTATTGATTTTTTTCAACATGGCCCCCCTTAAATGTTTTAAAAGATATCATGACCTTATTTGGACAATAGCTAGATCTTATCATGATATGTTACCATATGAGGCTGCTAAGGATTTCATCATCCCTTATGAGAGTTATGTCCCCTTGAAGCAATTTCTTTCTTTTACATTTTTAGCAAAAAGTATTCAAGACAGAATCGATTTGAAAACGGTAACATGTACAAGAACAGATGGCAATGTTATTGAACATATACAATCATTTTGTTATTAACCCTTATAAGGAGTTATTCCCCTTGAAAAATTGTGAACAGTTTTAGAATTTTTTTATTTTCAGAACCGGAAGTCGTAGAGACTTGGGACCTGCACTAATAATCTGTAATTCATGTGACCTTGAATATGCACCCAAGGTCAAAGGTCACTGAGTGCAAAAAAAAATTACGCTGCAATTTCAAGCTTACATATTAGGAAAACGATAAGACTTTGCTGCATACATACAGCGTATAAAATGTTCCTCTCGACGAGCTCTACATTTTATATTATTAACCGAAAAATGTCCGACCGTCTGTTCAAAAGTTACGACGGGATGATTCTTAAAAATCTAGTATTTTGTGTATATCTTTTTTAAGGTAACAGATATCAACCTACTATATACTGCAAAGATGATCAGTAATTCAAGACCTTCAATTTGAGGTCAATGTTACGTCATGATGCAATTTCACCTTGACCTTCACATTATACTATGACCTTGACATTGTGATCTCTGAAAGGTCAAGTGGTCCTGAGTTGAATGGTGATAGTCCCATGTCTCTATGACTTCCGGTTCTCAAGTTTGGTATTGCATCATATATTTGATGATTAATTGTGACCTTGGTGAACTTTGAAATTGTCCCAATTCTTTTTCTATAATGTTGTCCTTCAACTGTAGATCATTTATCATTTAACAGATTTGAGATATCTATTGTCGTTATAGAGATACTGCAGTTTGAAGTTTTGCGAGCGGAGGCATGTATTTCTGAATCAACAAGAGCTTACCACTTAAAATGTTTAAGAAATTGAAGAGGTTGACATAGTTATATGTTTGACCAAATACCAAAAACATTCCATGGAAAAATACACCAAAAAATCATTTTGAAATTTTCAAGTTTTGCATTGACTTTGTAAGTTTCATAACTTCTATTTATATAGTTGATATTGCATCATTATTTGTACTTTGTCAAATGGGGTCATCTGATATATCAAATTGAAGGTCTAAATAAACTCTACCTAAAAATGAAAATTTTGAACCCCCTTTTCATCCCAGTGGGCAGGGTGGGTTCATTTAGTGCAAACATTCAAATTTCTCAGATGGTAAGGTTGTCGCATATCAAATGAAAGAACATAAAGCGTACATTTCAAATTTCAAATTGACGTCTCCCAAAAATGGGTTGGATGGGGTCATTGAGTGCAAAATATAAATTTTCTTTAAAGATAGGGTTGTTGTATATCAAATGAAAGGTCATGATGTGTACATTATTTAAAATATCAAATTCCCGACCTCAAAAAATTAGTTGGATAGGGTTATTAAGTGCAAAAATCAAACTTTCTAGAAAATGGCGTTGTCGCATATCAAATGAAAGCTCATCTACTCTGTATTACATATATCATACTTCCGATCTCAAAACTGTAGGCGGATGAGGTCATTAAGTGTTAAAAGCGAAAAGTTTGAAAAGGTATGCTTGTCGTATATCAAACGAAAGGTCGTACAAAGTACATAACGAAAACATCACTTTTACAGGAAAGACCTTTCAATTGTTTTACAAACAATTGAGATACTAGTTCTTAATTTTATTTGCATTCTTGTGTAATTGTGTTTCACTTTGACTTCACTATAGCAAAAATTGTTTATCTTTTCCTTCTCTTTTTTTGGAGGGGGGTGGGGGGGGTCGCTTGACTTCAACCCACTGTTTGTGTGGTTTGTGCTGCTCAATAGTGAGTTTTCAGTGAAGTGTTAAGAAGTTATCCCCCTTATTTTCAGGTATCTCCCCCCCTTTTTTCTCTCCATCAAATATAGACATATCAGAATATCGACAACAGAGGCGTCGACAAAATGAATCATTTTCTGAGTTCAATACATACAAATCAATTTGCTACTGACAAGACCAGAATTAATTGAATGTAAATAAAACGTAATGATAAACTACTAAGGAAGCTCATAATAAAAACTATATCTGCATTTAATATAAGTAATCGTGGTATTCTAGTATCAAATATTGATTTACAATACCAGAATCAATTATAATAAAATTTTATGACACCAAGAGTGAC
The DNA here is from genome assembly GCF_036588685.1 of Mytilus trossulus. NCBI lineage: Eukaryota > Metazoa > Mollusca > Bivalvia > Mytilida > Mytilidae > Mytilus > Mytilus trossulus. The sequence goes on along the minus strand of NW_026963340.1, from coordinate 705,086 downwards.
AAAACTGCATTTAAAATTAATTACTGTCAATTTGACGGAATCGTCTAGGGATCATTTCTGGGTTTATTGATACATTAAAATCCATATTCCAATTGCAACATTTTTCAATACCGATCGACCTGTGATTGCAAAAGCTGGTTAAATTTACGCCAGCTGTCAATAATTGATTGAAATTAACATGGTTTCCAAGGCAACCACTTTTAAAGATTGTAACATTTCAGAAATCTATTTCTAACTGAAAATATCGAGACAACAAAAGTATTGTATTTAAGACAAAAAAATCAATACGTTCAGTTCATTGATTAACGATAGCCAATCTGATATCATACAGATAAAGAGGCTCAGGGGAAGGGGGCATATACAAAAGACATTATTATAGTAGGAATTAAGATAGGGAATATTTCATAAAATTCCCTCTAATTTTAGACACACAAAACTTTGACCTACTTTTAGTAAACATACTAAGATTAACCATTATTTCCTCTTTTTGGAATATCTGATATATTTGAAGGCTCAATTTTGAGTGATATATGTTATTTCAATCTTTAGGATATACGATTCTTTGAAATTTATTGAATTAATATGATAAAATAAAATTGATGATGGAAATAGGGAATATGTCAAAGAGACAACAACGCAACCAAGAGCAGATAACAGCCAAAGGGCACCAATGGGTCTACAACATCCAGAGAAGGGCTCAGCTGGTTTATTTCCAGGAAACCTAATGTAAAACTTCTTGGGCTACATGTATTGGGTACTCCCTCATCAAATTTTTAATCTGAGGGCATTATTTTAATCATTTTATACCTGTGATGCTGTGGTCTCCCTCATTTTATTTAGTGATGCTTGCAATCTCTGCACATCATCAACAAGTTGAGAAATCTGAAATTCACAATAAAACATATTATTATTACATCTTATATTTCATAAGAAGAAACAAGATGATATACACTAGTGATGTAAGACCATGTCATTACTGCCAAGTAATACTTCATTGTTATTTAAAAATCATAAGTTCAAAAGATTTTTTTTGTTTTTAGCTTTTTTTTTTAAATCCATGGAAGTATGATACTCCATTTAATCTAAGGAAACTATTCAATCAATTTCTGTGACAACACTTTCATATCAATCAATTCATTGTAAATACCATCACACTATATATATAACTAAAGCATGGTTGCAGTATCCTTATTTTAAGCCTTTCTTCAATTCCTCTATCACTTCTATATTCTTTAAGGTTTTTAACATGATTTGATACTCCTTGTCTCTTCCCTTTCCAAACTCCTGTTAGTGCTATTCTCCCTTGAATTATTTTTTTGCATACTTGATTCTCATAGGATTTTTCACTAAACTTCTGATAATATGCTTTCAAGTATTAGTGCATTGCGAAAAACAAATATTTCATCAAATAAATTTAAGTCGGATATTCTTTTGATATTCCTTTTCATATTGGATGCAAATTTTATTTAGTCTACTCCAGACACTTTGTAGTTAAAGCGTTTCAACTGAAGTACTACACAGGCGTCAAAAGGCGTCATTATGGAGTAAAGGGGTGGCGTCAAAAGGCGTCACTATGGAGGAAAGGGTTAAGAATTGTCTAGTTATTCCATTTAAATGAGTTTTAGTCCTAGATGGATTAAGATAACCTTAGGTTTGTTTCTATTGTCCTTGTCCTGTTATTCATACTTTTAAATATAGTAGCAGTGACCTATATTTTACCTCTTTCTCCTTGGCTGCCAATTCTACCTCCAAACCAGATCTCTGTAACATATCTATTGCCTTTTCCATGTCTGCAGATTTCTGTGTAGTGTCTCCTTCTCTCTGACTCTGGTTTACTGTTACCAACTGTTGCCTTAACTGTTCTGTTTGTCTTTCTGATCCAGCTGCTCTCTGTTAGAAAGAAAGAAGGCAACATGTCATTCAAATGAGTTCCTCTATGTGTATTGCAAACTACATCTCTTTTGCACTAAAATGTGACCAAGCAAATCAAACAATCTTAGTAAACCACCTCACAACATCCTTCTAAAGATGGATGAAAAATCAGAAGTCTCCTTCCTGCCTATACAACTGGTGTCCAAAAGTTTTAAAAAAAATAGCCAGAAAGGAATAATTTGATGACAGACAGACAGACCGACAGCATGAATACAGTTTAACAAAATTATAACCTTTACAGTTGCATTATGGAATATTTAAGAAAAGTCCCACTTTTCTATGCCTTTTTATCAAAGGTCCCCAGATTTATGAAATTGCGTCTTTAGTTATTTCTTTTTAAGTTAACTTTTGAAAATCAGATCACAAAACATTTAAATGTGAGGACTTCTACCCTATACCAATTCGCAGTTTCAGAATCTAATGCAGCCTGGGTAATATTTTCAAAAGCGTACACCAAAGCGTTTTGATTTGTTTAAAACATTTTAAACAATGGAAATTCAACCAATGACGTAACGCTATTTTCACTTTGGGGTACGAACAATGAAATTACCCATAATGCTTTAGATTCTGAAACGGCCAATTCAATTTCCCATTAGTTATAACTAAAAGCATTAATTGTCCATAACTAGAGTATGCTAGAATTAACGGTTGTGCTTACAATAATATCTATTTACTTTATGACCCTTCCTCTTGTTTTTTATAACTTTTTTTCATTTAAATTAACAGCTAGATATAAACCTACAAGTTTAATATAGAACATTCAATATGTAGCTCATCAAAATTCAATTAAACATTTAATAGGTTATTTTTCCCTTGTGGAAGTTAATTTTAAAGTCATTATTGATTTCCGTATAACAATATACATTTTCAATATGTTACAATATCAGGATTACAAATATATTGATATAAAATATTTAACCTTCTCAATCAAAAAATATATATATCCATTTATTTCAATCAACCTGTTAATAACGTAGACAAAATATGAATACATGTTAAATGTCTGCTATATCAAATTTAGCCTATAAAAAGCAATTCAAGTGTTGCTCCACTTCTAAAAGCATTCAGTCCATAAAACTAAGATTGGATTATAAAAACTCTCTGCCAACATTATTTCCAATTTTGATATTGGTTTTAAATAATTAACAATTATATAGCAATACTTGTCTCATTTATTTTAATGTCACAATTTTTTGTAAAAAAAGAAGATGTGGTATGATTGCCAATGAGACAACTATCCACAAAAGACCAAAATGACACAGACATTAACAACTATAGGTCACTGTACGGCCTTCAACAATGAGCAAAGCCCATATGCAAATTTGTATGCAAATTTCAGCTTCGTAATAGCCTCCTCTATCTAAACCTTATTACCGGTTACAACAGAACCTAAAGTTCCCAATTGTCTTTTAAATGTTGCTTTAGATTTATCAGCAGTTCCATTTACCATTGCAATACAATAAAAGTATGCCATCGTGATACCTTTTGCATGTGCAGTATCTAAAGTCAGGAATACTATATACAACCAGAGTTTAATTAGCATTTAGACAACAGTGAAGTTAACCATGTAATTTACCTTAGGAAATAAAGCATTGTAAGGCTTAACAAGATCCTTGGTTAGAATAGCATAATTATATCCAACTTAACCATGTGGTGAAAATTCTTCCTTAAATTGTCTATATTTCTGTTTTACTTCCATAAATTTCTTGAAAAAGCTTTTCTTCTGATTAATCATGCAATAAGAGTTAATCATAAAAATCACAGTTTAACAATGGTCCAAAAATATATTAATCCAGTCGTTTTTCAAAAAGCAATAGTTAAAATATTACAGAGCATCTATCGTTTTTCACTTCTGAACTAGACTTTTTAGTTATACAATGAACTATTGAATTCCAATTCACTCGTCTTTTATAAGCGAAAAAATTGTAAATATCTTGAGTCTACAAAACAACAAACGACTCATCATCAACTTCATTATTTCAAATAAAATTTCCATTTGGAATCAATACGGAATAATTGCCGACAATAAGTAATCGATCGGCGATCAATACGTCATTGATTACTTGTCAAACTCCCAGAATCCCGATCAATATCAATTTGCGTAATGATTGATTAATCGACATCCATTTCCAATCAACAACCAAAGAAATTCAAGCAATACACAAAAAAAATCCGTTTTCTATGTATTGATTATTTACCTTAGTCGGAATTTGTCAATGATTTTAATATATTGAATAACTCAATAATACATGCAACTATAATGTTGTACTTTATCATAAATTGAATAAATGATTTAAAAATGTATTTGGATTTGATAATAAGGAAGGCACTGAATGTCGTTTTTCTTTATAAACAATAAGGAAATAGATGCATTTTTTTTGTATATAAGTGGGTTTTAATATCCATTACTGTAAGTGATACTGTTTTTCTATGAATTGTAAATATATTTCATACTAAAACTTAACATTTTTAAATACCTCACAAATACAGTAACCCCAAAATTCTATATATATATTCAAATTGATCAGAAAACCCGAAGAAAGAAGGAAAATATACTGTACTTTTTTTTTTTTTACTTATATTCAATTTTTGATTTTGTTTTATTAAATATACATAACAGATATTTAACACCAATTTAGGTACTATTATGCAATTTCCTGGCAGCAACTGAACCACCAACATTCCCCCAGGAGATATGAGTTTTATGTAGGAAAGTCCATCATTGATGACGGATTTAAAACATCGAAATGATGAAGAATAACAGCATAGAAAATAACATACCTCATTAGCACGTTCAAGCTCAGACATCACCATCTCCATTTCATCAGACCTGAAAATAATGAAAATATTATTATCATTATTATTATTGCATTTTACTTTTCTTTCATTTGAACGAAATTAAGATACACAGTATATCAACCAATACAACTCCATCAGTCTTAAACAAGATGTAAGTATGACCAAAAATGTCTTAAATTATTTAGATTTATATTAATAAAAGATTTTAGAATCACTATTTGATTAAAAAACATTAAAGCAAAATTGAAGTTTAAAATTTTATTTGTTTAATAATTTCTTTTAAAGTCAATGTTAACAATTTCTATGTAAAAATATGTAAACAAAATAAAATTTCAATTTTTAAAAATTATTTTTCTTTTAACTCTAAATTATAAAACAATGGAATGCATTTGGACTGATCTTTTTTCTTAGAATTTACAAAGATGTAGTGTAAAAAGAAACAAAAACAAAATTTTGTAAATTTTTATTGGCATATTAGCTTAGATTGATAAGGTATCGTGGTCAAATTAATCATATTTGAAAAAGATCAATTGAGCAAAAAACATTTTATTTGACGCTATTTTTATTTTTATATGTTTGTCTGACAATATTTAACTTGAGATAAAAATAGTGAATGAATATGTGCGGTAAGAATAGATCATATTTTTATCGTTGAAGAGGACATCATCAAGGTCGAGTCACCAATCATCCATAGATTTAGGGCATTTCCAAACTTATAACAACTAAGGCTATAAAAACAATATCGTAATTAATGACTTAATCCTTGAGCAATTCAACGAAACATCCTCTGTTCGGTAAAAATAATAGAGCTCTCAAAATCGTCGGACCTCCAGCAGTTGAAAGTGACACAGATGGACTAAAAACATCATTCAGATTAATTGCCGGACCTCAAAATCAAAGGATGAATGGTTTAAGATCAATTGAAGATTTTGTGGTCTATGGACCTAATTAAACATGATATATAGTCCCAAAGCTGATGTAAATCTGGACCTGTCAATTAACTGAATATCCCCTTCAGCAGTTTTTAATACAAATGTATCAAACATTTTAAAAGTTGCCTCCCTTTATTGGTATGTGAAGTATAGGTTATATTACATAATACAATATGATACACTACATCCTGTTATATAAAAAAAGAAGATGTGGTATGATTGCCAATGAGACAACTATCCACAAAAGACCAAAATGACACAGACATTAACAACTATAGGTCACCGTACCGCATTCAACAATGAGCAAAGCCTATACAGCATATAGTCAGCTATAAAAGGCCCGATAAGACAATGTAAAACAATTCAAGCGAGAAAACTAACGGCCTTATTTATGTAAAAAAATGAACGAAAAAACAAATATGTAACACATAAACAAACGACAACCACTGAATTACAGGCTCCTGACTTAATTTGCTAAGTGTACTTTTATATATAAAAAAAAAATGTAAATATGGCTCATCTTTAAAATAAACAAACTGGACCTATTTACCAAATTAATGTTGAAGTCATAAAAATCATAACTTCTCAAATATTTTGGGAAAAGTTTAATAAAACCTAAAATAGATTATAAATAAAAGAGTTGATTCTGAATGTTGGTGATTAACGCTACTATCGACACTATTGTCAGTATTAGAAATTTATGCAGAACATTTTGGTGGTAAAGCCAGAGTATAAAATTGTCTTAAATATAAATGCTAAAAACTATCTATTTTTTACATTGAATTTTGATGCTCTTTTCATACTGAATGTACTTCAGCTTTTAAATAATTTTTTTTAAGTGTTATTCCATAAGGCTATCTTTCTTTTTTCTAATGATTTGATGCTAGCTCTTTTTTTTTTTACTGAGTGTACTTGCTTGTTTAAATTCTTCTATTCTATAAAGCTATCTTCCACTTTCTTGACGCTTTGAAGTTCTTTTTAGACTGAGTGTACTTGCTAATACAATTTGTTCTTGTTCAAATATTGTTTTTCCATAAAGCTATCTTTTTTCTAATGATTTGATGCTATTTTTTGACTGAGTGTACTTGCTTGTTATTTGTACCAATTTATTCAGGTAGCCTACTGATGCATCAGTAATTTATGTTCATATTAATGTTGTGTAAATGATTGAAGTTATTGTTTTTTTTCTAAGTACCATTTAAACTAATCACTTGTCACAGTCCTAGCAATTAAAACGGTCCGACTATTTATCACGAGAGACCTTCTGAACTTTCTCTGTGGCATATGTCATATTCGTTCAAGCAAATCAGCTAGAGTTTACATCATCGGAAATATTTATTTGCGACTATAGGTGATTTTAATGTAGATTCGCCAGCAACATATATCCGGCTAATGACAGAATCATTAATTATTGTACAAAATCGGAAATCTTACATTTTTGTACTGAAGTGAGGTTTTCCCATTTTCATAAATAGTTTTTATTTTTTGCTAAAAATGTGTAAATGTGTTTCTAAAAAGAGCTTACAAATTTATTGGGTTTTTTTTTAAATATATTTTTATTACTTATTATTTTTTACCAAAAATGTAAATCTATAATTTTATAACTTTAATTTTTTTTAAAAACAAATGTAATGTTACTTTTCAAAAGTTATTTTTTGTGTTGTTAAGTAGCTGTCTCATTGGTTTATACATATTTTTTCATATTTTTTAATTTGGTTAATATTAACTTTTACATTAAACTACAACCATTTAAGTGTTCTACTTCTAAAATTGCAGATTGACAATAAAGATACAAAATTTTAAAAAAATTATGTCTTTCCCCCAAGAAAAAAAATTTCGTTATTTATCAAATGAAAAATTTAAATATATTCAAATATTACAAAGAAGTATTGAACACATCAATGCATAAAAAAATTCTAAACAAATCCTGAGTTCTGTGCATAAAAACAGGTAATACAACATAACACTGTCATATAACAACATCAAAAAAGATTTTCTTTGTAACTTTCAATAAAACATGCCGTTAACAAAACAAAAACCAATAGTGGCAATACCATTACTGGTGAATTTACAACTTAAGACATGTAATCTGTTTACAAAAAACACATTCTTTCATAAAAATGGCGATAAAAACACAGAAAATGGCCCGGAAACTTCCCCTTGTTTTCAAATCAATACAATTTAGTTTCTTGTGTACATTTGGACTATCAGCTAATTAATTTTCTTTTTTGATCTGTAATTTAGCTTCTGAACACGAGCTAGCCCCGCAGCAACATGTAATCTACAATGGGTTGGGTGCTGAATGTACGATCTGCGATATAATTTCTGTCATTTACACAAATCAAAGTGATCACCATGTGTCAAAAGGCCAATAATAATCAATCGCTAGATATGTATAATACTTGTTAACGGCGGTAATATTGGTTTATATCACATTTTTATGTTTTCCAAAGTGTATTGTTTTGTCAAAAATGGATATTGACAATATGGACACAGATATTGTAACTTTTATTGAGACATTTTACCTTCTTTGATCATTTTAGTTTTGATTTTTATTTCAGTTTTTGCTGTTTATTGCTTTTTCTATAAATAGATTTTACATGTCCATTATCTTGCATTTGCTTGACATTTTTTATACACAACAATAAAACTGCTATTTTATTTATTTCAGTTTATAGCTTTTTCTATAAATAGATTTTACATGTCCAGATCTTGCATTTACTTAATATTTTTTAATTTATAGTGACTGTAATGGTTTACTGCCTATATTATGGCTATGGCAAAGTCAGACGTTTTATTTCCATTTTTTTTTTATCTTATTACTATATATATGTTACCATTATATTTCATAAGTGTAATAATTCCCATAAAAAATCTATTTTATTACAATCAACGTTACTTTATTTTTCATTCAACCTTTTTGTCATTTATTTCATTTATACACAAAAAGATAAGAGGAATCCCCTTATATATTGGAAAGTACAGCAGACCAAACATAAGCTCCTCCCCCTTTTTTTTTGAAGATACATTATAGGCATACATCTATTCTTTATATAGATTTGACTGTCGGTTTTCCTGTTTGAATGGTTTTACACTAGTAATTTTTTTTAGCCCTTTATATCTTACTGTTTGGTGTGAGCCAAGATTTAGTGTTAAATACTGTACGTTGACCTTTAATGGTTTACTTTTACAAATTGTGACTTGAATGGAGAGTTGCCTCATTGGCACTCATACCACATCTTCTTATATCTATACATAGATTCTGTTCCCTTAGTTGTTGTGTTTTTTTGCTGTGCATGTTCTGAATTATGTCATGAATGGATACCCCCTTATCAATTTTTTTCTGTACCAATAATTTCAAAGAACCTTTATCAATGTTTATTCCATGTTCATTACATTAGTTACTTTATTATCATGTTAAGATGTCTGAAATCTGTTTCATAATATATTAATTATAATTTTCATAATATCAATGTTAAACTAGTAATCCCTTTTTTTTTAAATCAATTTTCCTGAACCATGTTTTCTTCTTCAAATGATATTACTTTAATCTCAAATAAAATACAAAGTAAGTTTTGTCTAAATGCAAAGTTATTAATAAATTTAACAAACAAATCTATTAACTGTCAATAATAAAAATCAGTTGTCAATTTCAATAACAGACTTGTCAATGATTACATAAAAAAATAATTAATTATTGCATATAACAGATAATATATTGATTTATAGGGAAGATCATTTCTGTAAAACAAATGACCCATTATGGTATAATCGCTGATTGAGACAAAATAAATCAAACTGAACATGGGTAGGTCTGACCACTGGTCAATGAATACTGGACACAGGAAGATACAAGACCACCAGTCTGGACAAATTCCCTCAAGGAGTTTGTGACCATAATTTGAATGACAACTTTTATTCTTTAAAGATAAAAGTTTACATGAAAAATTATGTTTGGACATCAAAGTTACAATTTATTCATTATAATCACCTAGTAAAACTCAGATGTCTGCTGACCGACTAACATTAAACTTAATCATGACTATCATTAACTAGACCTCACAATCTCGAAACTGTCAAGCAAGCAGCTATTCCAAATATTTTACTTATAATAATTATGTTAAACTAAATCATTTAATAAGCCTGTTACACCCCTCACAATCATAGGGCTAACAAGAAAGCAGCTATTTCAAATATCTAACTTATAATAGTTATATGTATCTTAAATATAAATTAACTTATTACATTAAAAGATGAAATGATTGTTAAGTGATTGCTTTAAGCTGCATCAGCACAAAAAAGATTATACTAAAGTGAGAGCTAAAAAGATTCAAACTTTAAAACTTTCCACTGATTTAAACGACATTTCGACTACAAATACTCATCAAAAAGATGTTTTTTTGTTTTGGCTTTGTCAATATTCTTGTTTCGGTTTTTAAGCTAGCCCATACCCCTTTCCATTTTTTTCTTTAAACATATCTTAGCTTAAGCACACATAAGTTTTGTGAACATACAATAGGTTTGAAATCAAAATATATTGGCACCAATAATGAATTAAGGCAACTATAAATAAACACAACACAGATACTACAAGCAATTGGTCAATACACTGCGACTTTTACTTAAACCTTTTGCTGCTCTTCATTAGGCAAAAATAATTCATATTCCCGATACTTTGTTACATAACTTTTTAAGCTGATAATTTCATTAGTTGTTTTTTTTGCAATATTGACATCCAGAATGCAATTTTGTTTTTACATAAAACATAACTTACTTGGCACTGGTAGCCTCGTCATACTTGGCCTTGACCTCAAACAACTCAGATTGGACATTTTCAAGTGCTGAAAAGAAAAAGAAAAAAATAAAGACAAATGTTATTTTTTAAGATAAAAATCAAACCATTTAAACAGTGGAACCATGCTATATTGTAATTGACCTTAATTTGACCTGTATGAAGTACTGACTTGGACTTTGTTTTTATTTCATTCTAATGATTTGATTCCCTATAGAGATTCATTTGCTAATAAGTAATTCAAGCTTTTTATTCTTCATAATAGCTATCATATTATTTTAGATTTGAAATATTAATGAGAGGGATGGAAGAGTGCTTAAAAATCGGGAGATTTTGACTCTCGCTGGAATAATCACATGTCTGACAAAATAAAAGTTTAATTTTAAACTTGGTCATTTTTGTTTTAATAATTTCAGTTTTGCTTTGAAAGACATCCTTCCTGTTTAATATTAAAAAAAGTCTTACATATTATCATGATTATAGAAACAAGAAAAAGAAAAATCTGTGTCCTACCTTAACCAGCAACTTTAACCTGATACAGAATGGTCAGACCAACGGAGAAACAAAGGGATGAACTGACCAACGCACATTCCAGACAAAATTAAACCTCCAACCATCAAAACCAGATTATTAAAAATTGAAATAATATTTTCAAATCAAATTTCAAAATTCTCTTGAACATGTCAAGCACTTAAAGATACATTTCAAAACTAAATTTCAAAGCGATAAATAATTTACATATATGGTAATAAGACGGTTGACAGCTGTCAAAGAAGCCGAATTTTGACACTGATTACAAGTGTTTTGAGATCTATGAAATTGACGTAATTGATTTAAAATGAACATGTTGCTGTCATCAGAAGTTTATCAACAGATGCAAGCTAATTACATGGAATTATTTAAAACCAATATATGTCAATTTGAAGAGAGGGTGGGAGACCAAATGTATTTTTATAGCACGGAATCGCACAGAAATGAACTTTTACAAAGGTCAGAGCACTTTTTCTGATTTGGATGAATCCAGTAAGCAGACATCAAAAAAAGATGATGGTGGCGCATACAACAATCAGACAGCATCCAAAAAAGCACCAAAAAAATAAAAATAAAAGATGTGACATTGGTTTATCTTTTTTTTTTAGCCATAAAATTAAGCTGTCCCTTATGTTGTTTCTTAATTCACTGTTAATACCTCTTAGCTTCAATATCTAAGAATTACGATTAGCAAATAACAGCTTCTGGTTATCACTAATTTTGTCGATATGATTGAAATCAAAGTTGTAACTACAACAACTGACCCTTAGATTAAGTGGATACATTTTTCTGAGTGATCAAAGAAAGACACTAGAACAGACAATCATGTGGGTAAATAAATTCAGAACATTATCTAGAAAACTCGATCAATTAGTCCAGTCTTGATGATGTCTTGAAATTTGTACAAAAATTTTGTCTCATAGTATTGATATCTGAAATCATGACTAATTTTTGAGTGATTTTTCCTTTTTTGCCATTACTTTTTCAGTATGTCTGACTTGAATGTTCCTTTCAGTATCTTTCCCCTTTTTTTTATATAATTTTCCTAACTTGATTTTAGATTTTATCAAATAGACTGTCAAAATATGTTGCTGTGTTCGTCCTTGTGTTCAGACCAGCATGTAGAATATCATGCTGGCCATTGACAAAAACAAAAGAAGAATATAGACAAATCCTTTGTTTTACATAACGCACTGAACGAACATTATAATAATAATAATTTATTTGAATTTTGCTTGAATGTCATTTTATTAATTCAACCTAAGAGCCTTGCGCCATAAATTATTTCACGAAAAAAACAATTGTTATTCATTATATTGCACATCTGACTAACAAAATCCTTGTAAAATAGTCATTAGCCCAAATCTCCATCTTAAACAGTATTCTTGATTAATAGTACCGATCAAAATTATAAAACAAAAGAATAACATTATGTCTTCCTATGCAAATAAAGGGGGAGGAGTTTGAAATAAGATTTATGCAAATTAGATCCTAAACAACATCCTTTTAATAATTAATCTGCTATTTTCAAAGGAAATGACTGGATAACAAACAGGAACATCAATTTCTCTTTTAAACAATATGTCTTAGATGACTTTTCCTGGATCCTTAATCACATATTTTTTTATTCATTAGGAAATAACACAACCAGGACCATTGCACCAACAATGTACTGCCAACAACTGAACGGAATGATTTTTTCAAAATGTCGTTATAAAGGACCCAGTCAATATTTGATGTTACAAAATTAAAGGTACAAAAAAGTTAATAAGTGAAATGTAAATAAAACTATTTTGAAAGAAGCATCTAAGTAAATTGTTAACCATCTAGCAAATAATTTCTTCGATTTGATACATTAACCAACAAATTAGAAGAATAAAAGCAAAAATAATAATTCTAAATGTTACAAAATTAAAGGTACAAAAAACATAAAGGTACAGCACTTGTTCATGATTGCTATGAAATAAACCTCAAGTCCCCTTCCGCCTCTTTGGTATGGACTTACAAGGAGATTAGTTATGATTACCAATGAGATATTACCATCCATCAAAGACTATATGATGTAGGTGTTAGAAACTATAGGTCAACGTCCAGCCTTAAACAATGAGCATGAGTATTTAACAACCTTGATTACCCACGAGGTTCTTGCACGGTCAGTAACAAAACCCATACTGCATAGTAAGCTATAAAAGGCCTTGAAATGACTAATTGTAAAATAATTGAAATGAGTAAACTAACCACCTGATTCAGGTACAAAACAAAAAAGGAAAACAAATATGATATACTGTGATAGACAATAAAATTGAGAATGGAAATGGGGAATGTGTCATAGAGACAACAACCCGATCATAGCAAAAACAACAGCAGAAGGTGACAAACAGGTCTTCAATGTAACGAGAAATTAACCATCTTTTCCAGATTAACCTTAGAGTCAATGGAACTGAATGAATACTTTCGGAGGCAAAAATAGGCAAAATTCATCTAAAATGGCTGCATTGATGAAACACATATACTGATATTATGTTGCATGCATATAATTTGCAGTTGTTTTCCATTGGTTTGATGTGTTTGAGCTTTTGATTTTGCCCTTGGAATTTTCCTTGAAGTTCAGTATTTTTGTGATTTTAGTTTTTAAAATGGCCCTTTTTTTCCCTATCAAGCACTTGTAATAAAAATAAATACACAAACTTTAAAAATCTATTGTTTTATTGTCAAGCTTTTAAAAGGTCAGTTATCATATAGAAATTAATTAATATAAAAACAAGAAGATGTGGTATGATTGCCAATGAGATCAAATGACGTAGAACTCAGCTACTAAAAATCATTTTACTGCTTCAACAATAAGCAAAACTTGTTCAGTAAGACCACAGATACTTTTTTACCAATTCAATTAAACAAAAGTCTGTTTGATCAAATAAAGATCAAGTTTTTCAATCAACATTTAAATAGTTCATAGTTCATTTTTTTAAATTTCATTAAAACATACTGATAGAACAAAACTCAATTGTTATTTTAAAAAGATAAATACAAGATAATATCCTGAACATGCATGCTGTACTTTGACTATATAATAACGGTTTTCTTTTACAAATTGTGACTTGGATGAAGAGTTGTCAAATGGCTCTCTTCTTGTTAAAGTTATATCTATGAAATATCGGCCACTGGACATGAAACAAACAATAATAAATTAATACAAGAAGATAACTAGTCCTACCATGAAATTGCTTTTAGAATAAATACAAATGAAAATTGTTTTAGAAATATGAAAATAATCAAACTCTATTGGTATATACTTCCTACTGGTTTACTGTCTCACCTGGTTCCCTTAAAACAAGCTAAACATTCCTCCCAAACGTAAAAAGATGTATAATTTAGGTTTATAAATTCCCCCGATCTGTAAGAAATATCTACGATACATATATATGTTCAAATCAAAACAGGAACTTGGTAATCGGTTGTTAAAACGAGAGGGGTCATAATGCATCCGGAACATTGATTTGTAATTTGAAAACTAAATGACGATATTAAGTAATTATTCATCATTTTAGCCTCAATTTTGATTGAAACCAAAATGTCAACAGTTTATTAAATCAATATTCTAAACAGTATTTGGCTCCCATAATTGATTTCATTAATTTCATTCAATTTGGACACAGATGTTTTTGAGGGGTGCTTCTGTTGCAATTGGAATGATACGAATTATCAATGAAAATTTCTCTCAAAGTATGAAACAAAAACAGAAGACTTTACTTTAAATGTAAATATTGTGCATAACTGGCAGTTTACAGAAAATACTTATTTTGTTATATCCTAGGGCAGTATCTTAATAAATTGTGCTTTCAAAACTGACTATATGAACATATACTGCATACACAGAACCTGTTTAAAACTTTTACATTGTTCATTTTTCTTTGTATAATATTGCATCTGAAGATTTTATACATTTTTTTCAAAGATTCATTAATAAATCAACTATGAGCAGTTAAGTTTTATTTATTTTTACATTTTCAAGGAAAATTGATTGTTTTAATGCAACATTCTCTGCAATAATACAGCCTTTTTTAACCAGCAAGCAGAAAGGTATTTTATAAGTTTCTATCATTGATGAAATATTAAACTAAATATACAAAATAAGCAATTTTTTTCATATAGAACTTATTGGGAACAAGTAAAGATGAAATAAAATAATCATGGCATGAATACATTCATATTTTTAAAATGAATTACTTTATTTAGAACTATTAATGACTGATAATGTATCATATTGATAGAAAATAGACAAATTGGAAATAGGTGAAACATAAATAAGACTATTTCGAAAGAAGCATCAAAGTAAATTTTTAACCATCTAGCAAATAATTTCTTCGAGTTAATACATTTACTAACAAAATAAAAAGAATAAAAGCAAAAATAATAATTATAATTCTAATCAATAAAATTCAATTATATTAGCTAATTATAAACAAAACAGGTCTTTTCTAGGTTATAGCTTTTGACAACTACTGTTTCTTTTCTCAAAATAATTAAGCAAAAACAAATACTAAACATTCTTATGTGTATCTATTAATAGTGATTTCAGAAATAAGGTGACAAGTGCATAAGTGGACAACAGAAACCTTAGCATGTGTCACTCATGTTTTTATAAATATATCCTGCATTCATCTTTTCAGTTTTTTGCCCTTTACATTTATTTCTTGCAAGTTTGAAAAACAATCACGTTCAAATTTCTTTTAAGGGTAACTTTCGGAAATAGTTTAGAAATATTAAGGTTATTTTTTTAAGAGGTTTGGTCAGTGATGAAGGTGCAAGTTTTAAAATTAGGAAATTATAATAATTGAAATGTCAACAATTGTTTCTTAAGAATTTACAAAGTACGATATCATAGTAATTTGAATTAGATTTTCAAATCGGGCAAGTTACACTTTATTGCAAATTGGCTAAGGAATATTTCATTGCAATGTCTTAAAAACGAAACAATTGAATAATACTAATTTATACAATCCATGTCATATATGATCTATTTGTTAAGTTTTAAGAGTTTACAATTATGATGAACTTTTTGGAAAATTATGAACTATCAAATAATTCAAAAAATTTATAATTACATGTAGTCTACATCTATCTTATAAACAAAGAATCTATGTAAAATCTGTCAAGAGATATGAAATTCTCTGATCTATTTGAAGAAAATTCCACACAAAAAGAACAAACTTTGAAACACAACTAATACACAAATTGATGTCCTTTAATTTTATAAAATTTTCATTTCAATAATATTAAATTAAAATCATAATAAAATGAAAATAATAAGAAAATAATTGTTGGATATAAATATGAAATTTCAAATGCTGAAAATCTCTTTTATTATTATACTTTAAAGATAACTTTGTTGTTTTTTCTTTAATTTTATTTTATAAAAGTTGAAAGCTTTCATGAATTCTGAGGTTTGTGGTCATGGTCAAACAACAAATTTTACTGACTCCCCACGATAAAAATTACCTGCATGAAGGGTTGTCACTCGCTGTTCAGCTTCTCCGAGTTTTTTTGCAACGGCTAACTGTGTTTCTTGCAAATATCTCTCTTTATCTGCAAAAAGTCTTTGTAATTCCTTCTCCTTTTCTTTCGTCCGTGCCTAAATTTGATACAGAAAATTTCACATTATTGTCCAATTATCATTAATTCCTGATGAAAATACTAATTCAACTTTAGGAACAAAGTTTACCCACAAGTGAAACAATAATCAAAAATATTTCTAAAATTTCAGAAATTATTGATTATAAATTTGATTTTTTTTTCTTCGTAAAATCACCAGATTTTTCAAGTCCGACTTCGGCAATAAAGTTTGACTATTTGAGTGGATCTGACAATACGACTTAATATATGACAATATATCTTACACAGACAAGACAAATGATTTACGTGATTGATCTTCATACACACCCATTCCGTAATTCGTAAGACCAAGTGATTTGAAATGTGTGTAACTAATAACCAGCGAAGCGTGACGAGCCAATAGGTAAATTAGACGATAACTTATTTCTTGTTGTCTATGTCGTAAGCTGACAACTGTCAACTGTGGCTGTCAATATAACAGAGATGTTACGAAATAGGAACCTTATATTTGCAAATAAAAACAAAACATTTGTAAAATTATGTTCTTCCGAAATGAAAATAAAATACAAAATTTTTCTATTTTTTTGTCAAAACATGTGATTTAGCTATAGGAATCTTACATTTTAACTTCAAACAGACATTTCACTTGTAATGGTTTTGTTTTAAAAATTGTGACTTTGGTGGAGAGTTGTCTCATTGGCCCTCATACCACACCTTCTTATATCTATTAATCAGTTCTTTCAAAATAAAATAAAATATGAAAGTTTTCCCGCTTGTTTGTCAATTGGTGTGGTTTACAAAAATCAACATGTCCAATGACCTTGATACAGAGAATTTGCATAATTCATCAACAATATATCAGTAATTAACAAAATTATTCAAGATGCATTTCAAATCATAAAATTTAAGGAATCAGTAAAAAAATTGACAAAAGACCAGGATGAAGTTCACATAATTAGAACTCAGAAAGACTTCAGCTACCATTGACAAACAAAGAGATACACCAAAGGGAGATGTGAGGTCTATGTCAACGAGCCATGAACCTAATAAATTGTCCAAAGGTCAACATGTGATCTCCAACAATTGACAGTTGTCTAAACAATATGTCTAGCTCTAAATCATGCGTTGTCAAACATTCTTTCAATTATTACTGTCCAGTAGTATGTCTATAAATAGATCAGGTTAAACATCATTAGATTTTGACTTCCAGTAGAATTTCTATAAATAGATCATGTTGGTATTTTACTGTTGTCCTATTTTTTTTTAAATAATCATATTATCAATTTTTATGTTTTCAAAATTCTTTTTTTTTTTATTTCTGCATTTATATTTTTAAAACAAAGACACCAATTTCTTGTATTGCTTCAAAACATGTGCATTTTTTTCCATCCTAATCTTAGGAATTCAGGTGATGTGACATTTTGATGGTTAAAAAGTTTGTCACAAGTATACAAATTGATGGTATATGGCCTATAATGACTAGTCCCAATATATGGATGCTTCTTTGTAGGTTAATAATACAGGTGAGAGTGCCATGTGTCAATCAATGATTTGAGGTTAACCTTAAAACCCTAAATTAAATTAAAGTTCCTCACGATATTCAAATCTAAATTTCTGATCAAAAACCACAATATAAGACACCATCATAACAAATGCTTTTACCTGGAACCACAAGTAAAAGTATGGTATTCACAAATCAATTTGAATTGAGAGTACATACTATAGTTTCAATACTAGCAGTTTGTACTTTTAATGTCATGAAACCAAGTGTTTACCTGTTCTCTAAATTCTAGAGAAATCATAGTAACCAGTATATTAGGGAACCAGATATTTACCTCAGCAGTTGCTTCTATCTTTTCTTCACAGTCTTTTAGTTTATCTCTTAATTGTTTGATTGTCACTTCTGTAAAAAGAGAGAGAAAAAAAATCAATTACCTCCCTTTGATCAAGTGAATGCACTTCATTAAAGAAAACATTTTTTTTTTTCAAAAATTATTTATAGGAAATTTTAAATGATTATCTATTTTCAATATAATTGCATTCTTTTGAAAATTTATCAAAGGTACACAAAAAGAACTTTAAAGATATAAAAATTTAAATAAATTTGAAATATTGATTATTATAACAATGAAACTTCAATAAAGTGATTTAATTTCATATTTAAAAAAAATTGAAATATTCACATTACTTTCTGACATATCCGGAATATTGAAAAGATCATGCAAATATGTATGATCGAATTTCTGCCTCAGTGACAATTAAAAAAAACTTCACATCTTTTTGTATGTGATTTGTCTATATTGTCCCGTGCATTAAAATGCAAAGTGCATTGATAAAATTCAAACATCAGATAGAAATGGATTATCAATCGTTTTTGTTCCGTTTTCCTACAAAAAAAAAAAAAAATGTTAATCATAAAGATTGATTGCTCAAAATGAACTTTCATGTGTCAAAACTTCAAAAGAATCCCAAATTTTTAAAATAAAAATTGATTTTAGAAGACTTTGACTGCCATGGCATTAATTCGAAATTTTTTAAACAAAGACTTGGAAATCGAAAAATCGTTCAGTAACCAATTGATAAATATGAGTTTTTACATATAAGATTAATACTGCTGTCCCAAAGTGCATTAAATTGCATTGATTTTTCTACTAAATTGGAATAAAAATTGGAAATCTCCATCGATCACAATTTCTATTTGAAATCCACTAAGAGCTAATTGATAGTAAGATCAATGGGTTTTAGAGTTTTGATGTATACACAGGCGATCTGTATTGTCACCAAAGCTGACGATAATATGATAATAATTTACTTATACTCGTACCGGAGCATAGGAAATTGATTCTCTATAAAGTGAAATCAGCTTGTCTAAATAAAGGATCAGAAAACGATAAATTAATCAATTCTTGTAAACTAAAAGTGACATTTATATAGACAATTTTTTTAATCCTCGTTTTTTAAAAAGAAAATTTCTCTTTATATATGTTAAATCCTTACTTTATAGTACATGTTTATGAGTATATTATTTTTTTTAATTTAAAGAAAGGTTCTTTTTATATATGTTTAATCCTAACTTTATAGTACATGTTTATGAGTATATATATATATTTGTTTTTTAAGAAAGATTCTCTTTATATATGTTAAATTCTAACTTTATAGTACATGTTTATGAGTATATTTTTTTTTTTTTAAATTAAGAAAGTTTCTCTTTATAAATGTTAAATCCTAACTTTATAGTACATGTTTATGAGTATATTTTTTTTTTTTAAATTAAGAAAGTTTCTCTTTATATATGTTTAATCCAAACTTTATAGTACATGTTTTATGAGTAACTTTTCTTTTTCTGTATGTGGAAATAGAACAACCAGACACAGTTAACAATTCTGAGAGAAAAATGAATAGCAACAAAATCCTATGAAAAAGTATGAAATTGTATATGTGGGTGTTCTAAATTTTCAATTTTTTTTCTTCATTTGTTAAAAAACATTTTTCTTATTGTATTTTATCATGGATTTTGTAATCCCCTAATAAAACTTTGCTTTACAAATGTGAATAAGTTCTCAAAGTCATTTTCAAATGTATTGGTGTTTGCAATGGAACCTGAGTTGCATCTATCTATATTAAATTCATAATTTTCCAAACAGGGGTGGATCCAGCCATTTTTAAAGAGGGTTCCCAACCTAGGATAAAAAGGGGGACTTCTAACTATATGTTCCCATTCAAATGCATTTATCATTAAAAAAAAATAAGAGGTCCAACACCTGGAACCCACCACACCACACAAGATCTGACCTTGCCAAATATATTTAAACGACATTTAAAATTTGTCTTACTGTATTATCTCCCCTCCATACTTTATAACAAGTCTCAAAGAAACAAATCAGTATGACCTTTCCCTTTTCTATGACACTAGATCTTCTTTATCACAACAAGGGTAAATTAGCAATGAAGTAGAGGGTTAGTAAATTTCAAAGGTGTTGTATCACGTCACTGTGATCTTCTATTATTGTTATTGTATTTCATTGTTTATCTTTATACAAAACATTGCAGGAAAGTCTAATGTACAACATATTCATTATATGGTTCGCTACTGACCCCTTAAAATATAAAGGGGATTTAACTTGGGCCTGACCCCCTCTGCATTTTAACTAACCCTTTTAGTATGAATCTAAAAGGGGTCAGTAGCAACTAAGAATAACTTATATTAACAGGTAGGTTCTTTTTATATATTTTGCAAACTGTTTCATTTATAGTTACAAATTTTTGTGGAATATAACCTTTTAAATGACTATTTACAATGACATAAAAAATAATTCTAACAAACTAACATTTAAAATTTAAAACCATTCTATATATCAAAGTTTAAAAGGGATAAAATTCTCATTAAGCGTCATTAATTATTTCAACAATTTTTCACTTCTGAGCGTTAATTAATAACAAATATGTAAATTAATAATCTAATTAAAATAAACGCTCGTTACGATAGGCGGTCAGAAAGCAGAAATGACAGTGACATGCATGTCTTCGACCTCAGGCCATTATAACTTTGACAAGACAAACAGATTTTTTTTGTATATCTGAATTAGCCGTCAATTTACAAATCTGTCCACGTATTTTATAATGGGCCATTAATTGTGTATCTATCACTACTTTATGTTTTAACATTTATTAAAACAAAAGACAATTAATTTTTCTATTTTATTTTATTTTTTAAAAGAAAATGACTCAATTTTTCATCATCATATGTCAAAACAAGCCAGGGATGAGTTACAATGTACTTAATTTTTTTTGTTAAAGAATGAAAATTTGGACAATTTAACACAGAATCAGAGCACCCAACATAAAATCAACTTACCAAATGTGAGGAAAAGTTTTGATGAAAGTCAAATTCTAAATGTCAAATTTCTTATGATTGTCTGAAACTTTCCATAATCATTTTCCATCAATTTTGGAGGTAGTATATAAGCTTTTTTTAGTGGAAAATATGACAAAATCTCATTTGCAAAATAAAATATGGTCAAGTAATATTTGCAATGATACGAAGTGCCAACTTCATATCTTCCAAAACTCAGGACAAGAATCAAGACATTTTTACCTTGGTTTTTCACCTCTGCAAATTCATGGTTATATTCATCAAGTGTATCTCGCAATTGTTTGTTTTCTATTTCTAAATCTACGACTCGCTGAGCTTTCTTTTGTATCGTTGTAGCATACTCCAGCACAGAAACAGGATCTAAAATATATAAGTTTGTCATAAGTTTTTAATTTGAAATCTTATTGATAAACAAACATCATAAACTTTAATGTTACGGGTAAATATATTTTCAAAATATTAAGAAAGTCTTCAATATAAACTTTTCAAAATACATTCTTTGATTTGGGAACAACATCATACATTTATGTAAAATAAACAGGAAAATATTTGTTAGGCTTACTCTTTGTATATATATAAAAAAAGAAGATGTGGTATGATTGCCAATGAGACAACTATCCACAAAAGACCAAAATGACACAAACATTAATAACTATAGGTCACCGTACAGCATACATGCTATTTATAAATCATTTTTTTCTGAACATGAGAGACTTACAATATATAATTATTCGGCTATCAATTGTAGTTTCAAACATATCTTATAATAATTAATTTGGTTAAAAGACAAACAAATAAGTTGAAAATTTCAGAGGAACAATGGGAGATAACTCTGCTCCATTAAAGGGAGATAACTAACCTGGTAAATCAATAAGTTTCTTATAAATGGACAAGAAGGCTGCTTCAGCTGCTTTACTTCTCTTTGATAAAAAATCTACTTCTCCTTGGAAACTTTTTAATAATGGTGCAACTAATTTACGAACATCCTGAAAATAAAATAAATAAACATTGTCATTAATGATTAATAAATCAGAGTTTGTATTCAAGTAACCATTTGTTATTCATGTTAAATACTATATGTAAAAAAAAAAAATTGAGAATGAAAATGGGGAATGTGTCAAAGAGACAACAACCCAACCATATAAAAAACAACAGCAGAAGGTCACAGCAGAAGGTCACCAACAGGTCTTCAATGTAGCGAGAAATTCCCACACAATGTGTTGAAACAAAATTAGTCTGCATGCTATGCTCAAATACTTGTCCCTAATTATCTTTATTTGTGTTGGACAAGAAAATGGCTTTTAAGTTATAAACAAATAAAACAACTGAATCCATTTGAATTTCAGCTATCAGTAATTCAATATCCCCCCCCCCCTAAAAAAAAAAAATTAAAAAAATTGACCACCTTCAAAAACTTAGTTGTCAGTACAATAGCCATCAGTTGAGTTCAGTATAATTTAATTATAAATAACACTTTTCTTGTGAAAAATGACAACAACAGATAACATATCTAACTTATGATTATCTAAAACTATTGAGCTATATTGTACACACTACTGTATGTTTGTGTAAGTGAGATTATAAATAAAGTTACAGTACAATTAGTTCACACAGATAATCCCTAAGACAAGGACAGAGAAATAGATGATATACTTTATTCTTTTAATCAATTGGTTTGAAAAACAGTGTAAAACAAACTCATGAATTTGCAGCTTTTAGCAAATCCATTAAATGACAATTAGAATAAAAAGTAAAATCACAAAAATACTGAACTTAGAGGAAAATCAGTTTGGAAAATCCATAATCACATGGCAAAATCAAATAACAAAACACATAAAAACGAATGGACAAGAACTGTCATATTCCTGACAGGCATTTTCAAATGTAGAAAATGGTGGATTAAACCACAACACCATGATTATCTCCCTTGTCCCTGAAAATTTATAAAATCTATGAATATGCCTATTGATGTTTGTCAGTAATACTTTAAGGAAAGTTAAGTCATCTGTCTCAAACATTTAAGTTTCCTCCAACAGAAACTATGAGGACTCACATTCACCAAAGAATTTGAAAACTTTAAGTCTTTGATAGTAGAAAGTGCAGGTAAACAGACTATTTCCAAGTGTTAATGTTATACATCCTTACTTATAATTTCTATCTGATTACAAATGTACCAAAAAGACATTAATTTTCGATCATATGACAAATTAACATGCATTCTTTTTTTTTAAAAGTTTTATTGACATTCTTAATTTTTTGGTTTCCTCACCCCCTTTTTTCAATTAAAAGTACAAATTTTAATTTAAGTTATGGGGACAAATTCAAGTGGTCATACAATGTATTGTTATTATACCTAATTCACTTTTATAATAACAATCAAATTTATATTTTTAAAAGTACTGATATAATGTTATTTTCCTTTTGTCTTTCTCTTTTTTATCACACAGATATCACACAAGGACAAAAACTATCTCAATTTACAAATCATCCAATTCAACAGGACAGATAAATCTATAAATAGACTGACAGGGTGTGGAAGATTAATTCTTGGAAATCCCATTTAAACACATGATCGCTTAATGTTACCATATATACATAATTTGATTTTAATACAAATTTTTAAAGTTCAAAACTTCTATAAATGAGGTCATGTTATGAATATATGATCAAGTTGTTTATCAACTTTCCTTTTGAACTGTAATTTAAAATAAATAGTACAAACGTAATACCTCTTGAGTGATCAGCTAAAAAATAAACATTTGACTAAATCCAAAACTAATTTTCCTTCCTACTTGAAATATATTCAGTCGTCCTTTTCATGTCTATTTCATTCAATCACTGAGGATTATGATCAGATGATTAAACCAGTTGTAATTTAATCTCTTCACTAAATGATCCAATTTTCTAAAATTGTGTAGTTGTATGAATCTTAATAACACAGACACCAGGTTGATAACATCAATTTTCAAACTTTTGATAAAAAACACACTTCATCTTTTATCATTTTCACCAATAAATCAGCTCAGTTGCTCCCCTTTTCAGAGGCATCAAATCCAATCAATTTGTGTGACCTGAGGCTATATCGAAGGGAACTTTTGATTTGTAATTTGAGAAGTAATAATTATTACTCTTAAGTTTCATTTTACTGGAAAAACCAAAGTCTATTTAACGATTAATCTAGAAGAAAGACAAATGATTAAAATCATTCTTTTCTGCAATGATAGCAGTTTAATGGATAAATACAAAGGATGACCAAATGTCAATTGAAATTTGATAATTGATAGAGGATATTATGAAAGAAAATAGTTTAAAGTTTCAACTTAAAAAACTTTAAGGATTCTTCAAACTTTGTTTGAGTTTTTGTTTCACATTGAAATTGATTTTGTTCTTTTGTGTTGTAATAGTGTTTAGTGATCAATTAAACAAATTAATCAGATTCTAACTGTCAAATCAGCTGTTTTTCAGCTGTCAAAATGATTTGTCTCCCTTTTCATCTGAAAATTTTAAATCAGTGTCTGAGTCCTTATTTCAATAAAGGGGATAGAAAAAAAATTCTATCCCCCTACTATCTACCGTATACCCCCTTTAGGGCCTCACATATAAATCCATCCCTATTAACAAGCTAATCACCAATGAAATCAACGATTCTGATACAGAGGGTTTATCTAGGGTCACCACATCATGCCAACAAATCGCAGCATAAACTAAACTTAATTAACATTGACAAAATCATGGGCAAAAAAGTCAGGATTTTCTGCCATGATGGATGTTAATTAAATCATATTAGATAAGACAAAATATATAAATATTATCAGTTATCTAAATGTGCAATATACAATCGGGTTAGACATATTGACATCCTATTTTGTAGAAACGGTGATGTCAGGATTACGCTAATCTAAGGATCGCGTTGGGGAAATATTCGAAAAAAGATGACTTTGTTAATCAAGGAATATGATATTCTTTTTCATTAGCAAAATGATTAAAATTTTGAATTACTCTGTGACAGAAATTTATGGACTTGAATTAAGTCTAGAGTGCATGCTTGCATTCATGGTATTGGCAAACTTATCGAGAACAAAACTGTTCTGGTGAACAAAATAAAAGGGGGAGGGTTGGCATCTCCAAAACTAGTTTATTCAAACAGATGAACAGTCGTAAAAATCAGGCCTTGTCAATGGTTGTCTTTAAATGTTTTTTCCCAATGTGACTTTTGGTATTGATTGCAGATCTATTTTAAGGTCTATGTTATTTAAATTTACACAATTTTTCTTGTTTCTTGGGGTGACAATATAGATCTACAGGCACTATATTTATATTAATTTTGATATCATTTACTTGTTTATGTGATGTTGGGTTGCTGTCTTTGAATGTTTCTCTTTTTTTCTTTTTTTTTTTTTATTATTTTATTTATTTTATCTCTTTTTTTCATCATCTTTTTTTCTTATCAATTTCATTTTGACAAATAATGTATGAAATTTCAATTTTTGTAACTTTGGTATTTAAGAAGTTACAACATGAAAAAACACAGTACATTCAAATTAAACAGAACTGAAACAGGACTAGATAATTTGATTGACTGATTAATTGATCATTTGATTGATAGATAGAAGTTTGATATTGTAAATAATCATTCAATGGATATATCAAAGCCATTAAACTGTGATTAGAAAACCTCAAATACAAATATCTATATTTCCTCTAATATTGAAGAGCTTAAGTTTAAATCAAAATTCATAAATAAGGGTCATTTTCTTTTTTGAAGATTTGCACCTATTTCAGAAATGTTTGAAATATGTATTTTTATTTCCTCCAATATTTATTTAAGAGCTTATTGAGTTTGATCAAAATTCAAACATACAAGAGTTATTTTATTTTAAGACAATTTGCACCTATGTCAAAAAGGTTTGAAATATATATCTTTATTTCCTTCAATATTGAAGAGCTTAATAATGATCAAAATTCATACATAGGAGTTATTTTCTTTTATAAAGATTTCCACCTATGTCAAAATTATTTGAAATATATATCTTTATTCCTCCAATATCGAAGAGCTTAATAAATTTGATCAAAATTCATACATAGGTGCTATTCTATTTTATGAAGATTTGCACCTATGTCAAAACTGTTTGATGAGATTATCTGGGGGCACCTCTGTGTAGTAACAGATTAAGTGATATACTGTACTTTGACAATGGAGGACATTAATAGATGTGTTTGTTATTTTCAGAAGTGAGAAATCATTAGATGTCAATTCTGATTTTCTTCATGCCTTTGTTTTTCTCTATAGATCATAGAAAGATTGATACTTGCTGAGGCCCTTCCAGGGATCCTAACATGGTGTAATGTTTTTGCTGATGTCACTGACCAGGTCAAAAACTAGGCTACTGACCTCCAGAGTTAAAAGTTCTATTGAGATGAAAGTGGAACAATTAATTAAAGTTTAGTTGATGAAGG
Organism: Mytilus trossulus; assembly: GCF_036588685.1. Taxonomy (NCBI): domain Eukaryota; kingdom Metazoa; phylum Mollusca; class Bivalvia; order Mytilida; family Mytilidae; genus Mytilus; species Mytilus trossulus. The sequence goes on along the minus strand of NW_026963340.1, from coordinate 678,157 downwards.
TTCACTGAATATTTTATTTGGAATCACTGTAGAAACATTAATTTTTGGTGGGGTTAAAATTTCATTGTTTTGTCTCCATAAAAGATTTCATGGGCATTTAATTTCGTAGTTTCCATTTAATTTAAATGATATTATATATATATATATATATATATGTAAAATTTCCGTGGGGGTTTTAATTTCTTGATATATTCTTTTCACGAAATAAACGTTATTAAATCCTCCACAAAAATTTCTGCTTTTACAGTATACGAAAACAAATATATAATCATTTATTTGTCATTTTCATGTGTTTATATAATAATCTCTTCAACACAAGCTAAATTGAGAGAGATATAGTACTCTGCTTCTGAACTAATCTCCTTTGGACTTAAGTTGTCTCCCTATAAGACTTAATTGATCTCCCTTGGACTAAGGTTTTTTTCACCTCCCAATAGATGGGGTTTTGGCCATTTTCAGTCATTTTATTAACCCATACATTAGTTCTTAGATCCTAAAATTAAAATATTACAAGCAATCACTAATTGCAATAAGCTATATATCAGCTGGTAAAAAACTTGAGTTGTTACATGACAGTTGCTTTCCTTTGTAAACTATTTATTTTGATGTTTCAATCAACACAGCTTCAAATACAAATTTATTTTTGCCATTACATAATTGAAATGATTAATGTCAACTATTATAAAATAACAAAAAATTTGATTCTAACATTGGTAACTTTATTTCTTATATGTTTATATATCATTGTCCTAATTCAAAGTTTAAATTGTCTGCTTCTGTTATTTGTCACAACTATACGTTTCATATGCATCATGAAAAAAATCTTCATAATTTGAGCAAAACTGTCACTCAGGACATTTTAGCAAAATTTTTACAAATCAACCCAATTAATTTCAAGGAAACATTTCCTTTTCTCAGAAAAAATAACCTAAATTTAGAAGGCGGTAGTTTTCTTCGGTGTGCACAGAGTTATATATTAGATCTACTGCCCATCAGTGCCTAACAATTGATCTGTTTGTCATAAACATAAGTACATAAAGTGGTTTCAATGACAACTCTTACAAGGATCTTAATGACTCACAGTCAATTATAAATACTCCAGTTTACTCTTTGTTCAGATACAAATCAGCATCAAAACACTTGATAGTCAAGTGGACCCAATGAGGCTCCTGACTTACTAACGTAAGTGGAATTCCACCAAAAACACTATATTCATTTTAGGATTTTTATTTTTTTTCTCCTTCCTTCCTTATATAACAGATTTTAGAAAATATTTATTGATATTGGTTAATTCTTTCACACCTAAATTGACTTAGCTGACTATGCAGTATTGTTGAAGGCTGTGCAGTGACCTATAATTGTTAATTTTTGTGTCATTTTGGTCTTTTGTGGATAGATGTCTCATTGACAATCATACCACATCTTCTTTTTTATACTTGTTCTACAGGGTCGTATCCAGGATACTCATGCATCTTTTACAGTAAAAATTCAAACAGAGCATTGACTTGAACAGTGTTTAAACCCCTCAAACCCCATGGCATGGCTACAGGTGTGTGTGAAAGAGGAATAAACAGGACTGTAAGGGAATTAAAATAACAGTGTCTCACATGTGAATCTAATTCTTAAAGGGAAATGTACAGTTCCAAGGGGAATCTATTTAAGTCCTGAAGGGAAATCTGCGATCTCAAAAGAAAATATATAGTTCTGCAGGTCAATCTACAATCCAAAAGGGGAATTAAAAGTCCAATAAGGACACTTACAGTCCTTCATCAGACGGGGATTGAGTCTCCTGAAAGGGAATCTACATTCCAAAATGGTGAATTACTGTCGATTTACACCAAAAAGAAAACCCCCATTCCCAAAATGTATTCCAAGAGGATAATCTACAACATGGAATGTACACTCCAGAAAGTGAATCTACATGCAGTCCAATTGTAATTTACAGATCAGTCATAAAGTTTAAGAAAGCAATACACAAAGTTGACACAGACAGCTATTCAGAAAGTTGACACGTACAGCAATACAGAAAATTGACACAGACAACAATACAAAATGTTGACACTGACAGCCATGGAGAAAGTTGACACTGACTGCCATAGAGAAAATTGACACAAACAGCAATAGACAGGTCAGACACATACAGAGAGTTGACACTGACAGCCATGGAGAAAGTTGACACTGACTGCCATAGAGAAAATTGACACAAACAGCAATACAGAAAGTTGACACTAAAGTAATACAGAATGTTGACACAGACAGCAATAGAGAAAGATGACACAAACAGAAAGTTGACAGACAGCAATACAGAAAGATGACACAAACAGAAAGTTGACACAGACAGCCTTAAAGTTTAAGACAGCAATACACAGAAAGTTGACACATACACAACAATACAGAAAGTTGACACATACAGCAATACAGAAAGTTTACACATACAGTCATACACAAGTTGACACAGACAACAATACAGGAATCTGACACAATAACAGCAATAAGCAGGAGACACATACAGTCATACAGAAAGTTGACACAAACAGCAATACAGAAAATTGACACAGACAGAAATACAGAAAGTTGACACAGACAGCAAAACAGAAAGATGACACAAACAGAAAGTTGACACAGACAGCCTTAAAGTTTAAGACAGCAATACATAAAGTTTACACAGACAGAAATACAGAAAGTTGACACAGACAACAATACAAAATGTTTACACATACAGTCATACACAAGTTGACACAGACAACAATACAGGAATCTGACACCAACAGCAATAAGCAGGAGACACAGACAACAATACCTGAATCTGACACAGACAGCAATAGACAGGAGACACATACAGTCATACAGAAAGTTGACACAGACAGCAATACAGAAGGTTGACAAAAACAGCAATACAGAAAATTGACACTAAGGCAAACAGACATTTGAAAGACTGAGAGCAAAACAGAAAGTTGACACAACCAGGACTCAATGAAACAAGTAAAATTGCAAAACAAAGAATTAAGACTTGATGATTTTATTTGAAATCAAACACCATGTAACATGATTAGTTAGTGTTGTAAACTATCTGTTTTTGACATTCAAATATCAGAAAATCACCTCATTTTTACAAATAAGTATCATCAATCAAATTGTTATGTTCCCCAGCATTATAAGTAGTTACCCTCAATAAACTCTTCAAAATTGTCCCAGATCAGAAAGTGTCATATAATATGGCCACTCAAATATTTTTGATTAGAAAATCACATGTCTTCTTTTTGACTATTGGTACAAGGCTTTCATTATGAGGCACATACAGGATAATCAATAAGAGAATGTAATTGATTATAAAAACAGCCTCAAATTTAATCTATTAATAATTTTAGTCAAAGTTATGACATGTAAAACATTATCTAAATTTTACTGTCATAAAAAAAAAATCTACACAGTTTTAAAATAAATTATCCACCCTAAAAGTCCTCTGATGGAATTATTATTTCCAAAGTGTTTAGGAAACCTACTTGAAGGATGTAAGTATTGAAAAGTTACAAGCTTTTACATAAGGATCCCTGTAAACTTTTTATGTTGAAAAGTGACTGATTAACACAGCTCTCCAACTGTGCCAATTTCCTACAGAAAACATAGGATCTATCAATTCAAGTCAACATTGATCATTGGGGTATAATTTATTGGGGTTCCGTAGAGGGAATTCCTCATCAGCACAAATATCTAAATGTAATCAAATAGATATCAAATATAATTCTTTTATATATCGATACAATCACATAGATGTCAAACGAAAATATCAAACTTTGATGACTACTTCTTTTACATTTATCCCTATACTGTAGGGTTTAGGGTTCATCTATGGTTTAAAGGTTATATAGGATAGGGAAGTTTAAGGGTTAGGATCGAGAGAGATAAGGCTAGATTTAAGGTTAGGGTAAGGTTTATGATCAAGAAAAATTTAAAGTTTATCTAAATCAGTGCCATGACTCCTAGAGTAAAAGAAAGCTGTATTAGTAGGTTTTCATCATGTTGATATTGTAAAATATCCATTTTATATATAATTCTTTTTTTTTAAATGGTATGAATGCCAATTTTCCATTATCATGATTATGAAAGTTTTAGGGGAATGAGCATCTCTGATAATTTCATACTGTGTCCAGCAGCAAGTATTTTAATATTGGTATAAGAAAAACATTAAGTTGACTGATCAGATTAAATATTTAAGGTCCATCCTTATTACTTTTTCTCTTGTTTGACAAGTTGTAAACAGGACATGAACTTCAAACTTTTTGGGAAAAAGAATCAATGTTGGTTTCAGAGGACCAGATCAATTAACTTTTTAATGTTAATAATTCACTGTCAACAACATGAAATCACAAACATTAGTGTAGTTTTTGCTCTTGTTTGACAAGATATAAACAGGAAGTGAACTTCTTCAAATTTGGGAAAATTATCAATGTTGATCAAGTCAAACAGATTATAAGTCCAGATCAAACATTTTATTAACAACTTTGAAATCACAGTAGCCTTTAAACAAATTGAGTTGGGTAACGATACCTTTGTATAGAACATAAAATAAAGACAAACACATTATGTTGCAATGGAAATTATTTAAAATCTTTAATAAACAGATTTATTCCAAAACTTGGAAAGATTAATTTGTCACCATTTTGTTTTTAAACAAAGAGATGAAAGCCATAATGCTAAATTGTAGAATCATTCACAAGATATATATATATATAAGACTTAAAGATGATTCATTTCAGATCAGAATCTGACTGACGAAGGATATCTGTTATCCGAAATATTTATAAATAATTACATTTATAGTTCCTTTTTGTGTTATTGGTGTTGTTATGTACACTTTTTAGGCGTTTATATAATTTATTTTATTGTGTACATGTATCGTTACTTGTAACGATCCAGCACCCTCTTGGGAAAAATCGTTGACTATTATTCAGACGTTTTATATATATATATATATATATATTCTATAGTTTTTGTGCCAGTCAGAAGAGTTATTGAACTTGTTAAGTCACCTACCATCATAAATTACATTAACATTATAAGGCCCTACAGGTAGTATGGATCTTATTGATGTAAACTCAACACCTCCTTTTGAACATTATACCCTAACACGTACCTCAATCCATTTCTACATCTCCAATACATAAAAGAGTTACCAAAAATCATGTTTCTAATGAACCATATCATAGAATTACAGTTCTTGTGTCCCAGCTTAAACACATTTTAATCAACAACAGATGGCATTTTAACAGATCATTATTTCTTAGACTTCTGTCTGCCTGATTCAATTTATTTTTTAATCAATATATGTTATAAATCATGTTTTTTACACATATATTCTTACATAAAGAATAAATTTTCAAAAATAATCATTATATATACATCATTCATTGCATCTCAATGAAAACACTGCTTAATGGTGCGCTGTGGAACATTTCTGGCAATTCTTTGTGATTTCTAATAATGCTGACATAAGTGAAAGCACATTTGTTGAAAGTAGATCAAAGATTTGAACCCTTGTCATCCCGATAAAAAACTTCAAACTATTCGGCGATTGCTTAAGATCGGGTAATATGATTTCAATGTTGATTAACGAAGATGCGGATACGAGTGTCAATTTAATTAATATAATTGAACGTATCTGATTCAAAGAAAAAATAAAAGTCTGAAAGCAGTAGATGTCTAATCTCCCTCTTTGATAAAGTCATCAATGTTTTTTGACATAAAAATATACAAGAGCAAATTTTTTTAGATTCTACTGTTACTTATAATCATGGAATTATTTTCGGTCCATTTTGTATTTTTTCAAATCATTGAATTAACTAGACTTTAAATTGCACTAATTCTTAAGACAAATAAAATAAAAAGTTTTGCTCTTGCTTTTAAAACAGATGTACTTTGTCCTGCTTTCAAATCATGACAGCTTCTAGAAGGAAAGATAACTTTCATTAACTTTCAGTAAATTACTTAACTTCTTTATTTTTTTTAACTATTTACTTATACCGGTAATTTAATATTAATTTACAATTAAAGTTAGCACCTGATTGATTAGAAACATTTCCATGTTGACCTTGAAAACATTTATAAGTTTTTTAATGTTTTTATTGTATTGTTTAGTTGCTGCCTCTAAATTTAACATTACCACATGTCTACTTTGATCTTTAAGAATCAATCTGACCAGAATTGCTTTTTCTAATAATAAAACCAAAACAAAATTACAAAAATCATTTTTATGAGAATGACTCTGTTTCCAATAACATTTGAGCTCAATAACATTAGTTCAATAAGTATAACCTCATCAATATTAATCAAACAGTCGAAGTTTTGACAAACCATCAAGGATCTTATCCACTTTCATCTTGTATCAATAATCATTTTCATTCAAGTCAACTTAATACTTTTCTCAATAGATGAAATAAACGACCTAATACATTTCTCTACAGATGAAATGAGCGACCTAATACATTTCTCTACTAGAAATTCACAAATGTAATAAGCCGTAACCTAAAGGATGCTTAACTTCCTTCTTATATCGTTTTCTTGATCTTAAATATCATTAATTAACTAATACAAAGGTAATATTGAAAGAAAATACTGGCTAAATAGACAGAGGTTTAGGCATACTACAAAATAAGGACTGGAGTCATGAATTGGAAATCAGAGTAAATGAACGACTTCTGTATTTGTATGAAAAATATTTTGGTAGTTTATGTGATAAAGTGACAGCTATTGTTCACTTTGTTGACAGTTTTATTTTATTTTTTTTTAAATTTCAATAAATTAGGCAAAACAATGTCTGTTTCCTGCCTCAAGTAACAAAGAGAAAAAAAGAAGCAGTTCTCACTCAGATTTAGTCTATTTGGTGTTAGAATATTGACAAAATCTGGATAATGTACATGTATTCTCCTAGTTTGATCCTGATTTACACAACATTTCTGGTAATTGATCCTTGATCCTCTGATTGATCAAAATATTTTAAAATTGCTATCATGTGATGTTTATGTCAATTCGACAACACAAGTAATCAAAAGACTAGAGGTTAAATATAAGGTCATCATCAATAATAAAATGCATAGGCAGATCCAGGAAGCCCTGGCCCCCCCTTATGTCGGACAAATTTGGTTGATTATATAGGGAATCATTGAAGCATGACCCCCTTAGGTCAGTCAGCGAGCCCCCCTTAGGAAAAGTTCTGGATCCGTCACTGAAATGTGACTGTCTACTGCAAAGTGGTCAATTTTTGTGACACATTTTTTCCAGTAGAACATATATGCATTTTTTTTTCAGGTAGAAAGTATATAATAAAAGATAAGAAAATCTAAAAAGGCCGGGTAAGTAATCCTTGTAAAAACAAGTTAAACACATAAGAAATCACAATTTTAAGGGTCTGAATAGAAAAAGAATTTGAAACCTTTACAAAGCAAACCAATCATATCTAAAAGACAAACAAAAACCTTATTTTCACGATTTCCAAACAACACAGGTTTTAAATTCTAAAATACTATCAAAGTAACTTTGTACCCGAACAAGAACCATTCTTCATTATTCCATTCCTTCTGACCACCCTGCATTTTAATACTAATCCTTCAGATACTAATCATAAATATTTTCAATGGGAAATCAAAATATCTGTGTTAATACAAAACGATCATTGTTGCATCAAATATATATGGGATAATTTGTTGCTGTGGTAACTGAGAAGTTTGTCAATCATAAATATTTTTATGAAAATCCTCTGATCATTTTTTATTGCACTCTAGCTTTATATATAAAATTAGCTTCAGCATATGCAAATTAATACATATATCTATGAAAGGAAAAGATGTTGACAATGGATTTTTACATAAATAGTTGAATTTAAAAAAAAATGAATTTTCCAAAATATTTTTTTGTATGAGACTCAGTAACTCAGTATCAATTTTGGAATCAAAAATAGAAAAAAATTGCTACATCTCACTTTTTTCTTTAACTTTGGGGTCCCTCCCATATAGATCTATAATAAACAATACTTTATTCTAAACTGTATCCTAACCCATACCTAACCCTTCAGGCCCGTAGCCCGGAATTTCCAAAGGGGGGTTTGTTGGACTCACAAACTCGACTTTAAAAGTCACAATTCGAATAGAACATTGACTTTAACAGCGCTTATTTGTTTTCAAGGGGGGGTTCGTCCGAATCCCCCTGGCTACTGGTATGCCCTTACACTAGCCCTAACCCTAAAATTTAACACCCTAACTCTCAAACTTAACCATAACAAAACCTCACCTAAATACCCATAACCATAATTGAACCCTAATACTAAAGTATAGGGATCGATAAGGTAGGAGAAGGCCCCTTTTTTGTTAACTGTTGTCCCTGACCCATCTACCCAACCCTTTCCCTAATGTTTTATTAATTCTTTTTAACCTTCAAACGTGTATTTTCTCCTGTTTTTGTCACCGAACACTTTGTGATTTTTTTACCAGTACCCTGAGGAGCAGATAAATTAAAAATGAAAAGGGGGGTGCATTAAACCTCAAAAATACTACTGCAGAACTGAGAAAGGTGAACATGATATCTTTCTCAGATTCAAAGGGTGGTTAAAAACACTCTACAACACCCCTCCTTCTTCACCTGAATAAACCACTGGTACCTACCTAGCCAACTGTTACTTTTTATTGGGTACTCACCTCAGGTGTGTTTTTCTTGAATTCTCTACTCTGATCTACTAATCTTTTACGTGAGGCGTCACTTTCATCTTGTCTGTTAGCTAGTTCTGTTGCTGTCGTGTCTAGTTCTTTCTACAAAAGAAAAGAAATCATTTAAAATTAACAGGAATTATTCAAAAATTGATTACTGATAAAAAAAAAAATTAAAAAAATTGAGAACTTCGTAACCCTGTAAAAGACAACTATTTACACCGTGCATTTTATCAATTTGTCTGTAAATCACAAATTTACAAAAGTAAAGTACCTTTCAATGACAGTTTTTCGTTTCCCAAATTTAAACAAATTGTCACCAATTAAAACAGTACTGTCATGTAAGTTTGCTTAATTATCTAAATAAGTATCCCATAATGCAACACTAATTCATAAAACAGTAAGATTTTTTTACAACCTGGTGCTTTGGTACCCTGAAACCAAAGTGAATTGTTTCTGTCTACTATGAATGATCACGACATTTTTAAGATGCTGCACCATGATAGGTCAAGGTCACATGATTTTTCAATGTAAATCAACAATCACAGATTATGATAGCCAATCATGACACTGACAGGCTCTCAGAAAAAAAAGTCACAAATTATCAAATGATTAATGATGACTGTCCCATATAAGTGGACTTTATAAGTATTTTGTAGTATTCTAAAATGTTTACGTAGATCAAGAATCATTTATAAGTTTTTTTTTGTGCTGATACAATCCAACCGTGAACGATACTTTAAGAAGGCATCCCAGAAAAAAAAGATCAAATTTCGATGATCATAAAGCCAGCATAGAAAACCAAGTCAATTGTTTCAAGAGTCGGGGATAAAAAAACAGTGTCCTTGATAATGGCCTGATCCTTCTCTGAGGTTTTTTTCCCCATTTAACATGACTTTAATTACTAAGATTTTTTTCAAAACCTACTTTTTATTCCTTTTCATGTGTCTTTAAACAAGAATACTCAATTTAAGAAGATCAAATTGCAAAGAAAGAGAAAAACAACTTACGATGTACTAGGTTTTTTTAAACCATTTTTTTATGTACTGGTTCAAAACAAGATTCTTTAATGATAGCACAGAGTTTGCGAAATCTTTTTTTCCCTGGTGGTCCTTGAAGAAAATCTACTGGTCCTCACTATTAATTCTATTGAAAAATACTAAAATTGTGTCAGTCTTATGCAAAATTTTGGTGGTAAAATCCTGAGGACTGACACTTTTTTTCGAACTCTGATTAGCACGCACAGTGGTTTGCAAGTCAGTATACTTTACAATTCTAGGCTTTGAACATTGCATTTCAATGCAGATTTAAAAGGTTTGCAAATTTGCAGGACTTATAGATCTATTATAATTGATGGTTTACTTTTACAAATTGTGACATGGATTGAAAGTTGTTCTATTACCACTCATACCACATCTTCTTATATATATACATGTCAGTGGCGGATCAAGAGGGGGGGGGGCATTGTCTGAGCTAAGAAGGGGCCTGCTCCAGTCATGCTTCAATGATTCCCTATTTAATCAACCAAATTTTTCCCACGAAAGGGGGGCACGAGGCCCACAGGGCCCCTCCTGGATACACCTATGCATGTTATTTTCATTGCAATATGATTATCCTGATTAAAAGAAAAGACATGAAAGATGGCTCAATTTACAATCTTATCTTTATATCCAAGAACAAGTTCAACTAAACATTTTTAAAAACAGTTTCAAATTTCCTACAAAGGGTGCAATGACAATTAAGACATTAACAATGTTCAAAGTTCATTACAGGTAATGCAGTTAAAATCCAAACATGGTGCGCAAATACTTAGCTATTCTGCATCTTAAAAGTTGCAGGGGTCTACAAAAACAATTTTTGTAGGGTTTCGATCTTGACTTTTTTTATTATATATATCTTATCCATATGTTTGTCTTCACAATTCTCTGCTTAATTACTTCACTACAGTTTGAATAAATTAATTAGAAAAAGGACCTATTTATTTATTTATTTATTTATTTATTTATTAGAAATTAAAATAATCAGTTGTAATTAATTTCGAAGTAAAAATTTTCAAAGTAAATTTCCAATGCCAAATCAATTAAAATATAATATAACTAAACTTTAATTGTCAATCAAAACATCTAATTTTTAATTAAACATGTGCATTTCTAATGATTAAATGACATAAAATTTGCCCTCAAATGCACTTTACATTATGTGTTAAGGATAAAATGTACAAATGTACACATGAAAAACATACACATCTTGTAGTATATTTTATCCATTATCTACATCCCTGAAGTTCTTTCCAGATTTTATTGTGTTGTCCGATTATTGTCACATTTTGTATACCAAATAATAAGCCTTTCAACTTTCTACTTTCTACTAAGTATAGATTAACAAAACAATGTAGCAAAGTTATAGCTTGTAACAACTTCTTGAGAACTTTTTTTATAAATAAAGTTGTATCAATTGCATATATTCCATACCAAAAGAAATGATGGGCTAGGCTTTTGAAAAAATAAATAAATAAAGGGAGTTAACTCACTCAATATGAAACCATGAATTGACACATGAACACATTGCAATAATTTTCTAGCTGACTGGATTTAGTCTGCAGTTTATAAAACCCATGATCTGAATGGATGTAGAGTTTGAATAGGTGCAGGGATATTGAATTAAAGGGAAGTAACTCATACAATATGTAACCATAAATTGACACTTGAACATTGCAATCATTTTCTAGCTGACTTGATTTAGTATGCAGTTTATAAAACCCATGATCTGAATGGATGCAGAGTTTGATTAGGTGCAGGTACATTGAATTTCATCATCCACTAACTATCTGAAACCAATATGCTGTGCTTAAAACCTATTTTCATTACAAATCACCCGACATTCCACAACTTTTTATGTAATTTGTCTCAACCTTGATAATAAATATCAAATTTTATGCTGTATTTGTGTCCCATCCTTACCTATCAGGTCAATTCTATACATATTTAAAATTCAAATTCGATCATCTTACACCTAAACAATCAGCAATCGTTTCACCTTTTGGGTGTCTTGTTTGCTTCAGCGCACATCGCATCTCTCTCCCGAACAATACAAAGATGGTGACAAGATCAAATTTTGTAATTGTTAAGAAGTCCAATACATTTAAAATCGGGAATATTAATGACAAAATCTTATCCACGGCACATTAAACATGAATATTCCGTGCCCTGAATTAAAAACAAAACTGTATCGACTGTTTATATCGCCAGACATTAAATCTGATATCAGTCGAACAAAAAAGATCATGATTTTAAATGAAAATAAGAAATATTTGACAAAACATTGTAAATATATACAATGATGTAAAAAAACAACTAAAATCCACTTGAATACACAAGTGCCTGGGTTCAATTACAATCGAACAATAACAAATAGCAATTAAATTGCAAATTTATTTTTCACTATACAATAACCATACTACTTCCTTGCATATTATTTTCACCTTAACTGCCAAATTTGTCATTGTATGCAAAACTGTTCAATTCTTTTTGCAGCAGATAATAAAAAAGAACATATTTGAAGGTGTGAATTGAAATGTACACAAATGAAATTTGGGACAAAATTCAATTTGTCACTATCTTTATGAATATTACTAATACCCAGTAGATGTTAATCTAGTTCTTCCCCTTCATAATTCAATACAGGAGGAGTTATTTCCCTTATAGATAACTATTCTTATATAGATTATTTAGCACGCCTGACATCTTCATTTATTTTGAAAATTTCTGCAACTTTTGTTCCATTTTCAATAATCTTGACATTTTCATCTTTATATTTGTTTAAACCATTATGAAAATACCCTTTTTTTAATATATCAAAATCAGAATTTGACCTTCTTCAATTATACATCATAAAATACTAAAGAGAGACAACTCTTGCAAAAAGAAGATAACTCTTGAAATACCATACAAGACATAAAATGGGAGATAACTCAATTAGGATTGTAAATTTAAGGAGAATATTCAATTTTTAAGAGTCTGTAATTTCTATTGTGCATCAAATATTACTATTCACTAATACTATAAGGGTTTACGGTAACAGTAAGAATTACTTGACAGGGACACAGGTTAAGTGTACTGTTTATTGCTAATCATTAATAGAACTTTTTTTGTTGAAAATAATACTGGACTAGTGACAGTTTTAATCTGGATATGCATTGTATACAGAAACATAATTAGCGTCCAAATTGTGAACTCATTTCATGTAAAAAATTGAATAGACTTTAAAATATTAAAGAATAAACTATAAAAATCCTTTTTCAAAAACTTTAAATATTAAAGAAACAATATCTTATTTCAATTTATATATAGTTTAAAGTCTTGTTTTATATATATATATATCATAAAGTTCACGAAGTAGACTAAATAGATAATTGAATTTTGAAGAAGTGTATTAAATTTGATCAATATAAAAATCGTTATTTTAGACACTTTTAAATCTATGTATCAACAAGTGATTTACCTTTAATTTACCAAGCTTGATCCCTTCTGACGCAGTCCCTGAGTATCATGGATTTAATTCTAATCGAAACTGACTGTGTAGATATTGATAACAGTCGGTCAATCAGTAACCAATCACCGAAAAAATGAAAGGGAAGAGTTTAATCTGTAACGATTACGTTACTAAGACAAAAAGACATCTCATATATTGGTCTATAATATAATTACAAAAGAGGGTGGGTTCAAATTTTCCAATTGAAAAATTCCATTGCACTTATTACGTACAGCCATCAAGGGAACAAGGAGTTTAAAGATTACGACTTTCTCTCAATGTGAAAAATTATGCACATCGACTACTTATCTCAGGAAAAAGAAAGATCAGAGCACTTTACATTTATTTATCTTTCCACTTATCAAAAAATGTTTTCTTCTTAATAATACAATATGTATCAACCAATTGTGTTAAAAGTTGAAATTAGATCAGTTTTTCAAGTAAAATTATTGTTAAATTAACCATACAAGTGAACTGTTTATCATATAAGTAATTGATTCAAATGGGTATTGTCTGATCTTTGTTGCCAGCTAAATCTTCCTGCCCTGTTCCCACACAAATAAAATAGTTTAACATTGAGACAAATGACTCGTTGCATTTGTAGTGCAAAATTTTATATTGAAAAATATTTCATACTTTATGTAAATATACCACTTTATATATTTAAAATGTAGGTAGAAAGAAGATTCTTCAACATTTAAAATTGTGATACATCGATGTATAATGAAAATAAACCACAAACAATAAAACTGCCATTTCAACATCTCATTTTTCTTTGTTACCTAATATTTTTTTCCAAGTAGATATGAAACTTTAATGTAATTCTAAGACCAATTATATAAGTGTTTGATTATTTTAATACTGAACAAAAAAATTCTTTTGAGAAAGGGTCATCAGCCCAGAGTATTAGAAGTCTGAACATTTTCCTACGAATGAGAAACTAATAACAAACAAAAACTAAGAATATTTTTATTTTGTGTGTATCTAAAAACAGATAAATGAAGTTTAATAATTGGTTTGTTGCTGAAGACTTAAAGTTGACCTCAAGATGTCCTTGAGCTGTTTGTGTCATGGGGTTACTGTCTTGCTGAAGATTTACCCATATTTTCATCTTCATAAAAGAATGGAAAATTATTGGGAAACCTTCTCCGCTTGACCCTCTATCAAATAACTCAAACCATCTCCGCTTGACCCCCCTATCAAATAATGCAGACTTTATGTTTCTCCGCTTGACCCCCCTATCAAATAAATCCAGACTTCAGGTCTCACCAAACAGTCACATGAGTTGACAGTCCCATCACATTTCAACAAATAACTTTACAAAAATACTGTTTCATTCTGCCAAAATGATGTTTTGATAAATTTCAAATAAATCAGAATATCTGATTCATCCGACCTAGTTAAATGAAATCAACATCATAACCGTTGGAAACTTACATAATAATTTGATTGATATACACTACATCCTGTTGTTCTGGTAAAAATCACTGTTTGACAGAAACCATGATTCATTTTGTCTAACATTTATAATGATGGCGTTTTGATTGGAAACGGTTTGAATAAAAGCTTCAATTGATGATTTCAGACAAAACATGGACTGTGTCACTTTCTTAAATACCAAAAAATTGTCACATTTTTATGTTGAAAAACTCGACTATTTTATACTTGATACTGGAGTTAGTTCTGGAAAAGTGGAGAAACACATTTGTTTCTCACAGAACTAAGACAATGAGACATACATACTGACTATGTGGTATGGGCTTTGCTCATTGTTAAAGGCTGTACGGTGATCTATAGTTGTTAATGTTTGTGTCATTTTGGGTCTTTTGTGGATAGTTGTCTCATTGGCAATCATACCGCATCTTCTTTTTTATATACTGATCTGATTTGTCATTTCTACTAAGGTATTACTTTTCCCCAAAAAAATAGAAGAGAAAGGAATCAAATGAAAGTTAATGGCAATAAAACTTTTTAAATAACATATCTGGCTGACTCTCAATGACTTTTAAAGGGACATTACTCTACATATTCCATTTGCCTCTAATGTTTGAATAAGAGTTGCTTCCCTTAAGATCAAATATACTCTTCATAAAAGAAATTTAGGTCTAAAGATAATAACAGGCTGTAACTGAAATTCGATATTTGAACTGATTTAGTTAATCCAAAATAAATATAAAGGATATAAACTTTCATGTTCTATAGGCTTCAAGTTCCAAAAAAAAGTTGCCTCCCTTAAGTTCAAAAGTGATATTCAAATAAGTCTTTCAAGTCTATGATAATAATAGACTTATAATGACTGAAATTTGACCTTTGAACTGAGAAAGTTTAAATCTAGAATAAATTTAAAAGGATATAAGCTTTCTTGTTCTATGAGGTTTCCAATTTCTAGAAAAGAGTTAGTTCCCTTGAAGTCAAAATGAAGTCAAAAGTGCTCTTCATAAAAATATTTGAACTCTTGAGATAATAATAGACTATAAATGAAATTCGATCTGTGAACTGAGCAAGTTAATCCAGAATAAATTGAAAAGGATATAAGCTTTCTTGAAGCTTGAAGTATCAGTAAAAATACTAACCAGACATCAAACAGATCTTCTGCTAACTCTACAACTATAATGTAACATCAAATGACCCATACCAATGGAAAGAAATTGCCTACATATCTACATGCACAGAATCTTTGATCTAAATCACTATAAATCATTCAAATCACCCTGCTAATTGTCAGATCAAGTATTTTCTTCATTTCAACATCAGATTGGATAATTGATTTCACAGAAAAAAAGATTGAAATGATAAGTAAAATACTATTTTTATAGAAGTTTACCCATTACTTAGTGATTGATTTGGCAAACGGAAAGATTGGATTGCAAAATATATGTGATTCCACTCATAAGAATTTGGTGGTCATAGATTTACTATTACATTTTCTTTATTAACCTGATAATCAGCATTTCAATTTATTTTGGCAAAAATATCTTTTATTTTTTTTTACTGGTATACAATTTATTTTGATGGATTTCTACTAAGCACTTGAAAATCTTATTAGTTTGTTTCAGTTTACATCTGAAACTGTACCTATTGATATATCTAATATGACTTATATGCTTTTTAACCAAGGAATCAACATCCAAATTACAAAACCGATTTTTTTTGCATTTTGCTGATTTTTCACTTTTGGATAGAATGATAGAAGGAAAAATCTTCATTCTTGAATAGTGATGCACTTTAAAGATTATTGCTGGAAAAAAAAACATCAGAAAAAAATTCCAAATGTTTTCTTGGGGTTTTTTTCATGAAGGTTTCTAGACTGTTTTCTTTGTCCGTTTTTACAACAACAAATTTTAATTTTTTTTTCAAAATTTTTCTTTTTTTTATTCCTTTTCACCGATATGTTACATAAATCCATACTCCATAGATCCCAAACTATCTTAAAACCCATTTTCAATTCGTGATTTGTTGTGCAGCAAATTAAAAATCAAGATCACTTTCAAAGGCATTTATAACAATTTGGTTCCTTTGAACTCTCAACATCTTCATCCTCATTCCATCTTAACTAATAACCCTGAATCAAATAGATGGTTAAACAAATACCCATGTTTAAAACAAAATCTGCCATAGTGAAGCAAATAGCAACGTTTATATTTACTGTTCAATGTTTGGTCAATTGTCAAACTTTCTGCATAGGAAAAGTTCAAATTCTCCCCTTTTTAGGAATCTATTTACAATCATTTAGTTTCTTATAAAATAAACATTCGATTTGTTGACGCAGAATATCTAAAATCAAACAACGAAACGTTTTTGGCTAATATAAAAATGGCTACGATTCTAAGATCTATCGCTCAACACGAAAATTTTAAGAAACTCCACCTGACAAAGATCATCGCAGTACCTGATGATGTTGCGCTTTTTAAGCCTCCGAAGGTCGAAGATCAATAGATCGGCGGCATTCGTCTAATGCCCTATCAAAAGAGATGAATTAATGCTAATCAATTTGTAACTTCTATACAAACATAAGATTTCATATAACAAGAGACAAATATATGTTATCAGTGATTTAACCCTCGACCAAATACCGTCAGATTAGCGACTTTTACTTTTACAGGAATCTGGACACTTTTCTTTTAAGATTTGTACATCAAATGTATCAATTAGGGAAGACAAGAGGAGATAAACCCTTAAATAAATGACCAGTTAATAAGCTTAAATCAATCATGTTAAAATGTACTTGAAATGAATAACCACCAATGTCAATGTCTACTTCTACCGTCTTACCAGTGTTTATAAACTCTCCACGTGAAAATATTATCTACTGAAGAGCTCTTTTAGTCAATCAACGAAAAACGTACTATATCACAAAAAGACAAATAAAGTTAATATGAAGTATTGAAGTATTTTTCTGAAGAGGGGAAAAACTTGTCTATTACTAAACCCTTCAACACCAGTACAAGTGAAATAAAATTATACTTTTTTTTTTAAAAGAGACTTTTAGATCTGAGGACATGAGACCCTGAAATATTTGCAAGTATATATGAACCATATGCTAACATTATTATAATTTTGCTAGTTATTTCATGTTAATGACATAAACCCAAAATATAGTTCAGTGACAATTATTAAATTATTTGAAATTATAACTTAACCTCAAAGCAATTTAGTTTGGTACAAGCTGCAAAATTCAAAATAGTTGCACAACTTAGTTGACTAATCCCTTAAATTAGGGATTTTTTCCAGTTTTGTTATAATTATTTAGTATAAAAATATAATTATTCTTTGTTCTAATTCAATGTTTTTTTTCTGCACGACAAACAATTATTTTTTTCTTCATTGACAAATTGACAAAATTTTCTAATAGAATTGTTTTTTTTAACAGCAGTAAATTAAAATTTCCCTGCAGGAACCTTCTTTGATAATTCGAAGACAGAAACATAATGACGTCTGCTAAAAATGTCTTAGAGTGATCAGGCGTCACATGATCAGAAATTTGAGATAAGTAAATGAACACAAGTGCCGAAACTATGCTGAGTATGGCTTTGTTTCACATAAAATCATTTTTCATTATGTGAAAATCTGTAATAATGGCATCAGTATACATCACGTGGAGCAATTGATGTATGAGTATCAGCCTCTTGATGAAAATGAGATCATCTTTGAATAATGATCACCGTCTCAAAAACAGAAAGGCAAAAATGTTCTAATATCGGGAGGAATTTGTAGTTAGGTAAATGAATTGACTGATCGTATAATTAAGACAGAGAAAAAATCATATATTTGTCCTACACGGTTTTATTTGCCAACCTCAGGGTTGTTATAATTATTTTGTCATGATTGATAATATTTCTACCATAGATTTGATTGCCTCCTTAAATTGCTTCCACTGGAGTTTGTCTTTGATGTTTTAAGTAAAATAATTTCAATTTAAACATATTCATTAAATGCTGGCTCTCCCAGTTTCCACCCATAGGTATAAAAAGTCTAACACATATCAGCTTCATCTATTAGATTATAAAAGAGGTAATTTGATGGTTTTAGATTTTCACTGGACATTACGTTCTGCAAACAATGATGACAGTTCTGACGTTAAAAAAAAACACATTTTCTATACACAAAAAGCTGACTGGGTTCTTCTAGAAGCTTTCAATAGAATTCTGACAAGGGGATTAATTCTTCAAATAGATCCTGGTTGAAGATATATATTTATGGTCCTTGTTATCAATAATTGTTTTGCTAACACTAAACAGTGAAGTTTTAGAGAAGTTCAATTTGTAAACTGATAGATATAGGAATTATAAATATAGGATTATGGTAGTCTTGCAAACTGCTCCCCACATAACTCTGAGTGTATCAATCACATCCATTCAGTGCCAAGTTACTTTCTGAGACTTTTAAAAAGACCTTTTAACATTATAAAGGATGAATTTATCTTAAACAAAGAAGAGGTATCATCACCAATGAGACAAGTAAGACTCCACCAGATGATGGAAGTTTTAAATGACCTTT
Source organism: Mytilus trossulus (assembly GCF_036588685.1). Lineage (NCBI taxonomy): Eukaryota > Metazoa > Mollusca > Bivalvia > Mytilida > Mytilidae > Mytilus > Mytilus trossulus. The sequence goes on along the minus strand of NW_026963340.1, from coordinate 658,934 downwards.
GACGACTGGTCCGATACAGCCCTTGCATGGTCAGTTCTCCACCAGAGACTAAATGATATAGAATTTAACATTGAACTAGTGGTTATCCTGTGGGCTTTAAAATAATGAGCAAAACATATACTGCCTAGTCAGCTATAGACTAAAACAAATATAAAACAATTAAAATAAGAAAACTTAAACAGCCTGATTTGTGTACAAAACAATGAACGAAAACAACAAATATGATAAACAGCAATAAACAACAACTGAATTACAGGATCAAACTGAATTATTCTATGACAATAATAACAGATTTTAAATTTCAATTTGAATGTAAATAAATATATATACACACCTTGATCATTTAGGGATAGTGTGTGTAACCACAGAGACGACAGATTTATAGCTCACGTCAAAACAATTGAATTCTGTTTACCAAATTGACAGGTATTATACTTAATTTAATTGTTGTTGTGTTTAATTTACATTTGTACATTCGTTTTAATTACCACAAAACAATATTTGCTAATCAAAACAAAAAAGTACAAAGCAACAAAACATCACTGTTGTATACCATTAAGGTAACCGGTATATATATGGCAAGAGATATCTCGCTGATTGTTGTGAATTTCGCATGCAATTAAATCTAGAGCATAAAATGAACTGCATATCACATAAAATTATCTCTCAGAGACACAGTACACATGTAATTGAATACATGTATATGTCATAAAAAATCAAGTTGCATTTTGTGAAACCCTGTTCAATAATTTAAAAAAGATATGGCATAAATGTATTGCCCCATCTTCTTCAGCTTGCCACATTTTCCATAGCCTGCCATATCTTTCCTAGGACTACTTCTGCCACATCTTACCTAGCCAAGAGTTACAATTTGACCCATTTCTCTACTTCAAGAGGAGAAGGTCAGATTGTACCCTTTAACTAGCAAATATGGTATTGCCACTGGAACAACCTTTTAAATCAAAATTTCAAATTTGTAAACAAACACCAAATTTCTTTTTTTAGTATTCTGGCAGGCATATGATTTTGAAGGAAAATATCAAAATTGAATGTTTCAAGATGACAGATGTACCAAATGCTCAAACTAATCCTGATGACAAAATAGCAGAATATCTAGACATTAAATTCTTATGTCAAATCACTCTTAAAAATTTACAATATTTAATTCAAAGCAGCAGTTTTTGGAAGATGTCTTTTCAAGTACCTGTATTTAAAGGAATATACATGAATGTCTTGCATAAATTTGCTATATCTATCTTACTCTAGCAGAATTATGTTAATAAAACATTTTAAAACAGTTAAGCAAACTAATGTTCATATCAAGTTGAACTATTCTACTTACTAGGCTTTTGGCAAAACTATATATTTAACTTAAGACTTTGGCAATGGTAGCCCACAGCTTTAACTTTGTAGCCCAAATATATAGTCCTATATACAAGAAAAGCAAAAATTTAAGTAGCCTACACCAAATTTTAGGGACCAATTAGGCCAGTGGGCCCCTGCTAATTTCATACCCTGCATGCCTGTATAGAATAATAAAGTATAGTTTTGGATAACATTGGCTGAATTGTCTCCCTTTGCAAAATTTTGAAAAAATGTGGGAAATCAACTTCGATACATTATCACAGCTTTGTTCAAGACTGAATTTTGTTCAATTACTTTAACATGCATAAGTTACTGATAAAATTACTATCAATAGTTCAACTGTCACGACTGTTTAAAAATTATATCAACTTTTAACCTCTAATCATAAACAGTAATATTTTATACAAGTATATCAAAGAATTTATTGGCTTCACATCAAAACAAATTTATTTTTTTCAGAGAACAACTTATATATATGTGAAGTTTTGGGGTAATTGATTAAAATCGTGTTTTAAAATTATCGAAATTTACACATCTGTTTTCTGTCCCATCTTAAAAAGGTGTCTTGAATCAGACTCTTGACCAATCAAAAACATCCAATTAGGGAAAATACAACATAACACTATCTCTTATAATTGATCCCTTTGTTATAAATCTGATGTACAACATTATTTCAGTGATGATGAAAATGTTGTCTACACATTACAATTTAATCACTGAAATGTTTAAAACAGATTTAAAGTTTCTTTCAATATTTTAAAAATTTATTTCAATATTTAACTAAACAACTGATTATATAATGTATACTTGAAAATCCAGCAAAAACAGTAGACATACGTTAACATGTTTCACAAAAAAAATGTACAAAATGCATGATTTGAGTGATAGCGGTTTTTCCTGTAATCAATATCATTTGCAATGAAAATGTCTCGATTGAGATTTCATCGCATTTCAAATGTTTAAATTTTAGAGAACATTTTTTTAAGTTTCAAATGATAATGAACTTGATAATTTATAAGTTGTAAATAAAAGGTAAGAATAAAAAAATTTGGAACAAAAAAAGTACAAATTTCTCCCAAAAAACATGTTTTTGCACCAGGCATAGTTATACATTGCGAAATGTGCAGTTAGCAGATATTATCAATACAATACATGTAGTCAAACAAAATCAATTCTCCTTTAAATACAGAGTAATGATTTCCCAGTACAAATGTTCTCTACTTTAAGGAACAGAAATTAAAGCCATAAAACTTCAATAAAAATCAATAGAAATGAAAATATTTTTTATTAAATCTATTTTTGCTACCATATAAGGCTTAAATCTAAATCTTCCGAAAAAATTACATCACAAATAGCTGCTGTTTATGTACTTACTAATAACAGGTGTCCTCGTAAAATACTGAACAAAATTTCACAATCCTACGATGTGTTAAATCAACAGATTTAAAAGGATGGATATTTTCTTCGCCGATGGCGTATTGATTTTTAAAGATTCAAATAAAATTTGAGTATCATCTTTGGTAATTGAAGACTTGAATCAACGGGGTGATCTTTTCTTAACAATCACGCCGTAACAATTCAATACTTTTTGTGGGATGATTGATAGCTTCGGGATAAGTTTTATATCCAGTATAAAATTTTACCTATTATCACTGCAGGTGTAAGGAGAAATTTGATTTACCATAGAAATCCAAATAAAACCACCAAGATATAACCCCTTAAATCTCCCCTTTCTCCCTTCTCTAGCAGGTCAGGTCAGATTTCTACCTTCCATAACGATCACATAAGATACAAATTAAAATTTGATATTAAATAAAGTAAAAAAAATATTTTAAACAATAAAGTTCTCATCATTTGTTTTAGACTGGCAAGTTGCTCAATATCTTTACTAATCTATGAAGTGTTTTGAGGATTTTTGTATTTTAACCTGAGTTTTTTTGTTGACTACATAAGTTAACTACTAAGAAACAATGTACAGTACAATAAACAAACATCAACCACCATTGAACCAATAAACACGATCAACAACCATCAACCACCATTGAACCAATAAACAGAATCAACAACCATCAACCACCATTGAACCAATAAACACAATCAACAACCATCAACCACCATTGAACCAATAAACACAATCAACAACCATCAACCACCATTGAACCAATAAACAGAATCAACAACCATCAACCACCATTGAACCAATAAACACAATCAACAACCATCAACCACCATTGAACCAATAAACAGAATCAACAACCATCAACCACCATTGAACCAATAAACACAATCAACAACCATCAACCACCATTGAACCAATAAACACAATCAACAACCATCAACCACCATTGAACCAATAAACACAATCAACAACCATCAACCACCATTGAACCAATAAACACAATCAACAACCATCAACCACCATTGAACCAATAAACACAATCAACAACATTTGATATATTTAAGAGACATATTATTGACTTCTGATATCAGTTACCAAATACAGTGGACAGTACAACCATATATATCTATGGTACAACTGACTTAACCAACAGCCCTATGACACCAAACAGATGGTATAAACTTAGTGAACTAGTGTGAACAAACATACCAATTTACCTATAATCATTTGAACAATGGGTTGTGAAACTCAGAAAGTAGATATATATATATATTATGAATATAATTATTTTCTGTGACTGTTTCTTACATTAATTTGTAGGATCCTTTACTATAGATAATTTAGCTGATCTGTAACAATAACATCTTCATGCCTTATATATCATGTACTGTAGTACGCCGCTAGATTAAAACTGACGTGGAAAGGTAACACATGCCCACCGAAAGCTCTTATTATGAGAGCCCAGGTGGTCGTGTGGTCTAGCGGGACGGCTGCAGTGCAGGCGATTTGGTGTCACGATATCACAGTAGCATGGGTTCGAATCCCGGCGAGGGAAGAACCAAAAATTTGCGAAAGCAAATTTACAGATCTAACATTGTTGGGTTGATGTTTAGACGAGTTGTATATATATGTTGGTAATATGTGTGTGTTGTATTGTTTAATATATGTTATTATTGAACTGTAGTTGATATTCAATTGTGAATTTATAACTGTACCATGGGCTTCAGAGGCCTATTTTTGTACAATAAACTTGATTTGATTTGATTTGATTTGATTTGATTTGAAACTCAGAAAGTAAACCACGCAGAGTACAAAACCGTCACAGTAATACAGCTATCAACAGGACGCTCACTTGAAATTGTACAAGGATATGGAAGATGGCATGTAATTCAAACAGCTGGGACTAATTGTCTGGTCTATATATATATATATATATATATGTAAATTATAATACTGATAATACTATTGAAGTCTTTATGCAAATTTTAAACACAAATACGGTACGAACATTTTGTCTCCTTTATTATAAGACCATGAAGCAATAATTTCTTAAAACTTTTCAGCAGTAAATGAAATGAAGCGTGACAAATTGGATGTTGAATAACCCTAAATAATGGTAGGCTTCGAAAAACTGTCATCCCTTGACTTAAGATAAAGATGGCTGATAAGCCCAGCCATTGTATGTTATTCCAAGATATTCATTTTAATGACTTGATGGATAGAAAAACATCCTATTGTCGATAGTTCACAGATTCCGGTCCTGAATAACAATTCAAGCGGAACACAAAATATAAAAGCACTCAAATTCTTTTCTACGTTTTCTTCCCCGCAGACATAAAAAAGAGGCGTGAAACTAATAATGTTCATTGGAAAGTATTGTATTTAAAATTTAAAGATTTAGATACATATCTCCTATAATTATACATATAAACATTATTTAGATTTAAAAGTTCGATTAAGGAGGCACGAACTAAATCATTAAAGATTTAAAATTTCAAAAATATAGGTGAAATGTTTATATTGTTATAATGCTACTATATCATGCAATTAACAACAAATAAACTTAAACAGGGAAGAAATATTATTCTATCTTATATAATGAAAAGTTTATATTACATGTACTTGAGAATTGGGTACAATTTAGGGAGCATGCATCTGTTTCTAAATAGGATAACAATAGACAATATGGTACATGTATTATGTGAAAAAGGCAGCAGTAACCCAACAATAAAATAAAATAAAACTTAGTTTTTAAATAAAGTGTCAAAACAATATATGTCAACTTTGTCCTGAATCTAGACAAATAATGTATATAGATTTTGTTTTAATATTTCATGTCTTTTTTTATTTTCAACGGGTTGCTGTCTAGTTGTTGTATTTCCAACTTCTCCTCTTAACCATTTAAAGTATTTAGAAAAACATGCTTTTTAAGAGGAGTTTTACTAAATATTTTAGCAATGTCCTTTGGTTTTTGATAAATATTTTGTTTAACAGGCAATCACACAACTCTTTATTTTTTATTCTTGTTAGATTTTCAGTAAGTATGATAATGTGCAGTACATGCACAGGATAATTTCACCCTTCCGTGCTTCCTGTCGACTTTATACTACAAATGCTGTTAATTGTGAGATCACATCCACATTGAAAATATCAGTGTTTATATAACTCTAAAAATGTATTTCTTTTTTTTAAATATCAGTGCTCTTATAATAAATTCTTTTTATTCATAATAAAAAAGATGATCTGGAAGGGAGGCTAGGGCAATTAAGTTTCATGTGAAAATGCTCATAGTGCTTATACTAATTTTTAATATTATTGCAGCTTCAATAATAATTCTGAATATAAAAGACATTATTAAATGATGAAGAGTGTTGCCAGTACATAATTCGGTAAAAGAAGAAAAAAATAGGTAATCATTTCTTTCATGTCAGCATCTATCATTTAAATATCACGTTTCTACCGATTAAAATTTTTCAAATTTGATTTGGATGCGACAATGAGAAATTGTTATTCTTTCATCTGCAAGGTGCCTCAAGGAAAGAAAAAAAAACATCCCCGGTAAAGTTACAAGTCGATTTGAGAATGAATGATGTTCAATGGGGCGAAACAACGGCCGTATCTGATATCGCAACTATCTCTTTATTTTATACATTAATTTACATATTTCAAACATTCAGATCTTAGTTCATAAAATGTCATGTGAAACTTCGAATCTGATAAGATCCTAAAATATACATAAGTTCTTATGAAAATTACCGATAAAATTTTAAGTGTCGGTCCTCAAGTTATTAAATAATAATATTCCTTTGGATCACAATGATTAAGAAATACAATGCTTCGGGAGATCCAGCGTAGAAATTTTATTCTGCATCATTAAAGCGTTTGAATAAAAGTAACACCTGATTTTTTTCCTTTTATGTCTGAATCGCTTGGTGTATTTTCTATAGAATAGTACAAATTTCAATAAATCGCCATTTTTCGATGATGCATGAAGTTTAAGTATCCAGAAAATTTAAATTCATAAATGTTAAAGAATGTAATGTCACATTCTAGCATTTTTCCATAGTAATTTCATTTTTTTTATGATTTCATGAATGAATTCTCAAATATGTTTTACACCTTTTTTTCAGATCAGTATTTTTCTGCAACATTTTGAAGGATTCAAATTTTCAAAAGCATGCATATTTTTAATTTTTCATTTCTTTTCAAAGATTTAAAATTAGACTTCTTAAAAAAACTTTTTTTTGTCAGTCACTGGTTTAAATCAGTTAATATTTCGTACTGCAGTACTTTAAAAATAATTCAAGGAGGCCTTTATATCAAGTCTAAGTAGTTCATCTTCAATGATTACTACCTTGTCAGCTATGAGGTTGTTACTCTTACTCCTGGTAGTGTTGAACTCCCATTCTCAACTATGAAGGTTGGCGATTCTTGTCTTTGACAAACACTTGCTCGTTTAGTTTACATGTAGTTTTAAATCGAAGCTATTTATGTCAATTTACTATTTTTAAAGTCAGCAACCCTTCAAAATCAAATCCTTCTTTCTAACAGCAAGATCACAATGTAGTAAAGATCTATGGTACCCGTAAAGTTGCACTTTAGTGAGTCAAAAAATAAATAATTAATAAACAATGAGTTATCTCCCTTTGAATAATTCATAGAAATTTCAGAAAGTTATAGTTTCTTCCACTGATCATAGACATAGGAAGATGTGGTGTGAGTGCCAATGAGACAACTCTCCATCCAAGTAACAATTTAAAAAGTAAACCATTATAGGTTAAAGTACGGCCTTCAACATGGAGCCTTGGCTCACACCGAACAACAAGCTATAAAGGGCCCCAAAATTACTAGTGTTAAACCATTCAAACGGGAAAACCAACGGTCTAATCTCTAAAACAAAACGAGAAACGAGAAACACGTATATATTACATAAACAAACGACAACTGCTGTACATCAGATTCCTGACTTAGGACAGGTGCAATCCCTTGAATTAATTTACTTTCTGAATATAAAAAAAAAAAGATGAAGAGTATGTTTTTGATATAGACAGCAACCCAACAACAAAAATAACCAAAGAATATTGTGAAGGTAAATTGAGAAGTCTCCAACAAAAGACAGGTTTTAATACCATATGCCATGCTCTTTCTTAACTGATTGGATTCTCAAAGGGTAAGTGCAATCTACACAAATGACAAAAACAACCAATAGCAAGGTTTGTTACATTTTGGACAACCAATGACAGAGATTGTAACTTCTTGGACATGGACATGAAGATTACATTTGATTTTGCACTTTCATTTTAACTCAATTAGAGAAGACATATTGTTCAGACTTTTTCAACTGATCAACAACTTTAACTTTTATGCATAAATTAATCACCTGAAAGTTATTTCAAACCCAATTATGGAAGACACACATATAAAACTTCCATTTATCACAATTTGTAATCTATCAAAATTGCTAACAAGACCGATCATTACTATTAATTCATCAATTTAATAAAATAAAATAAAATGGATGACGGTTTTCTTGGATTAGACCAAAAAATTAAAATGCAGATTTTTGTCTATGAAATGAAGTAGTAAAATATATGATTGATACTGAAGCTTTATGACCGAGGATCAACTAAGGGACATTTGATTATAAAATGTCATATTTGAAATCTTACAAGGGAAAGATTATCTGCAATTCAGATTATTTTGAATATGTGTTTTTGTTAATACATTTACTTTTTCTGCACTTGCAATTTTTTTTTAGAATCTATTTTTTTTCTTCAATGTTTTAAAGAATGATTCCATTTCAATTTTTTAGAACTTTAAAAGAATTATGATAGCTAGTTTAAATCAATTGCATTTTTTTCAGGGATATTTAAAGAATATTCAAGGAGGCCTTAATTTACATCCTTAAGTGTATGTTAACTTCTTTGATATAAAACTGAGGTATTGCTTATCCTTTATAATTTACTTCAAGGAACTATAATAATATATAATACATTGTGTACACATCGTAACTGATATACATGTATATATATAGATAAGATATAAAGTTTAAAAGTTTCAGTAGACTTGCATTTATATCAGTATAACCAAAACAAGTCATCACATTTGTGTATATGAACAGATGACTTTGTTAATAGGTACAAAGATATTTTTCTTACAGCTAATTTTCTAATGCATGTAGAGTAAGACTTTGGTTAGCTTAATTGCTAAGCTTTGTTTGTATCTTGTTCAAATGTATTTTAGATGATGTCCAATCAAATATAAATATGACGATATACAATTTAACTATGCCTATCTATTATACTGTTTGCAAGTTATGTCAATTTTAATAACAATAATCAGCAAACCCTATATACAAACAAAGCAAGCAAGTCAACCAAAGTCTTCCTCTACGTGCATTAGAAAATCAGCTCTAAAAAAGAAGAAAGACATCACATTGCCAATTTATCCCTTTCTGGACCCCATTTTCCTTAATATTGATGATCAGTACTCAATTATTACATGGCTCATTTAAGATGTATTTAAAATTTCCAGATTTTCAAAAAATATTCAAAATAAAAATTGACTTGTCATGAATACTAATGAAGACTATTTTTCTTTTGATCTCTATAAAAAAACATATATGTTTCAAAGTTTGTTGTTTTCTTGCCGATATTTCATTTATAAGTAATTACTTACTTATTGATTATATTAGTTTTTCTTTTATGGGGATGTCGTTAACAGTTGATAGATAAGTATAGATAAGATATATCATATACATGTACTTAAATCTTATAAAATTTCAAGTACAGTCATTCCTGCAATGTTTTGGGAAATGGGCGGTGATAAGACATTAAGACCTTAAGTCCTTTAAGTCAATTACTAAATACATTTCAAAAACGATTTTTAAATCTTAGAACTAAGCTTTTTTAATATCAGTAACACACTATATACTAGAGAGAGGTGTGCAGTTTTTTTTAAATGAAACAACAACTCAACGACTAAAATAACCATGATACATCTTGTGTGCAACATACAGTGACTTTTTATTGCTTTTTTTCTTATACAAAAGTTAAATGTTAGTAGGCAATAGAGAATTTCTGTCTATTTAGGAGTTTTTATATCAAGTTTGAATAAATATTTAATTGAATTGTAACATATATAATGAAAACATGCATAATACAAATGATCATTGAGAATGAAGAGACAACAACCTGACCAAACGGCAAAAAAAACCCAAGGCCACCAATAGTTCCCTTTCATTCTCAAGAAAAAAGGGAGATAATTTGCAACTATTTTAAATGGGGAAAACTAAGCCACCTGTTTATCCTCAAACATTTAAAGAGACAATTTAGCTTCCACTGAAAACTTTTAAGAAAATCTTATTCTTAGACAAAACTGGGAGTACAAAAACTTTCCTATAATCGCTCAGGGCAAAATGAGCCACACTGATTAATATCTCTTAAATCTTTTGCCCGTAGCATAGAAAAACTGAGGTGACTGCCTCACTGTATAGGCTAGTAAAGGGAGATAATGTAAGTGTCTTGGTAAAAGCATCAGTTTTCAGTCAAAGTCTGTCAAAGAGGTAAAAAAATTGTTTTGTTGGGATGGATAATATAAAACCCTGAAAACTAATGACGCTGTATTCATCTCTCATTTATTAAATTTTTGGTACAGTGATGAAGTTTAATTTTCATAAAATTTAATGTTAAGAAATACCACAACATACCTGACTTTTGTATTTTCATAGTTCAATTATAATCTGCATTACTTTTGAATTGGGAAAAAATCCAACTATTTCAGATTTCACCGCCATCTTTGCAGAAGAGATTTTACCCAATGAAATCAATCATAAAATAATCAACAAATTTTGGCCGTCCCCATGACTTGATTTTCTACTTGTAGATCATGCAACAGTCTTTCAGAAATATTTTTTCAGGACAAGTTTATATGACACTAATTCCCTAAAGAACCTCAAATTAGAATATTTATATACATTGCTGCAAATGTGAATATGATTTCGATAAATCTAATAATGGTAGATTTATACCAAAAAATATTATATACTTATCCTATTTCATTAGCGAAACAATTACGAAATTTACGAGATTTGAAGTAATTGATAATTTCGAGGCCGTGAGATAAATATACAAGTATGTAATTTCTTCATCCCTTGATTTACAACAAATAGTCAAATAACCTGAGAATTACAATAAATTTTATCCACTTAGTAAATCTGATTAAAAACAGAATAAATTTCCCTCCAGATAGAGAATATTTATGAAAATCAATATCTACATTGCCCTTGATCAATCCATCGGCAGAAAATTTTAGCTTGTTTTATTATTTGTCGCTGAACGTAAAAAATCAATGATTGTATTTCAATCAATTTGGTATAACTTAATTTAGGAATCTTCACCAAATCATGCCTTCAGTATTAGGAGTATTTTTACAACCAATCAATATTTACATTGTTATAAAAGCAATGATTATTGATTTTTAAGACAAGAAATGAGATATTATAAACTTCTTTGTCTCCGCTGGGATTACCTACATGTACATTAATACTTGATCTTTTATCCTGTTTTATTTAAAATTTGGTTTCTATTTTCGATCATACCTATCATTTATCAGCTGTTCTCAAAAACATTTGGGGAAAGGATGAGGGGCACTTAAAATAAATATAGGTGGTTGCATTTTCTTTTTTAATTTTGTCAGACTTAAATTAAATGTGTTAAACTATTGGTGGTTGAAGTCTTTAGAAAATGTCTCCTATGCGCTCTATGACAATAATGTGTAAAGCTTTGATATACAAACAAGACACTCTTATCTTGTTATATTGTGTTGTGTGGTTACTTTTGATGATGATGGGGGTTTGAACAACCTTGACTGGCTAAAAATCCCTGGTATGGTCGGTTGTTACTGTCTAAAATTCAATTGAGAGTCTTTTATTTGAATTATTTCAAAGCACAAACTAAATGTATTTCTATTTCATTGGTGGAACATAGTCTCATTAATGTATTCCCAACTCTTTTTTATTCCTATAAAGACCTTATGATATATATAATAATATAAAGTCATAAGAGTTTAAAAATTTTATTCAGATTTAGCCTTAGAATCGATCTATTGTAACGCAAAAAACATATAAATCTATGTGATTAAATCAAAATATTAATTTTCAAAATTGTCTTATGAACTAATGGCATGTGGTTTTCCTTAAAAAGATAGTTAAATCCACCACTATAATATGAAATATGGTTGAAATTTAAGCCATGAATATGAAAATCTCACTATGATTTATGTATTTATTGTTTTTCTTTGATTTTCTCATTTTTTAAAACATTGTCATGATTGTACTGTACAAAATACAAATTGTAAGATGATTTACCTTACAACTTTGTAACAATTATATCATACAAATGATAAAAGAAAAGAAGTATGTGGGTCAGTATTCATGAAAGAGTAACCAGACAAAATATCCCCCCCCCCCTTTACATCTCATCATTTTTCATACTGGATGCACATATATTTGATTTTTTTTAAATGTAGACATGGGAGATAACTCAATAATAAATGCCTAAAAAAGTATTTTTATTTACCTTTTAATCTTTAACAATTTTTCAATACCTTATATTTCATGTATTTGCAAATGCACTTACAGGCATATTTTTTTTCTCTTTTCAAAACCATAGTCAAAGAAAACAATTTATATGAAAAGAACAACTAAAAGTATAAAAGGTATATTGGATTAAAGTTGGCTTTTTTTGTGTGTTTGGGGGGGGGGGGGTATCTTAAGAAAGGGTTGCACAGGGGTGTTAACAATTGATTTCTAAAAAATAATTAGATAGAAAACTGAAAAAAAAGCAATAAAACAGTTTCACTTTTTTTAAGTTGGAAAAACAAGGATATAATGTACATAAAAAGGATGTTGATCTTTATTGATTTACTGTTAGAATTGCAGTAGATACAATAAGGGGCCCAATCAAAAACATAAATATAATGAGAAAAGAATACTTAAAAAACACATTTTGTTTACCATTAAAGTCCTCTCCTGGATCCATCTATTATACTTTTCAACAGGAAATAACTTTGTGAGTTATAAGTGATTTTTATACTGTGCATTCATAGCTCCTTAGAACTTTTATATTATACATTAGACAAATGAAACCCAAAACTATTTTTGTGTTATTGGTTTTCTATTTCAAATATTGTTTTTTTTTTGTTTTGTAGAAATTTACTACATGTATCAACCTAATTATTTATGTTTAATTATTATGTATTCTTCTCTGTACTTTTGTTAATGGTTTTTTTAGAGAATAAAGTTCATATCTATTAATTTCTATTTATCTGTTGCAGCACTGATTAACTCATTTGTCTTTTCATTCATAAAAAAACAATGCAAAACTTTTACACTTCATGCACTTGCAAGCCAACTCCTTTTAATTCTCTCTCTATATATATAAACATGTTAAATAAAAATGTTTGTTTATCAAAAAAATATACATATAAGGTATGTATGTGTCATCTACAAATTTACCAAACATAAATTTTAATTGTCCTGTTGATGGTACACTATGCCCAATCATGATATGAATGATAAAAGTCTTCTGAAAGATAATTTATACTCACCTAATATCTGTCTTAGTAGTGTATTGGAAATGATCAAAACATGACAATGAATACAACTGTTTATCTTAATGAAGTTTTCACAGGTGACAATAAACAATACTGGGACTAATCTGGTTACCAAATTTGTAATACACAAGCTAATGACTTCCAATACACATTTATCAGTTGTGGATGCTGAGAAGACAAGTCATAAAACTTTTCAAACTTTCACTGAAGCGTAAAGAGTTTGTTACACTGTTTGAAACTTTGGAATTTATAATAAACTTGTCATTTAAAACTTTATTATCAGCTGCTGCTTCGGTACTGACACAAAGAAATACACTAATCAGTCAGCCATATTGATTTTTTAGATAATACACATTTTATTGATGATATTGGGATATTGGAAAACAGCTGACATTTTGTTACTGCATTATTTTTGATCGGGGTTTGGACAATTCATGAAACCTCCGTCACCTTAAGGTCAAGTTACAGTAAATGGGCTATGTCTTCGATTTCAGTAAAATTTGGCATACAGCTCTGGCTCGATGAACTTCAACTGAAAATCGAAATAATAATGCATTTATCTAAATTATCAATTGAAATATTACTGATTGAATTCTTACAAAATGGGTGAACATTTGTATAGAAAGCACATAAAATCGGCGAAAACCCTTCAAAAATTTGTCTTAAAATCGCCAAATCTCTAATTCTACTCCATAGATTTTTCTTAAAAAACTGTATGTTGTTGATACATAAATTTCCGTTTTAATAATGCAAAATAAAGATAGGGTCACCGACTTCGTTTTTACAGTATACATCATTCAAAGTTGCGTTCTTTGTGAAAAAATCCAACAAAACGTCGAAATAATCGTAACGTTATCGCGTTGCAGGCCGTAAAACGTTGATTTTTGACGTTTTTCACTACCAATAAGGTAACAAATTGATAATTAGATAAAAAACGAAGTCGGTGACCCTATGATTATTTTATATCATTAAAACAGAAATTTATGTGTCAACAATATATAGTTTTTTAAGAAAAATCTATGGAGTAGAATTAGAGATTTGGCGATTTCAAGACAAATTTTAGAAGGTTTTTCGCCGATTTTATGTGCTTTCTATACAAATGTTTACCCATATTAAGAGAAATCAATCTGCAACTTTTCAGCAAATAAAAGAGATAAATGTATTATTTTTTCGATTTTCAGTTGTAGTTCAACGAGCCAAGGTTGTGTGCAAATTTGTAGCAAAATCTGCGACATAGCCCATTTACTGTTCCTTTACCTTAAGATATGATAAATAATGTTAATGAAGATGGACATACCTGTAGTTCCTGTAAATCAAACTCTCTCCAATATTGTACCATTGACTGCAAGCTCGCAGCCATCTTGAACGGGATTAAGCCCAATCAATTGATCACATGACCCACTTAGAATCGAAAATAATCTCAAAACTGTTTACATTTTAATTTCTAGAAAAAAAAGTTGTCAACATTCATGATTAAACTATTTTTAACAGATACATATTTATGATCATAAAAGGGTAGTTTATTATCATTGATAGCATTTCTTTGTAGAAATGAAACCGATATTTTCTTCTGTTCCGAGGCTTTCTACAGAGAAAATGGCGGGTATTGACAGTTGGCGCACATGTTTAAATAACCAGAAATTTGTCAAAAATCTTGCAGAAAACAATTCTAAAGACTCAAAACAAAAACTTAGAAATTTAGCTCAAAGTTTATTTGTTGTATATGACAGCGATTTATATGTATGGGACTCGTACGCATGTCACATTGTCTATTTTAATTTGAAGCAGTTGCTTTTGGAAGATAAGGAAAAACAAGAAAGATTTCAGGTATAACATGCATCTATCTGACAGTTATATGAATGAAAACCGTGAATAAATGATTTTTCACTTAAAAACAAGGGACATTGGGATGTTTACCTGTTTTAATTTGGCATATGTTATAACTTGTTGTCTTTTTATGAAAATGAAAGTAGAAAACGAAAGTAGATTTTTTGTTTATAAACTTTTTTACAATAAAGAAGACAACTGATTAGCTTCTGTCTTTTTTATAATTGGGATGCATATAACAAGTAAGTTATACAACACATCATTTATATTTTTCATCATTCACTTCCACACAATACACATTGTTTCCTGGTACTTTTGTCTTCCTCATATGTAATTTCTCATACATGTAATACTTATAATACTTGTAATGGTGGAGGATCAAGATCTCGAGAAGGCTTGCCAGTTCTTGAAATCAACTTATTTATACTTTGTTATAAAAATGAGAATGGAAATGGGGAACGTGTCAAAGAGACAACAACCCGACCATAGAACAGACAACAGCAGAAGTTCATCCACTTTTCTGCACACATTCTGGCCAATTTAATTGCATTATTGGTCAGCATATGTTGTAGATTCAGATTCAAAATTTTATTAAAGTCTCACTCTGTGTTGTATAAATTTCATTGCAAAAGATGCCTGTCCTTACTTGCTGCTAAATTTAGATAAACAGCCTCTAAGATTTGGAACTCACATACCTGTTGCAGAAAGAAAGACCTAGTCATGGGTTTGAAGAAAATAGATTTTTTTTATGTTCATGCTAATGTCAAAGAAGTACTGAAATAAATATGGCATGAAATATTGCCTGTATGGTTTGCTTTCTTGCTTCTCATATTGAAGAAATAAAGTTTTTCAAATCCAAGTAAATTCAAGTCAAGAAAACTCAGGTCAAACCGACCCAATATCCCTAAGCCAATCTGGTCCAATATTTTTATTCTGAAAAAAGTTATAAAATTGCTCTGAATGTATGGATTTAGTGGATAGAGTTCTATTTACTTAAGTTAATTGCATTTGGGCCTCATTTGGTTTGTGACATGCCTATCTGATTAGAAAATAACTTTTTCACACCAGGACAATAATGATTTTGAGTAGGCAGCTGTTTTCTTGGTAAGCAGGTTTAAGGCAAACAATCATATTCTTTTTTTTATGGCCCTGGCTAGTGTAAAAATTCTTTTTAAATTTAAAAGATTAAAGGCTTTTAGACACTCTTGTCTACTTTACCTATATACAATATACATCTGAATGAACTAAAAATGATTTGTTGAATTCTATTTACAGACACTGTTATGTACTGACGCACCAAGGTTTGATGTGGAATGTTTGGTTTTCAACAAAACTGGGAATTATCTAGCAGTATGGGGTCAGACTGGTATTACTGTGATAGAGTTGCCACGGAGATGGGGAAAATACAATGATTATGAAGGTGGAAAGCAGTGTGTTCAGTGCAAGTAGGTCAAAAAAGAAAACACCAGTGGTTTATAACAACAGTAACAGTGTCTTTTATATCCCTATTCTGAAGGAGTAAACCTCCATCTGTCCTTCTCATAACATTTATTTGCAGTTTTCAAAATCAAGCTTCATTAAACGTAAATCAAGGTCTTAAAAATATTTAAATGTATATTTATAAACTTCCTTTTTACTAAATACTTATATAATCTTAGATATGATTGGCACAACCATTTGTTAAATTTACTCAGAAATTGCAAATCAGAGCCTCCTGAAATCTAGTCCCCAGCTTTAAACCTGACCAATGAAATAACAAAGCTGGCCTTGTCATAGAAAATGGAAAATTGATTATAAATCAATAAACTATAGAGACTTGCTATTGTTGTTACTAACATGTACTTGAAATATTTGTGTATTATATATATTATATTTAAATTTGTTTATTTGCAGATCTTTGAATGTTGCTGAGCATTACTTTGCTGGCCATAGTGGAGTACGTCTGCTAACAGTACTGTGGCATCCTGGGAGTGAGACAGACAGCCATATTGCTTTCCTGACATCAGACAACACATTAAGGTCTATTGATGAACTTCTTTCTCATACATAATTTAAGATATATATGAATAAAATTGAGAATGGACATGGAGAATGTGTCAAAGAGACAACAACTCTACCAAAGAATAAATAACAGCAGAAGGTCACCAACAGGTCTTCAATGTAGCGAGAAATTCCCGCACCCGGAGGCGTCCATCAACTGGCCCCTAAACAAGTATATACTAGTTCAGTGATAATGAATGCTATACTAATTTCCAAATTGTACACAAGAAACTTAAATTACAATTAAAAAAATACAAGACTAACAAAGGCCAGATGCTCCTGACTTGGGACAGACGCAAAAATGCGGCGGGGTTAAACATGTTTATGAGATCTCAACCCTCCAAATATTTGTTTGTTATAAGGGAGATGTCAGTTTTAATTCTTTTATTTCTTCAAAAAATGATATATAACTGTAAAAGATTTTATGGAAAATCAAATGCTGTAGTGTGTTATGCAGGAGTAATTCAATTTGCCTTCATAAGATAATCTGAAAATATGCTTTAGACTCTGGTCATGGAAGAAATCTTACACTAAAATATGTCATTGATTTTCTTCAGTCTGTTGAGGTCAAGTCTTGATACAAAGAAAAACATTGTATAACAGGTATTACAATATTTGTGAAAGTTAGATAAACAACTACTACTACACCAACCACAAATAATCTACTCTTCATGTAAAATAGACCTACATCACAAACACAAACAGCAGATAACCTGACTTTGTTATGTGTGATAAGGTTAAACCAGTCTTATGTGCATGCAAACCACCACATGTATATATCTAGACCATACTTAGTGAAAAAATTACACAGTACAGATATATGAACAGGTTAAACAATTTTAACATAGATATCTGATGTTTAATAGAATTATGTAAAATATATGTGTAGTAAAATGATTTAAAACATTTTATGTTCAATAAGATTTCCAACTTTGACTTGTTACTGTGTCATATAACTACAGCTCTTGTACATGAACTAATAAAATAATTTTCTTTCTATTGCAGTATTTATAATATTCAGGATCCAAATACTCCCGTCCAAGTTATCAAACTAAGTAATGCACCACAGGATATCAACCAATCGCCGACCAAGGTTTCCTTTCCTGCTGTACTTGGAGAGTATGCTGCTTCCTTTGATTTTGGGCCCCCTGTAACATTGAAAAAGAGACAAAGACCATACACTAAGACAGAAACAGCATCTGTGACTGTTTGGCCAGCATACATTGTGAGAGGCAGTGGGGATGTATTGGTGGCCTATACTGAGGTTTCTAGGTATTTGAAAAGAATTTACTCTGCATATAAATTACAGGGGAAACTAACTCAGATTTAATAGTATACAATCTTTATTACATGCTTATATTGTAAGCATCTGTAATTTATGCCATTGTTTGCTATTCCATACTTGTTTGTTTAATTTAGAATATTAACTGTTTTAATTACATTTTATATTTACATGAGTTTATGCTTTAAGACAGCACACATTACTTGACAGTTTACATTCAATCTTTCTCAAATTCTATCAGGCACTTTCATTAATTCATAGTATTTCATAATCATTTTACAAGCATTTTACCACTAAATTCAAATTCTTAAACCGTGAACAGATATATTTTTCTTAATTTTTCCTGTCCCTGACAACCATCTAACACGATAACTAGATCATATAGTTTCCATCAGGAATATTTCTGTAATATGTCAACCAAACTTAAATTACACTTAGATGTTTAAAAAACCTTTTGTTTTTGTTACATATTAATTAAAAATATGCCTGACTTGTGTGGATTCATTGTTATTCATGGCATTTCATTTTTCTTGTATTTTGTGATTAAAGGTAAAAAAGAACTCATTCAACAAAGAACAATGTTTACAATGCTTATCTGCAGACTTTGGCAAAACCATGAAATCAAATATCAACGAATATACAAATGCTTCGCAATCCATGAATGTTGGTAAACACAAAAATTATTGAAACCATAATATTTTAATTAAACCTATTAAAATTTTGTGTTACCTCTTGATATGATAACATTATTTTATTATTCTTGTAGAGGAACCAAGTTTCCCCTTCAGGGACCTCTTATAATGCAGCCCCCAGCAGAAGACAACTATGGTGTAGATGCCTGTGCCATATCATGTCTAGAAACCACTCCTACAGCTCTTATCATAGCAACAGGGGAGGGACGGCTTCATCATTGTCTGTTGATACCAGCACAAGATATGGACGATATGACATTACAGGTAAAACTAGGTCAGATAATGAGGTCAATAGAACTGTGATGATTTGGGTATAGATTGATGTCCACACACATCTTCTCACACTACACAACTAGGTCAAATAATGAGACCAATAGAATCACAACGATATACTGTAAATTCAGAAATTATGTTTTTATTACTGTGTAAATTGCCACATGGTTATCGTCGTAATAACTAGAACTCGCTTTTTAAATTTTTTTTATAAATCAAACAGGAATTTTCTCATATTGCAAAAATTAAAATAGTATTTTAGTCTAAAATGATTAAATTGCAATAATAAATCCAAGTAATAATTTCTGAATTTACAGTAGATAGATTAATGTTCAGACAACTAATGTGCAAGGGCTGTAAAGCCAGTCAAGATCGTTAAACACTTCCATCATCACCCAACACTTACCACTTTTATCAAAGCCTCATTGATAAATCTTTCTAAAACAAGGTAAAATGGCTACCTTGTAGTTGAGGAGGAAAATAAAGAAACTGAAGAAGGCCAGTGTCTGAAATATCTTAAATAATGGTTTGTTACTAAAATAATGCAATATATGTTCCCTATTGGAATTTTTGAAACAAGGAAAAAGCTAAATGACAATCCGCAGTAATTCATTGGAAAATTTAGAAAATATTAGTTTAGCAGCCGAATAATATAGAAGTATACTGTATCAAGATGTAAATGATGGCATACTGTGGATTCGTTTATTTTTCATGGATTGAGGAAAACTTGCATTTTCGTGAATATTTGATTTCGATGTTTTCCAAAATTCTAAAAGTCTGCATTGAATCATATAGAAAATTTGCATTTCATTGAACATTTTAATTCGGAGTTCCCTGTACCCACGAAGTCCACGAAAATTTTTTTTTTTTAACTTTTGATTTTTTTATTTCCAACAATTACAACATATACATGATATACATACAATATAATACATATAAGATAAATACAATGTCATTTTTATAAATAAATCTTAATTGGAAATATTTTACATTTTCTATAGAAAAGATAAAGAAATAAAAAAATAAAAAAATAAAATAAAATAAAATAAAGAAATAAAGAAATAAAGAAGGAAAAATAAAAAACAAAAAACAAAAAAACAAAAACAAAACTCAAAAGGATTATCCAGTTACATCCCTATCTTTATTTTTAATATCACATAATTATGTTGAAAATTATTTTTTTTATATTTACGAGACATATTTCTTTCGTAACAGCCATCAACACTGATCAAGTACATAACATGGCAATAATATTTTCTTTACTAAAGATTATAATTAAGTAGTCCTAAGTAATTGTAACAACAACAAAAAAGACATTAGTCAGTATACAATAATAGTTTTTCAAAAACATTCCATACATTGTCAAATTCAGTTATCTTTTTATTTTTTACAGCTATCATACTCTCTAATTTATACATATCTTTCAGTTTTATTATAACTGCTTGCAATGAGAGATTCTTTTTAAAGCATCTAGAATTATACATATATTGTTTAATATAAAGAAAAATCATGTTACATGGGTTGTTGGGAAATATCTTGGATAAGTCTCCAAAAAGAAAGTTTAATTTATTCATTGGGAGACTTATTCCACCGGAAAGGAACCAGTTATCAACATCCTGTAGAAAATCTTGTACAGTATTGCAATTCCAAAATAGGTGTTCTATAGACTCATTATCTGGTTTACAAAATGTACACAAAGGATCATCAGTCAATTTTATTTTAACTAAATACTGATTTGTGGCAATAATGCAATGATTAATCCTATATTGCAGCCACTGTAATTTACTATTTTTAGTAACAGCAAAAGGCAGTCTGAAAATCTTTTTCCAGTTCAGGTTCTGTTCACCTAAAATTTTAACCCACTTAAGCTGTCCAGTAGGAATAACATTATTTCTTGTCAGTACAGAATACATATCTTTTGATCCTTTACAATGTTTTAAAAATATTTGTAGACATGATGGTATAAAAGGACAAACTAATTTGTAAGATCCTTTAGGGAAAGATTTTGATGCCTCTTTCACTGCCGAAATAACACTGTTAAATTTAAGAAAATCTGTGTTAATGTTATATTTTTGATTAAATTGGTCAAATGAAATATACAATCCATTTTGGTCAACTATATCATTTACAAATCTAATACCACTTTTGAACCAATCTTGATAAATTACTGATTTATGACCAATCTTAATATTATTGTTTAGCCATAGTGGATTTGATAAAAATGAATCATAAGTAAAATTTCTTTCTTTTTGAATAATCATTTCCCAGTTTCTTAGTACATCTTTCCAAAAATGGTTGTTAACTGTCATATACAGTTGTCTAATATAATCAACACCACAACTAAACAACTTTCTTTTATCTATGTTTGACATGAAAATATTTTGCCATTTACTATCTCTCTGCAAAATCCTCCTAATCCATGTGGATTTAAGTGCTGTAATGAACATATTCAAATCAATCATTTTCAAACCACCCTCCAAGTAATCTTTGATTAGAATATCCTTCTTAACTCTATGTATAGGTGAGTTCCATATGTATGAATAAATAAGTTCATTTATTCTCTTAATAATATCATCTGAAGGATTTGGCAGAGAGATAATGAAATGGTTTACAATAGGCAAGACTAGAGTTTTAATCACAGTTATTCTCCCTATAACAGTTAGATTCCTTTTAGACCACTGATTTAAAGTATTTTTAATCTGTACAATTCTTTCAGAATAATTTATCTTAACAATTTTTTCAAGATCTACATCAAAATTAATTCCTAGTAATTTAAAAGAAGTTTCACCCAGGACAGATTTCTGTTAGGACATAAAGTATCTGTACTATATTTTTTGCTCCCAAACCAAATAACTTGTGTTTTTGTGAAGTTAATATTCAGTCCAGATATTTTTGCAAACCAATCTAATTCTAATAATGATTCTTGTAAAGATTTTTCACTCCCATCCAAAATCAAAGAGGTGTCATCAGCAAATTGTGACAATTTATGCTCAACCCGTGTGACCTCTATGCCATTAATGTCGCTATTTCCCCTTATTTTCAATGCCAGAATCTCAACACATAAAATAAAAAGATATGGAGACAAGGGGTCCCCTTGTCTACAACCTCTTCCAATAGTAAAAAAATCTGAAAGGTTCCCCCCCTGGATGACAGCAGAGTTGATATTATTGTAAAAAACTTTAACCCAATTGATGATAGATTCGCCAAAATTGAAAAATTTCAAAACATTTATCAAAAAATCCCATGATATTGAATCGAAAGCTTTTTCGAAATCAATCAAAAGTAATAACCCTGGTATTTCATGTTCCTCTGTGTACTGTAATATATCATAAATGAGTCTTATATTTTCCCCAATATACCTTCCACTAATAAAACCAGTCTGATCAAAATTTATCAGTTTATCAAGGACACTCTTAAATCTGTTTGCAATAGCTGCTGATCCAATTTTATACACAGTATTTAGTAAAGATATAGGGCGCCAGTTTTTTAAAAAGTGGCGGGGTTTATTCCCTTTTGGCAAACAAGTAATAATTCCTTGTTTTTGTGTAACAGATAGTTCCCCTGTTTTTTCACCATAATTTAAAGAATTTACAATAAAAATTTGAAGATCCTTCCAAAAAAATTTATAGAACTCTGCTGAAAAACCATCCGTTCCAGGAGTTTTGTTGTTTTTCATTTTTTTTAATGCTTCTCCAGCTTCTTTAACAGTAATTGTACCTTCCAAGTTTTCTTTTTCCAGAGACGAAAGTATAGGAACATTTAAATTTTTCAAGTCTTTTTTAAGATCACTTAAAGTACTTTTAGTATCCCTTTTTTTATAAAGATTGTCATAAAAATATTTAACTTCATTCAAAATATCTTTTTGTTTTGTTATAATTTCCCCATTTTCTTTCTCTACTTTGGGAATAATTTTACTCATAAAATTTCGTGATTCTAATCCACAGAAATAATTAGTAGGTTTTTCCCCTTCCTGTATCCATTGGACACGGGATCTTACTAATTTCCCTTTCAATTTTTGTGTTCGTAAACTTTCAAGCTCATGTTTTTTTGCTTCTAATGCATTAATGGAATGTTCATCAACTCTTTCCTCTAATTGAGTTATTTCATTTCGAAGATTTATTTCCCTTTTTTCATCTTGCTTTTTTTTATAGCTTGAATATGAAATTGTCTTCCCCCTAATTTCCATAAGAAGAGTCTCAAGCAAAAGCTGACAGTTAATTCTAAAATGAATGTCTGTATTATCTATTTTGTCAATATTTTCCATATTATAAACTAAAGCACAATATTGTTTTTTCACTTCCTGAATTTTTTGCTTAATAGTATTTATATAGTCTATATCATATAATAAAGAGTTGTTAAACTTCCACAAACCTTTTCCCCTAATGAAAGGGTTAAATTCTAAATCTAGCAAAATCATAGAGTGATCTGACCGATAGCTTGGAAGTACATTACAATTTTTTAGACTGTTTAAAAAGTTTTCAGTGAGAAGAAAAAAGTCTAATCTAGCCTGTTTAAAAGGATTTCTTTTCCTCCAAGTGTATCGCTGTACATCTGGAAAAAGTTCTCTATACGGGTCCACGAAGATTGGTATTCAACGAAATATAATGAATACACAGTATGTGTTGTGTAGGCTCTCCATCATATAACTTATCAATATTCTTAGTAAAAAATGTGATCTTCATACACTAAATACAGTATTTTACTGATGGAGTTTGAATAGAAGAAGACATTGTACGAGTGCCAATGAGACAACTCTCCATCCAAATCACAATTTATAAAAGTTAACCAGATATGGATTATCTCACCTAAATGTTGAATGACCCCAAGTCTTGAAGTTCACGAGGTTTTGAAGTGATGATTATAATTTATTTACAGTCCGAAGCCAGTTTTGCAGAAAGCAGTATTACAAATAGTACAAAGTATGACCACCCATCAGAGGCGTCCATCTTTGTTTTTGAAAGTGTTGAATTGGAGTTGTCATTAGCAACAGGACGAGTTGACCCTTATGAACCTATTGAAGAAGATTTTACTTGCCCTATCAAAATAATTAAAGGTAACATTAGAAAATAATTTTAGAAATGCTTATTTCCTTCTTTCTCAGACATGAAATTTTGGAAACAAGCTCCAAAAAAAATTTAAACTTCGTTGTTTACATGTATAGGAATACTTCATTAATCTAATTTATTGGCCCATTAAGGGCATGTTACATATAATAATTACAAATAAAGATACAAATGTAATAAATTAAAGAAACAATAATGGCAATGCATGATAATATGGATTTAACTAATAGTTGATTTCTTGTTGTAAAACATGTATATAAAAAAGAAGATGTGGTATGATTGCCAATGAGACAACTATCCAAAAAAGACCAAAATGACACCAACATTAACAACTATAGGTAACCGTAAGGCCTTCAACAATGAGCAAAGCCCATACCACATAGTCAGCTATAACTATTTTTGATAGCCACAATCCAATCTGACATCATTTCCTTGATTTTAACATCAGGGAAGGAGTAAGGGCCGATTTTAGCCTCAAACTTCAGGTTCGTCTGATGAAAGACTTAAAAACTTTTTAAACACTAAAGTGTCTACTTCAGTTTATTCAATTAGTTTAAGTGAAAGATTTGAACTGATTTAGTCACTCAAATTCAAGCTTAAATATGAAAAATCTATCAAATATGCCAAAATATATCACTTTTCGGATAATTTTTGTCAAAAATGAAAATGGCTGCATCTGTGTTCACTCTCAACCTTTATATATGTTATGTATTATCATCAAATACAACTTAAATTTCAATATTAAGAATGAACATGAATGCAGCCACTTCCATCTGAGAAGGAACCTTTTTTTAAATTTAACTCAAATGCTCAAATTTTGAAGAGTTCAGTATTTTAGCATGACTTATAAATGATGCTAGTATCCAATACATGTGCACTGTTTTGTCAAAAACAGCACATATTTATGTAACAGAAGTAGCCTACTTTCCAGTAATAGCTAAAAATTTCCATTTCAATTTTGTAAAATCACTTTATTTTGGGGCCAAAAAAGTCTTTAATACTGGATATACTCCTTTGCCTTCAACAAATCAATATTTTATAGGAATCATGTTCCTCAATCTTTTTATCATTCTACTATCTCTTTTAATTTTACTTTTGGTTTTTCATTTTTCCCCTTTGTATGGTGCCGGTATTTGGAATCATAATAATTTTATACACAAAAATACATAAATTTCCACTGAACTACAACACAATTTTGTTAAGGGGCAAGCTGAGGCTACATCAGCTTGCAGGATTTCTCCCTGTGTTGAAGACCAATTGGTGTCCTTGGGCTGTTGTCTCTTTGACACATTCTCCATTTCCATTTTTAGTTGTATTCAATCTCATTAATCAATTATTGTATTCATTCTACAACAGATTATTGTTAATCCCTGTATTAATGCTTTCAGATGTTTTTTCATGATTTTCTCATTTCAAATTTCTTTTTACAAAAAAATAATTTCAAAAGGTGCAAAAGGTTCAAATTTTATCTGTAATAGTTGTGGTTCAACATCATTAATTATATGAAACAAAGAAAGAGGATGGGTTGAATTTTATTGTGATTATAAAAAAATTTCATCAATCTCTGTATACATTTCAATTACCTGTTAGGTGCGCTGACCCCCGTGTAAAACGTTAACTAATTTTAGACTTGATTAATTGTATGCATAACCCCCAATTTATTGCTTACAAAACTATTTCCTTTTGAAAAATACAATTAATCTTCAGGCATGACTAAATTTGGACAGAAAATTTTCGTTTGAATTAATGATTTTTACTTGTCCATTTTTCCGTGGACAAAAGATTATGATTAGTATTCATATCGCATATGTCATATTTATTGACATGACACGCTGCCAGTCATGTGGTATATACGCTTGATTTATTGTGGTCACCGTACAGTTATTTTATTGTAAGTGATATATATTTTTTTTTTTTTGTCTTGATCGTAAATTATTAATTGAATATGTAATTTAATAACAAGTAAACAAAGTTATATTATTTAGACGTTATAATTTTTAAGAAAGATGTAGAAGTATCTGAAAGTTTCTGTCATTTTCATGAAAAAAGAAAATGTTAAAAATTAATCTTCTACTAGAATAATTTTAAAATTTTAATGGTTAGGCCAAATAGAATATTTGTGTATCCTATTACATCTTTGAAAAAATAGAGTAGTTAGGTAGGGATTTTTATTATTTTACAAATATTTTTTAATCATTGAGTCCTAAGGGAGACAAATTATAACTTTAATAGTGCTTATTACCAACAAAAAAATTTAAGGTAGGCTATTTCAAAGCCTAATATATAGGGTAGGTAAGGAAAAGGGGAACACACATTATTTTTTATTTGGCCTAATTAAAGGCAGATCATTGCCCTTGGGAGCTGTTAATCATTTGGAAGTTTTCCATTGACTGGCTGTAAATTTCATGATAGATGGAGTTACCTCTCTTGAATAATTCATTCCAAGCAAATTTTTGATGAATGTAAAAGGTCAAAAAAAAATTTATGACTTGTTATTTAACCTAATCACCTTAAGAAGGGGTGATTGCTTTTTTGTGTTTTGATTTATCAGTTTGTAACTATTTTGTTATTGTCTGATTTTTTTCCTGAAGAAAATTTAAAAAAAAATAACATGTATAATTTGTAATTTGTGGCTGATTTGATTTACAACAAGTGATGCAAAATGAATCACTCTGTAAATAGTATGGCAGAAATTATCAAGTAATATTGAAGAAAATTAAAGACCTTCTTTCACCACAACACTTATAAATACAAAAATGAAGAATGTTGTCATGGTATCAATGTGCTTACTTCATTAAAAAAAATTGCTTCTGATTTGGTTGGTAGAAAGCACTCAATGCAAAATTTGTCTATGAGGATTTCTTAAAAGTCATTCAGATGATAGAAAATACAAAGTTTTTGTCTCTTTGAAAAATCAGATGCTGAGGTATGGGAGATAACTCTTATAAACAGATAAACAATACCATTGTATTTTTTCTTAAATTTCAAGAAATGGTTGCCTTTTACAGATTTCACAAAGAAGTCAAAATCAACTTTTTAAACCTTCTGACATAGATTCAGTAAAATTATATTTTCCAGACTTTATAAATGTCCTATAAAGTTTTGAATTATTAGTTATATGATCATTGTCCAGTAATATTTTATTCTGACCAGTGTATTTTGTATTTTGAACGAAACGGTCTCAATGACACATTTTTCTATTAAAACTCTTTCCAGAACCCTATCACGTAATTCACCCTCCCCCTTTTTTTGTATACTTTAAAAGTATTTTAATTATATAAAAACGTTCACCTTGTCCTGATTTATAACGAGTTATTAATGATGTTATGATTCTAATGACAAAAGATGTTTTATTGTCACTTCTACATACATCTGGTAAGACAAAAGCTTGATGGCAAGGCGTAGATATAACCTGTCAGTACAAGTGTAAAACCTGTCAAAATGAAATCTCCTTTTCTTTAGAAAACAGTTGTTTAGACCGTTTTTTAACATTCTAGACACGTGTACTAGGGTTGTTTTAGAAGTGTTATATTAAATTTATTGTCAGTTTTTAACATTGTGGTAATTTGTGAAACTTATTAATTGATTTAAACTCTTAATTTAATCGTTTGTGTGACATTAAAACATGTCGAGGAAGACCTCAAATTCAGGTGTTGTTTACTCACACTGGTTGTCATGGTTATTTTGGAAGTGAATATTTTCACAAATATTTAACCGGGTTGAACTTAAATATGTATAAGGAATAAGGAACCCTGTTGCAAGATTTTCAGTCAAAATGTTTGGTACAGCTGCAATATTCCCTGCAAAAATGATGGAAATAGCAGATTATCAAATTTTCTTTGAAATGAGCAAAATTTTCTGATGTTTTTTTCAGCACATTCAGGAATCTGCTTTCTCAAGAAAAGTTTCCTTGATTTTCAATTATCCTTGAATATTGTTTATTTGACAAATTTATTTCAAACTTGTTGTAAGTAAACTAGTAAAAACATGAAAAATTCTGGTTAGCTGCAGTGCAGAGGAAAGATGAAAAAAGAGAGATGCCGATGTGTTACTTTGATTTACAAACATTGGATTGCAGTATATTGTAAGCCAAAAGACCATTTATACCTTCTAAATTTAGATAAACAAAATATTATCTTAAAATCAACATGGATTTCAAATTGCTAATCATTGCAGGAAAGGAGTTCTACTTTTTGCCAAGGGACATAACCTAGTCCTGATTATAATTTTAGAGTAAATTTCATGATCCTGGAAATGGCTATAATAGCCCTTATCTTACCCCACAAATTAAAAAAGAAACGAAATTCTTTAAAACATTTAAATGTACCGGTATGTAACAATGTTGTTTCTTTAACAAATGAATAAGATGAAATAAAATGGACTTTAGTGCAGAAAGGTGAGGTTTGCATGTATAACTTTATAAACATATTGACAATTTATGCACACTGATGTTTTTGCAAATGAACTTCCATATTTATCCCCAATGATGCAATGATTGTTCATTTTAAGAAAGTTTTCCTGTTGAAAATTAGTGGTCGTCTCTGGGACTTCCTCCTTGCTAATAAATCTGAAAGGGGTAATAAATACCAAATCAATCATTTAATCCCTTATTAAAAAAATGTTCTATTAAATATCAATGTCCTATAACTATTTGCAAATAGGTAAATAAAAACATGTGTTTTGGCTTACCCTACCTACTCTTTTTACCTAATTTTAAGTGGCTTCCCTTACTCTTTTAATGCCATTTTGTAACAAGCACTGTTAAAGTCAGACTGATTTATAGTAGTTACCAGCTAAACAAATGTAAAATTAAATGAAATTGCCTACACAGCTACTTTTGCATAGGTACTATTTCTGAACCAAAAATCTGAAGTACTGGAAATCTACTTTTGATATTCAGTATTATTTTGTTCTTAAGAATTATTGTAATATTTAGGTACCTGCATTTTACAGTCATGATGGTACTTGATTTGTACTTGAAATTTAAGTGCTACAGATTTTTGGTTGAACAGTTACATTTTCAATATTTTGAAAGTTTGTCTATTTCAAATATCTTAAAAGTTATGATGTTCCACCATGGAATTCTGTGATCATTTTTGGTATTATATTTGTATCAATATTTCAAGTAGAAGAACCAATCAAGTACCAGAAAATACAAGTACTATGAACCTGAATATTACAGCTATTCTGAAGTAAAGAAATAGTACTAAATATTAAAAGTAAATTTCCAGAACTACAGATTTTTAGTACAAAAATAGTACCTATGCAAAAGTAGCTGTGTACCTACCTTCCCTTTTTTTTTTCCACCACATTAGCGGAAACACAATTATTATTTTTTGGGCCTTAGAAAAATAAAAGTATCTTTCTTCAATTTAAAGTTTTGCCACGTGTATCCTATTTCTATTAATCTAAATACCATATCATTAGTATTCCAGTAGAAAAGGGAACTATCAAATATAAGTATAGCTATAACTTATCTTCAAAGTCATATATAAAGGTCATTTGATAGTTTGATTGAAAATTGAAAAATAGCCTTTCATTATTATAATGTTTACTTGAAAGGTGTACTTATTAAAATTCAATAATTTTAACCACGAAATTGATGATAAATGAGAAAATTACGTTTGTTTTTTCAGATGCCTTGGCTCCTGACAGATATCATTGTTTACATGCTGCTGGGGTCCACACTGTCGCTCTACCATGGATAGAGGAATACTATCAACAATATTTCCTGTCAGAAGGTATCAAAGGGTCAAATGCATAAGAATTCATTTCAAGAAAGAAAAACAATTTATCCCTTATTAATCTTGTTTACAGTTAGGTTGCAAAACAAACAGGATATGAAATTTATGTTTCATCTAATTGTATCATTTCTACAAGAATGTATGAATGATAGAAAAGAAAGGATATTGGGTGTGCGTGCATGATCAGCATATGCCCAGCAAAAAACACAAAAACTAAAGGAAAGCATAGATTCAGATTTTCCCATGCAGTAACAAATTTTGCATTTAAGTCTGGGACTGAATTTTGCATCTTTTTTCACAATTCTCTTGAATATCTTGGGTAAAATATTGTATTACACATTCCATACTATTCAGTAACAGTTTGGTCACATTGACCTACATTTCACAATTCTCCATTTTTTTAGATACCTTTTAAGTTCATCATATTGTACCTGTCCTTTTAATATATATTTTACTGTTCTGCACAAAATCATTGATATATGTCAATTTTTTTAATACTTCTAATTTTAACATGTCAGATAATATATGAGTTCTGTCATTTTACAAGAAGGCATTCTTTCATGGCCATAGTACACAGTATTTTCTGACCCTGACTGCATATGTGCTCTGTTGTAATGAGATTGTATATATGATATATTTCATTATAGAGGATGGTGATGTGCCTGAGAATTTAGAATGTACAGTGGAACATTTAGTGTGTACAAAGCCTCTCCCATCTAGGTTTGTTAATGATCAATAATGTCATCAAATTTTCTTATTATTTTTGTGTAAAAGATATTTTAACTAAAACAATACCACATGTGAACATTTCACTGCTCATTATATTAAATAATTTACATATCGTCATATGCGAAACTTTGTTATAATAAATACATGAAAAAAAGTTGAAAAAAATCATTAAAAATAAATTAGCATAGTCAGTTACATGGGATTTAGTCCGGTCAAAACTAAGTTTGAACCTCAAACTAGTTGCAACAGAAAATGTTTAAGTTCTTATCTATAGCATTAAGCCCCAAATATACACAGAAAAAATTCCCATAAAATCTAACTTCAGGAAAACTCAAAATCAGCATTTTTCATTTCTTATGGAAATTTACATTGGAAAGGGAGATAACTCCGCAAAAAATAGTCCATTTTTTGGAAAATGACGCAGTCATTGTTCCATAACTGCCGACCTGAACTTCATTACATTTCTCTGCCTACCGCGCTTGGTTTGGTATTTCCTATTTTCCATACAAACTGGAATCTGCTTGTGTTATCATTATGCATCATTGTGTAGTATTAAATCAGCCAGGACCCAGTTTACACTGGTTTTTGCTTGTATTCCACTACACTCGAACAAAGTGTTGTAGTTTGACGGGAACCAGTTTAGAATTTGTAAACTACAAAACGTAATCGGTTATTGTTCATTCCGTTTTGGTGTTTCATACCGACTTATATGGTTTGAATAAGCTTAAGACCCTTCAAACATTAATGTGATAGGTATATTAAAGATTGTTTTACAAAAGGATTGAACTGTTTTACTTTCAAAGTCGTACTATAGGGATATCTGTCATATACGTTTTCCACTCTCACCGGTTAATTTCTTCTTTTACACGTGCTTTGGAAACTTCCTGTTTAATCGCAAGTTTTAAAATTGTTTTTGAGTGAATTAAACTTATTTTAACAATCATGAAGCGTTCCAGAATCATTTTAAAGCAGTTTCTTCTTCTCTTTGATGATGGAAAATAGGTTTTCTCAAGAAAATACCGCAAACGATCGCAGAGGAATTGAAACGTACAAGTCAAGTCGGCACCTGGTTAAATTGGCATCTAGTCAAATCGGCACCTATTCGACGTCAATTTGGCATCCAATAATATTTGTTATAATATTTTCTATTCAATTAATTAATTACTGTTACCAAGTACATAGTGAATATGTTGTTGTGTATTTTGGTAAACCATGAAACGAAAGTGAATATGTAGTATATAAAGGTAAACAACGAAGCCCTTACCAAAGCTGTTGTTTTAACAATTAGACAATTTGTGTAATTGTAAAAACAAGTCAATTATTAAAATAAAATGGAAAACTATGAGTCCCTTTCAATAAATCAAACTTTCATGCCAAATAATTAGCAAATTTAAGGTGTTTGTTTTTCAGTAAAGTTTAAACAGCATTAAACCAACAATCCTGTAAAATGCTCAACTGGTTAAAATAATGCAGAAAAATACACAATATCTCATGTATTAGTCCAAATAATTATGATGTCTGGCAAGGCTATTTTATTATTTTTCTGGGACGCCTTCCTACGACGTTCGTAGGAAGGCGTCCCAGAAAAAAATTAACATAGCCTTGCGGTCATAGGAAGGTGTTCCAGAATAAAATTTAAAAAGCCTTGCCAGACGTAATAATTATTTGGACTACTCATATATATATATATCATTAAAAATACACCAAAAAAGTCATTAGTTGAGAAAAATAAATATATACAAAATGTACATGAACACCCAAAAATGTGAAAGTTAGTATTTAACTCTTTTTGCTTAAATACTGAAAAAAATTCTGGCAATCCCTTTCTTATTTTTACCCTATTGCTTAAAATACTGTTAAAAATATATATTGAACATGGGTGACGAATTGACTATATCAGGTGTCGATTTTAACCAGGTGCTGATTTGTCAAGGTGCCAATTTAACTAGGTGCCAGTTTGACTAGAATTCTTTGACAAATGTTTGAAACTATCTGAGTTTCATTAGACCTTTGATAGCAGTAACAAAAAGATTATTTACCTAATATTTTGTGGGAGAAGGGGGTTCAGACTGTGTGGTATCAGGTCTGTTTGTGCCCAATACATTTTCACACCCTTCACGTTCGCACATTCACACTCCACTCATTCGCGCCCAATTTTAATTCAAATTCAAGTTGAATAATTGGAAAATCATGGTTGTTGTTTTAAATTGCTTTGGTGTAAATACTGAATGTATTTATAGCTTGGTATGAGTAAAACATTGAAGATTTTAAAGGAAAAAACACAAAAGATAATTGTTTTTAACAGCTTGGTCCCATTGATCTGAAACAACGAAACAATAAAACATAGAAACCAAAATATAGCAATCCACCAATATAACCAAAACATGATAAAATTAATTCAACACGCAGAAACAAACATAGTCAGAATCTCACTTCATTTTGAAACAAGTCAATGAAACAAGTTATAGCAATACACTAACCAAAACATGATTAAGAGTTATTCAACACAAAATAAAACGTTGACAAAATACCACTTTATTTAGAAAGGATTATTATTATTTTTAGCAATACCTTATCCAAAACATGATTAAGATTTATTCAACACAAAAAAAAATTGCTGTCTCACTTTATTTTGAGACAATGACAACAATTATACTTATAAGAAAACACTTGCTTACAGAGTTATTAAACACAAAACCAATTAAGATTGGGTGCGAACATGTAGGGTGTGAAAGTGAAAGGGGTGAAAATGAGTGGGCGCAAACGTGAATGGAAGCGAACGGACCCAGATTCAGTACCAGTGAGAAATATACAAGCCTTTCTACGGTATTTATTTGTACAATTCAGCTAGTCTTGACCTATTCATTTGTCTTAAAAAACCAGCCAGTTGTCACCTTCACTTCACACACACACACATATACGTATATCAATTATATGCTCACGATACATGTTGCATTGTTAAACTAGTTACGGTATGTGAAAATCAAGACTTGCATAAAAACTATCCCAATATTAGAGACAGTGGCGTAATTTTTTTTCAGAGCTTTCAGCTCTTTGATTTTGTCAGTTTTTGGTTGATTTTCTTAAAATTCATGTAAAGTATGATACTTTGATGGGGTTATAAGTTTGTATTTGACTATATTATATAATTATTCTGCTCATGACATGTACAAAATCAAAGTGTTATGGGTATTTTTAATTTTTGTTGCACATTTTTCATAAAAAAAATAGCAAATTTATGGCACTGTGACCATTTTAAAAAAATAATGTGAAAATTTGGTTTTGTTTATATTTGAAAATTATATTTGTTCAGCATCTACCGTGTATAAATATGTTTTATTAAATTTGAGATTGTTTACCTTGACATGCTGAAAAATCTAATAAATGGTCAACTAATAAGTTATGAAATCTAGGTTGTAGCTTGATATGAAAACACCTTTTGAGTTGATGTTATACTATCAAGATGACTAACATATCAAGAATCAATCCATTCTGTTGAATAGAAGCGGTAAAGTTATAATTTTGTATCAAACTTTATTAATATCTCTTCCTTCTTTGCAGAATTATCTACTATTGCAATGCAAATCTCCATAGGAATTTTAAAATCGTGATTTTTTAGTTTTCCTCAAGTTTCCTTAAAAATTGTCTGTAGAAATTACTTCAAGGTTAGCGTCAATTTTATGCTAGATTGACTAGACTAATTAGTTGCAAAATATGGACAGCCACTCAACAACACAAATAAACAAAAGACCTCAAATGGTCAATATACCTCTCTCAAACCGGATATTTGTAGATGATAATATAAATACTAAAACAAGATCATTATTTTTCTATGTTCTACAATGGATATCTTACCATTAAACACTTGCTCATGAATTGAATATTTTTGACACTTATAATTTGACTTTTATTCTCAATTACAGTCCCCCAGCACCAGTAATAGGACTAGCTGTTGTAAAGGAGTGGCAGAAAGGATCAGCCCTGTTAACATTGACCAGTGATATAGAGTTTATCTCTCTTCCTCTTAGGTAAGATCTCCCTGAAGTACCACAAAATGTAGATTATTGTATCAGTTTCTCTTTCATAGTGGTATGACTCTCTAACAAGTGTCTTCCATTTGAAAGTGCAGGAGGTATAAAACAAACAGTAACATCTTATTCAATTAGGGAGATAGATATGAGGCTTCAAATATAGAAAATTTGACATCCTTTGCATGTTTGATTACTTCTGTAACATCTCATGTGTGTTACAAGTAAAAATGTATTCTATCCAAAATATCAGTATATTCTAGTGGCAGTTTAAAATTATGAAATACAACTACAAGTAATTAATATGTTCAATTCCTTCTTTTGTGATAACAACATAGACACTTAAAATGTTATCTCCATATGAAAAGAGTTATCTTTCTTTCAATAACTGAAAATTTAGAATTTTTGCCACGATGTTTATTATTACAAAAATTTCATTTACTGACATTTTAAAATCTTTACAGTAGTATTTCTATGCCCAATTTCCTGTTATTCAAAAATTGTGAAAAATAAATGCATGCAACACAATGTTAATTTTTATAGTAGATTATATTCTATTCACAGGTCCAGAATGGTAACATATACCACATCTAGTTTGCAGACACCAACAGGGACAATTAGATCTCCATTACGTAAATTACCCAGGGAGCCATTTGATCAATATATAGCCAAGGTGTTGCAAAAGAACTTCACTAATCCCTTGTTAAAGTAAGTTTTCACAACATTTTTGTCACCTTTCATAAATTTATTAGTATAAATTGAAAAGATGTGGTACAATTGGCAATAAGACAACTCTTCATCAGAGACCAATTGATGTAGAAGTTAGTAACTGTAGTTAACTATACAGCTCTTCAACAAT
This sequence comes from Mytilus trossulus, assembly GCF_036588685.1. Classification (NCBI taxonomy): domain Eukaryota; kingdom Metazoa; phylum Mollusca; class Bivalvia; order Mytilida; family Mytilidae; genus Mytilus; species Mytilus trossulus. The sequence goes on along the minus strand of NW_026963340.1, from coordinate 623,019 downwards.
GAGCAAAAAACAATACTGCATATCATGCTTTAAAAGACCTTGAGATGATAAATGTAAAACAATTCAAATGTGAAAACTGCCTCATTTATGTACACAACAATAAACGAAAAATTAATATGACAAAACAGCAACAAAGGTCAACCACTGAATAACAGGCTCCTGACTTTGAGACAAGCACACACATATCTTCCAGTAACCAGTGACAGTGGTGTAACAGCATAACACAAAAACAATGATTTTAAGACCTAAACTCATCAAAGCAAATACAACGAACACACCACAAAGGACAGAAAGTACAGATCTGCAATACTCACAGTTACTGACAGCTAGTTCAAAGCTAATAACTAATAAAAAGATCACATATCTAAGACTAAAATATCAATCAGTACACATCCAATATCCAATGGATTTAGTGTAAAAACTTCAAAAACAGTCAGAGAAAACATGACCTTGTACAATGCTGTAATATAGTTTTCAACAGATTGTAGGACAGTAATCCTACAAGAAATAATTTTGTAATATTAATAAATTTAGTAAGGGATGACATCAAAAGTTCAATGAAGGATAAAAAACTTAATTCATATAGTTTTTTCACTTACCCCCCTCTTAACTTAATTTGGGAAAATTGATTGACCAATAAGGATATATATGTAAAATCTATGTCAATTAAAACAAAACTTGCAGCAATTTGACCCCACCCGCAACCACCCCCGTCCCCAAACTATTTGAATTAAGTTTTTTATCCTTCATTGATTTTTTTATGTCGTCCCTAAGTACACATGAGCTTCAAATTTTAAATATTGAAAAATAGGAAATCATGTTCTTGCTTTATGTTTGGGTCCTGTAAAAAGTAATTAAATGGACACATTCATAACTACAACTTAACGGAGAAAAATAATTACAATTTGTATTGTCTATTTATTGAAATAACATTTTGATAACCTGTATTTTAAGATCAGGTAAAAAGACTGAAATGACCCAACAGGAATGTTACCAGTTGTTGGGTCGTACAACACAAGTGTTTAGAGAGGAATATCTTCAGAAACAAGATTTGGCTCAACAAGCTATACAGAAAAGGTAGGGTCCTAAATCTTGACCCTGAAGAAACACAGGTGTTCAAAGAGGAATATATTTTATTATAGCTTTTAATTTGTTATAATTCTGTGATATCAACCATGGCTAGTAATTTTGCATTCACATCAGTATAAAAATATTTTTGGGTAGTCTGTGCTGCAATATAAAAATATTCAGCATAGAAATAAGTCAAATTTTAGTTGCATTTTGATATAAATTAAACAACATTATAGATAACAATTTAAGAACCAACTGTTTTTTCCAGTGTCTATAATTTGTTGTATTCATTGTTTTCTAGTGTAATAAATTGTGTACCTCAAATGAATAAGAACACAAAAACATAAAAATTAGGAAATTGATTTGAAGAATAGTTCCAGAGCTGAATCTATTGACCTTTATTTAAATGATGACATAAAGTCATAATATTAGGAAATTAATTTGCAAAACTTTGAAATTTTCAAAGAATAATTCCAGTGTTGAATAGATTGACCTTTAGATTAAGACAAAGTCATATAAAAGTTTATCATAAGAAGTAATTCTAGTTCCCATGAAATATCTTGACCAATCGGTTATAAGAATGCAGTGTTAACGACAGATTAAACACCTTATCAATATTATTGGCTGACAATATTGGATATAAATGGTCACTAACTGTCAATTGATCAATCATAAACTGACCATTATGGCCGGATTGCACCTACTATTGTAACAAAAATAGGACAGTGTCCATGTCTGTGGCCAGAAGACTCTTTACAATAACATAAATGTCTGTTTGTTATTGTTTGGAAATTGTTTATTTACAATGTTGCTTATTAAATATATAAACAAACAAATCTCAATGTAATATCTTTTTATCGGTCACTTCATAATTGTTTGTACAAAAAATAAATATATAATCTATAGAATTGCATGGCTTGTATATATGTTCCAAAAATTACAACTAATATAATTTTCCAAAGATAGAGCTTTTTTTTTTTTAATTTGTTGGTTTTTTTTACAGCAAATACTGTAAATTCAGAAATTATTGAAGTTTTTTAATAATATAATGGTGAAAACTGTGACGGGGATATAATCGCTTTTTTTTTTTTTTTTTTATCACAATAATTTAAACTTGCATTTTGAAATCTATTATATGAATTGAACAGACTTTTCCTCACAAAAAATTAAAATCCCATATTAGTCTAAAATGACAAATCCAATATAAGTCTTAAATGAAAAAATCACAATATTTAAATAAATGCACACAATTATTTTTGAATTTACAGCTAATATATAAAGATAAAGAGTTGATGTTTGATTGTCAATGAGAAAACTATCCAACAGAGTTCCTTTAAAGCAGATTTATGCGACAATAGGTCAATGTACAACCCCTTAACAATGAGCAAAAAAATACTATTATAAATCAGCTGTAAAAAGTACTGACGTGACAAAATGTGAAACAATTCAAACAAAGAAAACCTATGATTGTTCAGGGTCAAAGGTTGTAAAGAGAATGAAAATAGGAATGATTTAATTTTACATCTGACTAATAGGACTTTTAAAAAAATTGAATGCTAATTAAAAGAAAATATGTTAATAGTGTTTAAGAATTTCTCGCCTCTTTTGACACATAGATTATGATGATGTTCATCATTATATTTTATTATGCAATAATATGAACCGGATTTAACTAGACTCCTCCTACAGATCTCAGACTGTTTTATTAGGGTGAAAAACAACATGGCAATCATTCCAATAAATGACCAAACTTTGATTGACAGGGTTTAGGGGAGGAGCCATGTTTAATTTGACATGTAACATTCTATAAATGTACTAAAATTGATTCGAAATAAATTAATTGTTCAATGACCAAAGTTTGATTGACAGGTGTTGGGGGAGGAGACATGTATAATTGACATGTCATATTCCATACATGTACTTTATTGATTTGGACATTTGTGTAATTGATTAATAGGGTTAAGGGAGGGGCCATATATAAGTGACATGTTATATTCTGTACATGTATTTAATTGATTTGGACGGCTGTTTAATTGATTCATAGGGTTATTAAGTATTATTTATGCATGGAATGTATGTGTAGTTTGATTTGTGTTTTTACATGGACGGTTTGAAAAGTAATAAGATATTTTAGGCTCACTATGATAAGTTGTGTGGTCATGCAATAACATGCTTCTAGAAATACATGTAAGAGTTCTTTTATTAAGCAGTGTTGCCGACTTTAAGAACTTAAGTTAAACAAACAAGTGTGTGTGTATTTGGAAAAGTAGGAATGTAATGTACATGTTTAGAAATTTATTAAAAAACTGTATAGACCTTTTGATATAAGTGTTTGTTGCGGTTTTCCAATTTTCCAAAACTCAATCATTGGAACTTCTTGTGCAATTTATTTTAAGTTGAAATTCTGGCTTCATATTTTGGAAAAAAATAAACCTGAATTATGATTTATTGTTTTTTTTTGTGTATCCAGTGTCAGATGTTTTATTACAAAGAAAATGATACAGTAATTTAACTAGAACTTCAAACAACTACATAGCAGAAACAACTTATAAAACTATAAATGAGGCACCTTCCAATTTCAATATTACTAAGCAAAAATATTTGGAAACGTGAATCTATCAGTATTTTCATAGATGCAAACCATAACACTTTTTTGTCAATTTATCCAAATTGATATTGCTGCCATCAACTGTTGCAGTTCACAGTAGTAAAAAAAAATACAAGATAAAACTTTGCATAACCTCCAGTATTACATGCATTTGCAGGATGAACAATGAATACAATAGGAATTGTAATAAGGTCGGATTAACAGGGATGCAATTGGTCACTTGTATGCACATTTGTCTACCAAACCATAAATTACACAAGTTCTCCTAAATTGTGACATCACAATTGTGATTGTTGCTGAAAGTCAGTATATGATTCGGAACAGATAAAAGACCATTCACAGACAAAATTTAGCTAAATACCAAAAGTGTAAAAATGTTTATTAGAGACCTCTCAAAATGTTATATTCAGGAAGTTAGACATGTAATTACAAGACAAGACAAAAATAATGAATTCAAGGTTATATTTTGAAATGTACTTTTCTTATCTTTAAATTTGAGTGATTTGTTATATTGGTTTCTATTGTAGAGTAAGGATTTTAACAAATCTGAAAGAGACCCAGTCTAATGATTTGGATTATCTGTCTCAGTTAAAGGCAGACATGCATGACCGAGCAGGAGAACTAGGTGTCAAGTGTGACGAGTGTCAAGATAAAAATGATGAAATTCTGAAAAGGTACTTATTAAAGAAGAAAATATATTATTGCAAACTAAAAAAAAAAGATTCTTCCTTTGAAATAAAATACCATATCACGAAATTTTATACACTCAAGCGTTGTTGTCAACTGTTTAAAGTACACCACTTTCTTATGCTAAGGTAAATTCAGAAATTTAAAGATGCTTTTATTATTACAAAAAATTGTAACAGGACAGGTTTCATAAAAATTCCAAACACACATAGATGTGGTGTGAGTGCCAATGAGCCAACTCTCCATCCAAATAACAATTTATAAAAGTAAACCATTATAGGTCAATGTACGGCCTTCAACACAGAGCCTTGGCTCACACCGAACAACAAGCAGAAGAACATTTCATTCTATATTCTAATCTCTCTCTAAAAGCAGGGATGCTAACAAAACTTTTTCAATATATTCAAAAGATAAATTACCGATAACAACAATAAATGTACAATATATATCTCTTAAATTTTATAATGAAACCTGGGTGAATCTAATAACATGTATAATGGAATCTTAAAGTATATCTACCTGGTCCATGGCTGTGTTATTTTCAACTTTGTAGTAGCATACTTTACCCATATGATCAGTTGATGAGACAAAAAGATATCAGTCATTGTTAACTTTTAAGTTCCTTGAGAAATAAATGGGATATAAACACTGTTACATTGCTGCATTTATATGTTGAGGTAAAATAAATTAAACAAAAAAAAACAGATGTACATTGAGAATTTTCTTTTAACAGAATAGAAAACATAATGAGAAAGTTACAAGCCAGACTTCCAGTTCTGTCTGAGGCCGAGAGGACCATGAAGAGAGAGTTAGAAACAATGCATGATAAATTAGAGAGTTATAAAACTAATTTACAACAGGTATGGGGTTCATTAACTTAGCAGTAGGTATGATATGGTATACATGTAAAGTTAACATATGAGAAACATTCAATTTTTACTGGTAAATTTGAAAGCATTAAGGGGAGTTAAGTAAAGTCATTATCAGGGAAGTAAATGTAAAGCTTTCTGTTGATCATTTTTTAGGAAATTTTTAATTGAGTTATCTTGGCAAAAACCATTTTGAGATTGCTCTTTCTGAGAGCATAATGAGAGGGTTAGAGCTATAGAACTAGGTTTAATCCACCATTTTCTACATTTGAAAATGCCTGTACCAAGTCAGGAATATGACAGTTCTTGTCCATTCGTTTTCGATGAGTTTTGCTATTTGATTTTGCCATATGATTATGAACTTTCCTAATTGATTTTACTCTGAGTTCAGTATTTTTGTAATTTTACTTTTTTTTGAATGAAATGGATTAAAATTTATAAATGTTTCACGGCCAATATTAATCATTTTGAAAACATGTGAATATAATAAAAAAAAAAAGGAAATATGTTTTGTGCTATGCAGAACTGCTTTATCAAAGGGTAAAGTTCACTGGAGTTATATTTTTTATTGGCAGATGCTAAGACACTGATGAGAATTTGAGTCAAATGAGTTTACATGAATTTGACAGCTAGTGCCCCTTTGAAGAAAGAAATTTAAGCCATAAGAAATCTTCAATTTCAACAGAAGTAATTTAGTTAATGAATGAAGACTTAATCACAAAAATATCTTTTATCCTTCTCTTGCTTTCTTTTAGCTTGAAATAAAACAGAAATATCAGAAGAGACAGATTGATAACCAGAAGAATAATTCTGTGTCCAGTCCTGTGTTAAAAGATACCCAGCTCAAACAGATTAAAGACACCATGAGAAAAGAGTAGGTGTTATTTATAGAAATCTGTTTAGTCAGCGTAAGTTACGCTGATATTTTGATACATGTATGAGTCTTTAAAACATAGTTTGTTCAGAAACTCATCATAGATACAGGATTAAAATTTTATTTATACGCCAGATGCGGGTTTCGTCTACAAAAGACTCATCAGTGTTTAAAAGGCCAAATGAAGTATGAAGTTGAAGAGCATAGGATACAATTTTTTGTATTATTTCAAAGAGTCAGTGAGAGCTTTTGTCCTCATTTTGGGTCTGTTGTCTGTTGAATAACTTTATATTTTGTCCTCTAAATTAAAACCGCTCTTTTGCAATTTGAAACAAAATGTTTAAAAAAATATATAAGGTTCTTTTTAACACAATCAAGTTGGGTTATTGAATGTATTGCTGTAAATAATGTATCCGATATGAGATAATTAAGCTTTTAGAACTAAAATATGTTCATAACTAGTTTTAAGTGTGGAGTGAATGAAAAATTAATGTCTTAGTCAGAGTTAAGAAATTTGAACATGTTTAAGGTTAAGGTTAAGTTCTGAGTACTAGCACTGGTGTGGTTGAGTATTACTAAAATACGCTATATGTGAAGTAAAGGAATGCCATTTGGTTATATGAAAATCATTTTAGCTGTCATTGAAAGCATAGATATTCAATTGTATTTGATTCATAACAGGAATTTCAACAAATTAACATCTGAAAAAATTGTAAAATATTTATATACATGTGTGTCAGTGCTGAGGTTAAAGGAACTTTAAAGGAAACTAGATTTAATTGAACCACTATATAAGAACTGAAATAATAAATATGATCTTACTCAATGTATGCTTTTTTGCTATGAAATTTTAGCAAATGTTAATTTGAGGTTTATTCAATGCTTACAAATAGCTATCATTCAATAAATAATTTTACTTATTTCAGGGGAGATGAGTTGAACGAATTGATGAGAAGAGTCAATCAGATGAAAATGGAGTCAGGAGTTTGACCTGTTGAATAGTGTTATAGAATGCTTTACTGTGATAATTCTCCTGAGGTATGGAGAACTGAGACACTGGTGTGAAATAACTTATTTCATTGTTTTGAAATCATCTCATTATGGAAGTTCTGTGACTGTCTTTGATATTGTGATGTATGACTTTTGTATAGTGACTGAAGGTTCATTCATCAAAAAATTAATGTTATATGAAAAATGACAATTAAAATATTTGTTGTAGTTTTGTAATAGAAAGAGATGAATATGTATGTGCTCAAAATGTTACTTTACTTTTTATTTGTACAATAACTTATTATACTTTTATACTCCTGTCCCAAAAGTCACCTATGGGTCTTCAACACAACACAAAAATCCAGCCCCTTGAAGCGGTCTCCAGCTGACCCCTTAACAAAACTGTGTTAAAATCGATGTAACACTAATCTCAGAAACATAAATGAACCAAAATTTAAAAAAAACAACATACAAGATTAACGAAGGCCAGATGCTCCTGATTGAGACAGGTGCAAACATATGGCAGAATAAAACAAGTTTTGTGAGACCTCAACCCTCCCCTATACCTCTAGCCAATGTAAAAAAAACAAATACACAGTAATACGCTCGTAAAACTCAGTTAAAAGAAGTCCGAGTCATATACCAGATTAGGTAACAGAAGAAACTAAGCAAATCAACAATTATATCAAATTATACCCCTGCTTAAAAAAAAAGTCAAGTTATACTGTTTTATTTCTGTTTGTTCGTACATCTGTCCCTTGAATATATTTCATTGCATCTTTCTTAAGAACTACATTACAAGGATTTCAGAAGTTTGGTGTCGGGGGTTTATTTGAGTCACATTAATTTTTAACCATGTGATGTGTTTTCAGATTAATTGCTCAACAAATTCCTGTTCACCTTATACTTTTAGCAGGGGGTATCATTAGTGAGAAGTAACTCACATATTCACTTGCTAGCAAAAGACTACTTGTAGTTTCTTACATGCTAGCTCCAGACCTCAACTAAACCGAAATATTATGTCTTCTACATATGAAATGATGCACAATCCTTTCCATCAGGGTTTTAGTACCACACCATTATAAAATATATGAGAAGAACATAGCTCATTGTATCATGCCAACAACTGGTGTTTGAAATTAATGTGTTTATTTCTGATGCAAAAACTGTATAGAGAATCCCAAAAGATGTTGTTTTAATGACTTGACAAAGTGTCATAACTTTATACCTTCTGAATAAATCTGTTTAAAGGTTGGTTAGCTTAGGAGGTGGTTGATGGTGTTTCTGTGCTTTATATAGAATATTACCATAAAAGATTGTATTTGAAATACCTGTAGGTAAAAGAAGATGCCTGCACATTGTTTTACATTTATTAATGATGTCATTGTACTGTCATGTACAGATGATAACTGTAAGAAAATAAATAAACAGTTAATGAAAAGTTTTTGATATCGAAAATCCTGATGTACTAATTTTTCAGCGATACAGGGATTTCCTTCATAACAATCACATTTGTTGTTACATACACATTCAATCTTACAAGTTGATATATATATATATATATATCAGTCTAAAGATTTGCACAACGGTACTGATATAAGGTGTTATAAAACGAAAATGTTGTTATAAAATCGTGTTGACAAATATTTCGGCTCAACAAATGGCCTTCTTCTTGTGTCACAAGTTTTAACAATACTGATACATAATGTACAAGGTGTGAAAATAGATCAGTGATAATACAGGTAAGTTTTGGTCGATTGATTTTAATCCTGAATATCATAATTTAAACAAAACACTTTAAATCAATATACGTGACTGTGTATATTAACAATAAAAATAAGTGAAAAACAAGGACTGTTAGTATTTCTTATTGATGCCGTTTGGGTGATGTACATTAAGTTCCTTTATCCAAAAGCTTTCCCGAACCTGTCGCTGTGTATCACTCCAGTGAATGTTCTGTTCAATCACTAGAATTTTCATGCGGTTAAAGTCATCAAGTTTGTGATCCGACTGTCTGAAGTGCTGAGAGACTGGAAGAAGTGGCTTCTTCGAGATATCACTCCTATGGCCATTGAGGCGTTTGTGGAAAGGCTGCTTTGACTCACCAACATATTGGAGGCCACAAACCGAACATTCTAGTATGTAAATAACATTCATACTTTTGCAGGTAACATTGCAAAATATCTTATAGTTATTTTCGGTTGCCTTACTGTGAAATGTTGACGAATGCTGCATCTGTAAACAGCATTTGCAGCGTTTTTCTCCACACGTACGACATTCTCCAGGAGTACTTCTATTATCAGACACTTCAGCCCGCACTAGTAGGTAGGTCCGCAGACTACTAGGTTGCCTAAAAGCTATCATTGGAGGCTCAGGGAAAATCTTGGACAGTTTGGAATTCTTTTCAACTGATTTCCAATGCTCACGAATGACACCAAAGCTGTTTTTGAGAGATGGGTGATAAGTAAGAACACATGGAGTCCTTTTATTTTTCTTTTTAACTTTGTATTCCAATAGTTCACTCCTCGGAATTGACTCCGCTTTCTGAAAGCTCTTTTTGACATTTCTGTGTTTGTAGCCCCTTTTCTTCAAGCGAGTTTCAAGTTTACGCAGTTGTCTTTTAGTTGTTTCTGTGTTGGAGCATATTCGCTTGACTCTAAGTGCCTGACTGTATGGAATGCTCTTGGTAAGATGAGCAGGATGGCAACTTTTAGGGGACAAATATTGATGAGTGTCAGTAGGCTTAGAATATAAATCTGTAGATATGATGCCCTCTGTGAGCGAACTTGAAGTATCGAGAAAGGCGATTTTGGATTTAGACTTCTCATGAGTAAATTTGATACTATGATGAATGTTGTTGGCATGAGTGATAAAAGTGTCTAAATCCTCGTCGCTTTTGTTCCATTTCATATCCACATCATCTATAAATCTAAACCAGGAAAGCGGTTTTTCGATGGAAGTTTCAAGGAGTTGTTTCTCTAATTTGCCCATAAATATGTTGGCATATGACGGAGCCATTTTGGTGCCCATGACAGTTCCATTTACTTGCAAATAATGATCTCCATCAAAAGTAAAGTTGTTTTTCTTAAGTACCAGCGTGAGCATTTTGACCAGGCATTCAGTAGGTGGATATTTTACTGGTCTGGAATTCCAAACTTCTTTGCACCCATCTCTCAAAAACAGCTTTGGTGTCATTCGTGAGCATTGGAAATCAGTTGAAAAGAATTCCAAACTGTCCAAGATTTTCCCTGAGCCTCCAATGATAGCTTTTAGGCAACCTAGTAGTCTGCGGAACCTACTAGTGCGGGCTGAAGTGTCTGATAATAGAAGTACTCCTGGAGAATGTCGTACGTGTGGAGAAAAACGCTGCAAATGCTGTTTACAGATGCAGCATTCGTCAACATTTCACAGTAAGGCAACCGAAAATAACTATAAGATATTTTGCAATGTTACCTGCAAAAGTATGAATGTTATTTACATACTAGAATGTTCGGTTTGTGGCCTCCAATATGTTGGTGAGTCAAAGCAGCCTTTCCACAAACGCCTCAATGGCCATAGGAGTGATATCTCGAAGAAGCCACTTCTTCCAGTCTCTCAGCACTTCAGACTGTCGGATCACAAACTTGATGACTTTAACCGCATGAAAATTCTAGTGATTGAACAGAACATTCACTGGAGTGATACACAGCGACAGGTTCGGGAAAGCTTTTGGATAAAGGAACTTAATGTACATCACCCAAACGGCATCAATAAGAAATACTAACAGTCCTTGTTTTTCACTTATTTTTATTGTTAATATACACAGTCACGTATATTGATTTAAAGTGTTTTGTTTAAATTATGATATTCAGGATTAAAATCAATCGACCAAAACTTACCTGTATTATCACTGATCTATTTTCACACCTTGTACATTATGTATCAGTATTGTTAAAACTTGTGACACAAGAAGAAGGCCATTTGTTGAGCCGAAATATTTGTCAACACGATTTTATAACAACATTTTCGTTTTATAACACCTTATATCAGTACCGTTGTGCAAATCTTTAGACTGATATAATTTTTTCCTTATCTGCATAGTATCGCCTATTCTAGACGATCCGGTACATAGTAAATTTGCTGGTTGGTCCTTTTTATAGACTTTTATATATATATATATATATATATATATGTACATAACACCATAAGATGGTGACAAGGGAAAGGTGCCATCTTGATAACAATAGGAAATATTTTTTTATTTAGGGATATCAACTCTAAATATTACTAATTGAGTACTTGTTGGATTTACCGAGCATTACTCAAGTACTCTCTCAGTAAAACATTTACAAAATGGAAACACAAAATTATACCCATTTTATGTATTGTGGGTTGTCTTATGAACGTAAAACCCTCAACATTATTACCTAGTCCTGATATCTATGATCAGTTTATTTAATCATTTTCATAGGGCTGACACAGCGTGCAAAGGATTTGTTTTCATTCAAAAATAGTTTCTTGTCATTTTTATCTAGGACGAGGCAATATCTCAACTTTGTTAGATAACTAACAGTTCTGCTGATGAAAACATATAACCTGACGATACAGAGGTGCAGGAATCACTTAGATTAGCTAAAGGTGTAAGCCTAGGCAAAGTAGACTTGTTCATAGCCTTCCTCTGTTTGGAGGATTTTTAAGACAGTTGCATGCACACATTCAAATCATATTTTAATTTTTATTAGTTTTGATTAACATTTAATTTCCTCGGAGGTGCTGTCAATAATTTTATTTTTTGTTTAAGCTTAAGAAAGCAACATCACAGGAAACCGATTAGGCGAATATCATTTTGGTATTCAATACTCGAAACTACTGAGCAATACTTGAGTACTCGTTGACATCCCTAATTTTATCATAAATTTTGGTATAAAGCCCCCTTTTTAAAATTATATATATCAATATCCAGAAAAGAACAGTTTTCATTGTTACTATAAGCGTTTTAAAAGTCAGTCCACCAGGATATATATAAAAAGAAGAAGATTGCCAATGAGATTTCTCTCCACAAGATACCAAATGACACAAAAATTAACAATTATATTTCATTGTAAGGTGTTCAACAATGAGCAAAGCCCATACTGCATAGTCATCTATGAAAGGCCCCGAAATGACAAATGTAAAACAATTAAAACGAGAAAACTAACGGCCTGAATTATGTACAGAATGTGGCGGAAATCCAACCCTTCCCTCATCTGAAACAGTGGGGTAACAGTATAACATTAGAACGAACTCTAAAAATCTGTTGAAAAAGGCGTAAATCATCAGTAGGATAGTGGACTCGGCTGGGTACTTGTATATCCCAACAAAAAAAGACACTATAATCTGAGAGTACTCGCAGTTCCTGACAGCTAGTTCATAGCCACTAACAACTATTTGAAAATCCTTCATCGACTAAATTATCAATCGATACACATCCAACATCCAATGGATTTTGTGTTAAGGCATCACAAACAGTCCGAGAAAAACATGAGCTTGTGCAATGCCAAGGTACAGGTATCGATATATTGTAGATCCATGAATTTCTATATGTATATAACATTAGTATTCAGTTTGCTTTTAATTTACTGATACCAAAAGCAATATTGATACCAATAAAAACAATGTCCACATGATCTAATTATAGCGTTGAATTGGTACCCTTCTAGAATAAGTTTGGTTAAAGGATCGATAGGTTTACCATTATCTTTTCTTAATTAACGGACAGAAAGAACATTTCTGAATATTTAGGATGTGCTATCCCGTTTGAAATAAGATTCTATGGGTACAATCAGAGACGCATAATGATATTGTATTATATGTCTGGTACAACCGAAATCACAATCAAATCTTTATATATATGAAAGAATAAGTAAAGGTCTTAGGTAAGTTGTTGGAACGAAATCCCTGGCTTAATAATTTACCAATAATACATAGATAACCTTTGTTAAAATCAAAAACGTCACAACAGACACGGGAATAGTGGAATATATAAACACCATAGGATGGTACCAAAGAAATATCACAATTCAAAAAGGGAAAAATCACAATAGGGACTAAGAAATTATCCCTCTTGTCGTTAGTTTTAGTGTGGTGTTTATCGTGTAAATCCGAAATATCTAAATCTAGGAAAGGATAGTTATTACTGTTTTAATTAGATTTATTCGAAGTTCGTTCATTTGGGTACATTTCGGCAGTATATTTAAAAAGTTCTTCGATTGTTTAACGAAAAAATATCATCAAGATAACAGTAAGTGTTCTTGAATTTATCACTTCAATGCAATTTTGACAGATCTTGACCAAGTTTGGTCATAAGCTGTGATTCATAGCAGTACAAAACAAGTCTGCTGCTTAAGGGGCGCACTAAGTGCCCATTTGAACACTTAAAACCTGTCGATAAACGTTGTTGCTGATATGTACATTATTATTATCAAAAGGAAAATTAATATTTTCAATCATATCATCACATCTCCAGTAAGTATATCTTGCATATTTACCTTTTTTTCATTAGAGAAGAAGGCTTTAAATGAAATGCAGCAAATGTTTTTGCTTTCAGATTAACCAAACAACCATTTAATCAAAAAAGACAAATTTTGTTTGATAAGATTGTGTGGAAGTGTAGTGTAAAGAGTAGAAAAGTCAAAACTTTCACCAGAATCAGAGATAAGCAAAGGCACGTTATTTATTTAAAACATCAAAAGATTTTTCTACACTATTTTCATATATTTTATTACCATACTTTGTGATAAGTTCTTTGATAGTAGTTAAGGAACTTGTTAAAAGCACTATTTAAATAGGTATAAAAACACTTACAAGAGGCCGTGATAAAACGATATGTTGCTGTTTGTTTAGTTAACCATTGCATAGTAGAGACCTTCAAATGTTCAGCAGAAGCCTTAATCTATGATGTGGTTTTAATACTAGTATGTTTGTTGACTATATGACTATCTGATCAGCCAACGAACTTGAATGTAGATGACCCCTCGTAGATGAATTTAAAATTTCATTCTTAAGAACATCAGCAGGGAAAAAGCTCTTTAGTGTACATACTGAATTCTTCATTATTGAGAGTCAGATGTTGCTTATAGGGGTCTTAGCTGATTTGAGCCATGCATTTTAACTGGTTGCAATACAGCAACAGGTCCGCAATAATTAGTGCACAGTTAGTCCCCATTGGAATTCTGATAACTTGACGATACACAGAATCTCCATTGCGAACAAAAATAGTATCTAATATTTAAAATCCAAGTGCAGTTATTGTATCAAATCAATGTCTAATTGAAATAGTTCTTTTGAAGGTACATTCAAGCTTGAACAGAATATGTATTTTATATCTGTCAGTCAACAAATATGTCACCCTTTGGTAAAGTTCATTTAAATTTCATGAAAATCTGACAGAGCAAAATCCATAAAGTGTCAATAACTTCTTTTTTTCATGGGCCATTAATCAGTGTCATGTTTTCATAGTTAAGTTCTTTTTACATATACTATCTATGTGTATAAAATCAGGAATGATTTTTATGTATTGAAGTCTGTTCGGAAGGATTCTTCTGAACTGTGCCTCATTTGTATGGTTCATTGGTCACTGTGATGTATACATGGTTCAGTACATTTCTCAGGTACTATAAACAGTAGGTTAAATATATTTAGTGTATGGAATAATTGTCAAGCGATTCATCGTGAAATGTGGATAAAAACTCTAATTTGGCATTAAAATTAGAAATATGATATCATATAAAATAACTATCTTCATACAAAACTTCAACCTGAAGCGAAACTGACAAAGAAGAGAATATGGTATATTTGAAATATTTGAGCAAAAATTATTGTGGACGAGGGGGTGCTGAAAACTGACAAAACCTTTATCAAATTATGTCCAAAATCAGGCGCTCACAAATTTGACTGCAATTATGAGATCAGAGACCTAATTGGTTAATATCATTAATAACTTAAACAATTAAACATTTTAACATTAGTTTTCATGTAATTTTCACTTCATCGCAGTTGAGAAATATCACTTTTTTAGGAAAGTTCGTGAGCCAATTCCTTTCAGTTCTCTTGTCCTGACAACTTTTTTAAACATTAATTTCCTCATACTGGCAGCTACTTTCGGGTACAGTTATTTCCTCCTCGCTATCTATAACATCGATATAATATGGAGCACCTGTCGGGTCTTCGTGACAGTCATCGTAAGGATTATCCTGAATATCGTTGTAGGGAAGGACATGTGGTTCCATATGCGGTGCTGCATGGTATCTATGTAAATATAATCAAAAGCGTTTGTTTAATTTATAAATGCCCGGTTATGGGTACAAAAAATATGTTATTTTCACAGTGGCTTCACTTCCTGTCTGAATGTAAATATTTTGTTACATCTCTGATAGCCACGTTCATACCAAATTTAAACAGTTAAATCATGCATTTATTTGGTACTACACGTATCCAACTTGTTCCGACTGTATTGCTTATTTAACTCAGAGAGAAGCGATTGAACATAATTTTTTAGACAGTTTTAGAACCTGTAAATAGTTATTAAAGGTACCAGGAAATAATTAAGTACGCGCGTTTCGTCTACATAAGACTCATTAGTGGCGCTCATATCAAAATATTTATAAAGCCAAACAAGTACAAAGTTGAAGAGCATTGAGGATCCAAAATCCCAAAAATTGTGCCAAATACGGTTAAGGTAATCTATGCCTTGGATAAGAAAATCCTTAGTTTTGTAACTTGTGCAAAACAATAATTGGTGTAAGTAAAACAATGAAACAAAACAATCAAATCAAGAGGAAATAACACTGTTCTTTACTTAAGATATCAACATCATCATATGAGAATAGGATATCGCTTGATATCAAATCGAGCTACTAGTATTCAATTTTAATATAATGGTAAATGAGCCTTCTCCATAACTCGAGTTTACAACAAGTAGTAACAAATTCTCACGAAATGTGAAACCTATTTATATTACTAGTATGGTCCACACTCACATTTTGTAACTTAGGAATTCAGATAATCTTTGATCAATTCATATATAATAGTAGTATGACTTCATGTTACGGCGTCAAAGTTAAACTTCAGACATTTTGAAAACGTTTTGTACGCTTAACCTTTGAAAGTCGTGACAATGACTTAACGGATAGCCAATGTATATTTCGTAATGTTGTCTAATTATAATAAAAAAAAAGCTAAACAAGTTCACTTAGTGTTCGTTTCACTTTTCTAAGAAATATATATAACTACCATATAAGAGAATACTATATATTTAATCTTCATTTCTTTTATGATTTTGCTTACATGACAGGTTTTTTCTCTGTAAAAAATATACCACCTGCAATAAAGACAAAATTTCTTTAAAGAGGAAGGTTTGGATCTAATGATAATATTCAGAGATTTTCAGATGTTCATTCTCATTTTTGTTCAATTTTGCATAAGATTTTAAAACACTTTTAACGTTAGGTATAGTCATAAGCAATAGCAATGTGTTTCCATTCCAATATCTAAATATCACTTAATTGAAATTATTATATTCATAAAACTAACAAAATATATCAAATCTATTCTCATCAACTTCTTCAACTGTCATGGGGCAACTTCATTTTGATTCACAAAAAAATTTGAATTTAACATATGGCTGTTGAAAAAAGTTTAAATTCGAATGCCACTGATGCACCGTAAAATTGACCTACATCTACGAATTGGCAATGAGGGTCGACTGAAAACAAAACTTTACAACAAAAGAGATGATGTCAGCTTTCCAATTGTGAACTTTCAATTTCTTAGTAGTAACATTCCAGCAGCACCTGCATACAGTTTATACATCTCCCAATTGATACGATATTCCCGTGCTTGCATTTTCGATTGTGATTTTCTTGATAGAAGGTTGCTGCTCGTAAGAAAGCTATTAAACCAAGAGTTCCAAATGGTGAGGTTGAAATCATCACTTCGTAAACATTACGGACGCCATCACGAATTGGTTGGCCGTCATGTAATAACCGTTTCACAAATGATATCGGAAATGTTCTTCACATTGTAACTACGACCCCTTTCGCTTTCATGAATGTGATCTACCGAATTAGACTGTTCACCGGATTTTTTATCACATAAGCAACACGACGGTTGCCACATGTGCAGCAGTATCTGCTTACCTTTCCGGAGCACATGAGATCACCCCTAGTTTTTGGTGGGGTTTGTGTTGTTTATTCATTAGTTTTTCATGTTGTGTCATGTGTAATATTATTGGCCTGTTTATGTTTTGTTTTTTAATTTTTACCCATTGCGTTGTCAGTTTATTTTTCGATTTATGAGTTGGCCCTCTTTTATGTAAACGGAACATGTTTCTCGTGTATCAAATCTTAAGACTGGTATCTTTTACGAGAATTTTGATAGAAGTTTTGCAATTTTTGGCACATTACACTAGAAAGAATTAATGAACTAGGGATTTGAAATTTACGTTATATTTGCATATGTTTACTGTATGCTCTACAGATTGGTCTCAAAGAGGAACTTCCCATCCGTCCTTAAACACTTTGGTTATCAATAAGAGTCTATGTGGGTTATAACAATACGCAGTTAGGTTCTGTCGTAAGAGGATTGTTTAATAGTGAAAATTGTGAAGATAGAGCATAATATGTTAAAAACTCTCTACTAAAGTTGTTTGATCCGCAAGTGGCCTGCAAATTTTCTGCTCCTATTTAATATTTTCAGGGGCAGTCACATTTTTGTCGAGCCTTCGACTTTAGTCGAAAAAGCTAGACTAAGCGATCCTTCATTCCGTCGTCGTCGGCATCAACAAATATTCACTCTGTGGTTAAAGTTTTTGAAATTTTAATAACTTTCTTAAACTATACTGGATTTCTACCAAACGTTGACAGAAGCTTGTTTATGATCATAAGATAGTATCCAGAAGTAAATTTTGTAAAAATAAAATTCCATTTTTTCCATATTTTACTATAAATGGACTTAGTTTTTCTGCGGGGAAACAAAACATTCACTCTGTGGTTAAAGTTTTTAGAATTTTAATAACTTTCTCAAACTATCCTGAGTTTGTACCAAACTTGGACAGAAGCTTGTTTATGATCATAAGATAATATCCAGAAGTAAATTTTGTAAAAATAAAATTCCATTTTTTCCGTATTTTACTTACAAATGGACTTAGTTTTTTTCTGCGGGGAAACATTACATTCACTCTGTGGTTAAAGTTTTTAGAATTTTAATAACTTTCTTAAACTATCCTGGGTTTGTACCAAACTTGGACAGAAGGTTGTTTATGATCATAAGATAGTATCCAGAAGTAAATTTTGTAAATAAATAAATCCATTTTTTCCATATTTTACTTTTAAATGGACTTAGTTTTTCTGCAGGGAACCATTACATTCACTCTGCGGTTAAAGTTTTTAAAATTTTAATAACTTTCTTAAACTATCTTGGGTTTGTACCAAACTTGGACAGAAGCTTATTTATGATCATAAGATTGTATCCAGAAGTAAAGTTTGTAAAAAGATTACTCCGTTTTTTTCTGTAATTTACTTTTTAATGGACTTAGATTTTCTTACAATCATAAAATAGTAACAAGAGGAATATTTTTATTGATTTTTTTCCTCATTTTTGTTGAGCCTGCAATTTACAGCAAAAATAGGCGAGACTCTATGTTCCGCGGAACTCTTACAAATTTTTCAGATTTCTATCCGGTTCAGCATACACATATTAGTTACTTTATATTGTATAAATCTTTTCTCCTCCCGAAAATACAGGAAATATTTGCTACCTTTTCTAATAATTGATGAATTTGTTACTGATGTGCAGCTGTTTTGATGTATAATTGTAATGGTTGGATTCTGTATCGAAAACAATTTTAACTTACTGTTTCGTCTTCTCAAGATAAGTGTAGTCAAAGTTACAGTTGATATAAACACAGCAACACCAGTAAGTATCCAAAGTAATACTTTTAATTTGTATGCATATCCTGCAAGTAAATATCATGCAAAGATATGTAGTTATTTGAATTGTGGTACGAAGTGAAATCACACAAATACTGAACTCCGAGGAAAATTCAAAACGGAAAGTCCCTTATCAAATGGCAAAACCAAAAGCTCAAACATAAGAAGGAAAAATACTGATATGATTTGCATATATAAGCGAATACGTTACATGTTTGGTCGAGATAGCTTCCGATAGTGGCTCTTTGTGCTATCCTTGAAGTCATTCAAAAGACGACGTTGCCTATGCACACAAGATGGCGGCGGCATTAACACAATACTTATTTTCATTTCGCGTCCATCGTAGATTAAACAATGATTCTGCTATATTTTGTAGTTAATTTTTTATCAAATAGTAAATTTCATGAAGAAAATTTTATTGCGTTACCCTAAAAACGACCCATGCGCAAGACCAATTCAATGACACATAAATTGCGTGTGATAGAGATAACGACATACTAGTATGACTTTTTCAGAATAATTAAAATTAAACACTATTTTGCGAATTTCTTGGTGTATAAACTTGCCTTTTTCACTCACAGACAACATATTGATTTAGAAATGCGTGATATTATATAATAAACACTATTTTAAGTTAATGTTATTTCCGTGGTGTCACAGCGAATGTGAGTATTTGCAGATGCTTGGCGCAAACATAACAGATAGAAAATTATCGAACATTAAACCGATCTGTGTTAAGCACACAAGCTATTTTGATATCATTCTTCTACCTTGAGAAAGAAACAAATCACCAGAAACTGATAGTGCACGTGCTGTTGTCAAGGCAAACATCAACGACGTCATATGCAAACTAGTGATAAATAGAGTATCAACGGTCATTTAAACTTAATGATGTTTCTCTGCCATAACTCTTATCAGAGCTCGTCATTCGATGAGGTTACACCCTCTGGTTTGAAAGACCCTCGATAATTTATTAATCGAGCA